>NC_140248.1:17104089-17686589 GCF_949987555.1 Borostomias antarcticus
AATGCACAGGACCGCTACTGTATGTGGTACCGTAGATGTGGGCTTGCTAACCTAGCGTCTCCTAACTCCTACCTAGGTCGAGTGATACCAGTAATACCAGTAATACCAGTGTTGCCAGTAACACTAGGCTGAGTCCGAAAACCTTTTCCTGTGTCCTCCCTTCGTCCACTCCTTCACTACCACTCAACCACTACCCAGAGAGGAGGAGAGGATAGGCGATGAAAGCTAATGTTATATGTTAGCTCATTCAAAGCCTATCTAACAGAAAGCAGTATGTTAACATTTGTGTAGGCTAAACTTGTGATGTCACGCACAGAACTGTCACAGCGTCAACTTTCCCCTTCCTCAGGAGTGTGACAACTTTCCCCTTTCTCAGGAGTGTGACATGCGCATTTTATTGTCTTATGCTTGTGGGCGTTGGGTTTTGGTCTCTGATTCGTATCCTCTGTGTTGGCGTTTTTCGGGAGGTGTCTGGAGGTACCTTCGGTGGCGTCCTACAGTATTGGGACAGCAGGCGCTATGAATACACTAGACGACCCCCAGGCACGCTCCTATCCAAGGCATAACTCGTCAGCGGTGATGGAGTGAAAGTGGTAGTGTACTTCTGGACTCACGGGATGGGGACGCAGCCCTAGTCTCTGACCTCCCTCTCCCAGGTCTTACCCAGACTCCTCCTTCCAGCTCTCCTTATCTTTGCTTTGGTGGGACTTATTAAGGACCTTCTCCAATTCCTGAAACATATGGGAAAACATGAACATCATAGGTAGAATAGGCGTGACACTCACTCAAAATCAATCCTGGGATCAGTATAAAAACATTGGGATGTTTTGGTTGCGAGGACCTTCACCAGACCTACTGTAGAAGAACATGGACATAAAGCTCTTACCAATTTATATTATTCCAAACCTTTTACCTTGTAACGTGTGATGTTTGCACTCCCCTACCTCACTGGTTCTGTGCTACTGTAGCTGATACACTATAGACAGTAAAGTGATGTACCTTTTTTTTTAAATAATTTTTTTTTTTTTTTTTTTTTTGAGGACAACATTAACCACATACAATTACAACATGTATTACAGTCAAAGACAACATTTTACACGCAACACAAAGACAAGACAAAACAAAACAACCACAACAACAAAGGCAGGATTAGGGAGGGGAAAGTGATACCTTGATGCAGGAGATGTAGGGGCTGCTTGGCTGCACGTCTCCCTCAGACAGAGCGCTGTCGTCCTCTGGGTTGGGCTCTATGAAGTCATAGGGGTCCTGGTCTAAGGGAGCAACACACAACACATCCGCGCTCGCTCAGAGACAAACATCAACACCATGCTGTTCTCCCCTCAGCGTGATGTGGGAGCAGACGGTGAGGTACGTGAGGAGACGCCTCCACCCCTGCCGGGACTCACCTCTGACTGAGTCCATCTTAGACAGAAGGGAGAGGGCCGTCTCCGACACCTGAGAGTGCAGGCTGATGGTGTCATCATCTGAGGGCTGGAGGAGAGGAGAGGAGGAGAGGTGGAGAGGGAAGAGGAGAGGAGGGAAGGAGAGGTGGAGAGGGAAGAGGAGAGGAGGGAAGGAGAGGTGGAGAGGGATGAGAGGAGAGATGAGGGATGGGAGGAGAGGAGAGGTGGAGAGGGATGAGGAGGAGAGGAGGGAAGGAGAAGTGGAGAGGGATGAGAGGAGAGATGAGGGATGAGAGGAGAGAAGGAGGGGGATGAGAGGTGAGGGATGGGAGGAGAGGAGGAAAGGAGAGGTGGAGAGGGAAGAGGAGAGGAGGAGAGGGAAGATAGGAGAGGGATGAAAGGAGAGGAGGAGAGAGAAGAGAGGGGAAGAGAAGACGGAGAGAGGTGGACATGAGCTCATGGTTAGTACTCTACAGGGAGGTCTAGAATCCGTATCTCACGCATGTCGTTAAGCGATGAGCTCGTTAGAGTCCGACCACAACGCGTTAACCTCTGACCTCTGTCGCAGACAGACGTTTGTCCCCGTTGTCACTGCCTATACCAGAGTCTGGCCCGTGGTTCTTGCTGGGGTAGAAGTCCTCCATGCTGCACATACAGGAACAGCATAGTAGTGAGTAAGTATGCAGCAGCCTGGTGATATGATTGGCTGTAAATGGTAAATGGACTGCACTTATATACAGCTGCCATGCTCATTGGGAGCAATTTGGGGTTCTGTGTCTTGTGCCTGTGTATAGACCAAGGTTATAATAGTTTTTCTTTTTTCATTAGTTTTTATTTTTATATCGTTTTAACTTTTTGTTTTCAATTTCAGTTTAGTTTTGATTAGTTTAAAAGCAGGTGGGGTAAGCAGCGTACCTGTCGGTCAGAGGCTGGGGAAGGCAGCGTTTGCCCAGAGAAGGGAGGTCCAGGGAGTCTGGCTTCTTATCCATCCTACATGCCTGGAGGTTCAGGTACTTGAATATGTGCACCTTGCCCTTCAGGCAGATCTGAAACACAAAAACATTCCGCTGTTGTTAGAATTATTCAATGACATCGCATGGGTTCTGGTTGAAAATCATAGAAAAGACAATACAAGTCTCCACTAGATGGCGCCGATGTATCAATATTTAGAAGGGGGTGGAAGTGTACTATGACAATACAGTATAGACACAGCTAGGGGGAAATGTTGGGTATCCACACAGGGGCACGCACACATGTATACACACTCGCACACACACACACACACACACACACACACACACACACACACACACACACCTGTGCAGGTGGAGACTGCATAGGGTTGTTGTCCAGGACGATGTGCTGCAGCTGCTTGAGCCTTCTGTAGGCAGTTGGGATCTCAGTGATCTTATTACAGGAGAAGTCCAGTCTGATGAGAGGCAGATCGGCCAACTCTGGAGGGAGAGAGAGAGAGACAGAGAGAGAGAGAGACAGAGAGAGAGAGAGACAGAAACAGAGACCGAGAGAGAGACAGAAACAGAGAGAGAGAGAGAGGGAGAGAGAGAGAGGGAGAAAGAGAGAGACAGAGAGAGAGAGAAAGAGGGAGAGGGAGAGAAAGACAGAAAGAGAGAGAGATAGAGAGACAGAGAGAGAGAGAGGGAGAGAGAGAGACAGAGGGAGACAGAGAGAGAGACAGGGAGATAGAGAGAGAGACAGAGAGAGAGAGACAGAGAGGGAGACAGAGAGAGAGATAGAGAGAGATAGAGAAAGAGAGACAGAGAGAGAGGGAGAGAGACCATGTGAGGACTAGCAGAGATAAAACCCTTGTTTCCTGTCCCGGATAGCTAGATTGAGAGCTGGATGGATTATAGCCAGTGATGTCCTCTAATGAGCCCCAGAGAAGCAGCCTTGGTGAAGAGGCAGGTATAGAGAGCGTGATGCAGACTGACTGACCCTCAGGCAGCATTTGAAGGCAGTTCCTTCTGATGTTGAGCTCCCGTAGACCCTGGAGCCTCCCCACCTGGGGGGGCAGCACCTGAATCTCATTGCAGCTGATGTCCTGCAGGGGGCGACGGAGAGGGGGCCTGTCATATTATGTCTACAGAGCAGAGTATCACACATACACACACACACACACAGTGCTCACCAGCTCCATGAGCTCCTTGGCCCTCCCGATCTCCTCAGGGATGGATATGAGCTTGTTGTTGCTCACCACCAGGACCCTGAGCGGCAGGCTGAACAGGTATTTTGGCAACGTTGAGAGAAGGTTCCGGCTACGGAGAGACAAGAACACAGATGTAAAGCACACGTGATGCCATAGTCACTCTGGGTCTGACTAATGTGTCAATAATATTAGTGTAGTGTGCATTACTAGATCTATCTAGACAGCCTGTATGTATGTATGTATGTATGTAGGTAGGTAGGTAGGTAGGTAGGTAGGTAGGTAGGTATGTTCTTTTCTTTTCAACCTTTCTGTAATTTTCTATCTATCTATCTATCTATCTATCTATCTGTCTGTCTGTCTGTCTGTCTGTCTGTCTGTCTGTCTGTCTGTCTGTCTGTCTGTCTGTCTGTCTGTCTGTCTGTCTGTCTGTGTCTGTCTGTCTGTCTGTCTGTCTGTCTGTCTGTCTATCTATCTATCTATCTATCTATCTATCTATCTAGTGACATGCAGGACCACAAGCCTAACCGTGTCTATGACATGAGCAGCCCAGTCTGAACATACATGCAATAGAAACAGTTGAAGTGGAAACTGCTCTATTCTGGTCTGTTCATGACTCTGTTTCTCTGTTTCTGTAAGCGTCATGTCTGCTGGTTTCAGTGCATGTTTCTGTAAGCGTCATGTCTGCTGGTTTCAGTGCATGTTTCTGTAAGCGTCATGTCTGCTGGTTTCAGTGCATGTTTCTGTAAGCGTCATGTCGGCTGGTTTCAGTGCATGTTTCTGTAAGTGTCATGTCGGCTGGTTTCAGTGCATGTTTTGGAGAGTGAAAGAGGAAACGATCCAGCAAAGTTCATCCTGTGAATTCACTAAAAAGGGGAACTCTGTGAGAGAGCAGTAAACCTAGACCTGCTTCTGGCTGGGAGATACCATGTCAACTAGACCAGGTCCCCGGCTGGGAGATACCATGTCAAGTAGACCAGGTCCCCGGCTGGGAGATACCATGTCAACTAGACCAGGTCCCCGGCTGGGAGATACCATGTCAAGTAGACCAGGTCCCCGGCTGGGAGATACCACACCATGAGACAGCAGTTCATCTAGACCAGGTCCCCGGCCGGGAGATACCACGTCACAACGAGGCCTCCGGCAGAGGAGAGGAGATGAGACGGTCGGCCACTGACCTGATGTTGAGATAGGTCAGCATCTGCAGGTTGATGATGGCTTCCGGGATGCATTTGATGCAGTTGTGGTAGAGATTGAGTGACTCCAGCGGGGTGAACAGACACACCTCCGGAGGGATCTCGCTCAGTCTGTTCTTGGACAGGTCTGGAGGGGGGAGGAGACAAATGGTAAATGGACTGCACTTATATAGCGCTTTTTCCACCTTAGCGGCACTCAAAGCGCTTTACAATGGCCTCTCATTCACCCATTCACACACACTCACACCCCAATGGCGGTAGATGCCGTGCAAGGTGCTAACCTGCTCATTGGGAGCAATTTGGGGTTAGGTGTCTTGCTCAAGGACACTTCGACATGTGGACAGTCGGAGCTGGGATTCGAACCACTGACCCTTTGATCATTGAACGACCCGCTCTACCAACTGAGCTACAGCCGCCCCCCAAGCAGATGAGGCTCATGAAATCCAAGGCTTGAGGTTTGCTTTGCATACAGGTACAGACATACAGTACCATTCTTTATCAAGCAGCTGTAGGCTGTGTGCCTAAAATGTGTTGGAATGTGCTAGAAGAGTGTAGCTGGTTTCGGAGAGTCTAACAGGAAACCAGTAAGGAGGTAGATGGTTCCAGGCAGTCGTGACTAATCAATATGACTGAGTGAGTGATCGATATGACTGAGTGAGTGATTGATAGCAACAAAGACAGGTCTGATATGACAACAGGTGTCTTCTCAGTCTGGTACACACACACACACACACACACACACACAGCTCCAGTCACACAGCGTCCATGTGGAGGTTCAGTCAGGTCTCGAAGTGTGTCCTGTATTGACCAGTGAAAGTGGTCTGGCACAGACTCTGTGTAATAGCTTCGGTACTGACTGACTTCTTGAATTCCACATAAAACAGAAACCTCTTCCTCATCAGGCTGTCCGTGACATCAGTCGATTAAACCTGCGTTCGAGGGGTGAATGATGGATATTAATACTGTCATTCCACCCTCCTGATTGTATGTTTGTGGTGCATGAGGACCACCTCTCTCTGCCCAGTGACTGATGTGACGTTGAGTCGGTCACAGACTGTCACTCCCATCAAGCCCGGCTGAGCTGTCTGGCAGATACGACTGCCAGCCATTTTAATTTCATTTCAAACCTTTATTTATACTTGTGAAACACTGAGGTTTCCCTCATTTAGTGATGACGAGTTCACACAGAGACACAAATCAACAAAACAAATGCAATGTACAATAATAATAATTAAAGACAGTTACAGGTTGGAGTACATAGCCAATAGAGCTGCTGTCTTCCTACAGATCCATGCATTCATAAATAATACAGCAACCCACAACTAGCAGCACTGCATTCACAACACACTGTAGGACTGAGCGCCCTGGTGTGTGTTCACTTCCCTGTAATAATCTGATATTCTCCCCCACAACGGTTTCATACACATATCTGATGTTCTACAGTCTGGCCGTCTAGTGTGTTCACCAGCTCAACTCTGGTGTCCCTGAGGGGGCAGGGTACAGGCCAGTGTGTGTGTGTGTGTGTGTGTGTGTGTGTGTGTGTGTGTGTGTGTGTGTGTGTGTCTGTGTGTGTGTGTGTGTGTGTGTGTGTGTGTGTGTGTGTGTGCAGGAGACTTAGAATCAGTTCAATGAAGGATTCTGGGAAGGCCCATCTGACACCATGGCAACCACACAGAATGCAGGAGGAAGTGTGTGTGGAAGACGCTAGATATGGCCGGACGCTGGGTGCTTGTGTGTACATGCGTCTGCTTCTGCATAGTACAAGTGCAAGAGCGCGCCTGTAATTGCGTTTTTTTTTTCTTTTACATTGGCAACCGATGTGCTTGCATGCGGGCGGGTGGGGGGGCTGGTTTTGCTGACCCAACTGGAATTTTTAATGAAAGTTTAAGACAGAGTTCCTCAAAAACAAACAGACAGCTGGCCCCTTAATCTGGCCTCATCTGTGTGTGTAGGGGGGTGGGGTTGGGGGGGCAGGGGGAGGGGCCTGGCAGAGTCAGCTGTGAGTAGTAACTGTATTATCTGTCAACACAGCTGACGGTTTAGACTAAGAAGGCAGACATGGTGGTACGAAGGCTCTCTTGCTAGGCTACTGAGAGAGAGGCCCTGGTAAGAGCTTATAGGTCTCTTGATACTTAAACCTCGTTGTTCCCATTATATCAATCTAAATAGCACATAAAGACTCCCGGAGTCTGCTTACATGACACAAAATCCAATTATTTCAATTATTTCACCATGTTTTTAGGGAATTAGCAGCTAAGCCTATCAGAGAGAGAGTACCCTGAGGAATTAGCCGCCACAGGATCTGCAGTCCAGTAGAGGAGGAGGAGAAGGAGGAGGGGTGGGGGACAAAAAGAAGGGGAAGAAGAAAGAGAAGCAGAAGGGGAAGAAGTAGAAGAAGAAGAAGGAGAAGAAGAAGAAGAAGAAGAAGACACAACAGACATAGACCACAGGACCAGGAGTGTGGTAGAGACAGCAGACATAGACCATAGGATCAGCACTAGCTCAGTCTTCCAAATAACATGAATAACTGCATGTGACAATGTCGGAGGTGGACAGGTCACAACACCCCTTAGCATCAAAAGCACAGTGTGTAGGTTAGTGGGAACCATGTTAAGGCGTGTGGTTCTCCCTTCCGCAACACAAGGATTAATCCAGGGTTCTCACCAGCCAACTGGCAACCTCAGCCTCCAGCCTACAAGATAACCTGGGCTTCCCATGAAATATTCAGATGCCAGTCCATTCGGTATGGTCCGCTCAACACTGGCACACAGGAGAGAGAGAGAGAGACAGAGAGAGGGAGGGAGAGAGAGAGAGGGGGGGGGGGGGAGAGAGAAAGAGAGAGAGAGGGGGGGGGAGAGAGAGAGAGAGACAGAGAGAGGAGCTCAGCCATGCATTCTGAGGCTGGCCTAGATTTTGGTTCATCTGGGGGAGGAGTGGAGCCAGCATCCCCATCAGGTCACACCGAGAGGTGGGCTAGGAAGAGAGGGGTGTCCCTCCCCAACCACACATCACACCCACACATCTGCTCTCTGCTACTTCTGCCTGCTGCATGTCCATTCATCTCACATCCAGGATAGGAGTCTATCTTTTGTACAGTATCCAGCTGGGTACCTTGAAAGGCGTCTTAAAGAACATTTTGACCATTTTTATGCTTTATTTTTTGTTATGCTTCTCTGTTGTTTTTCTGCACTTTGAAATTTGTTTTCAAAAGTGAAGTACATTACAAATAAAATGTGTTTTATATTACTGTTGTTATTATTATTCTTTTTTTTTTAATTATTATTATTTATGAATCAAATGTATTATAATTATTCTGATATCGCAGGCGTCTTCTCAGTCTGATACGTACGTACACACACACACACACACACACACACACAGCTGCAGTCACACAGCGTCCATGTGGAGGTCCCGTCAGGTCTCGGAGTGTGTCCTGTATTGATCCAGTGAGAGTGGTCTGGCACAGACTCTGTCTCTGTAATAGCTTCGGTACCGACACATGCTCTTCTTGAATTCCACATCAAACAGAAACCTCTACCTCATCAGGCTGTCTGTAACATCAGTGTATTCAGCTGTAGGGATGAGACGGTATACCGTTAAACCGTGAACCGCGGTATAAAATGTCCACGGTATTAGAACCGTGACATTCCCTGTGTTTACGGTATTACGTTTACGGTATTACACAATAATGCACTGCTGAAACTTCACATTTTAAGTTGCTTGCAACAGTTAATTTTGTAATTTAATATAAGCTTGCTATTAATAAACTGAGCTTTATTACAATAATTTGTATTTTCCATCATGTGTTGCACTGTAGTTCCTTCAAAGTAAAATACTTGTTTTTTTATGTGTGTTGGGTAGGTGAAATGCCATATACCGTGAAATACCGTAAACCGTACCATGTAACTAGATACCGTACCGTAATGCAAAAATCCATACCGTCTCATCCCTATTCAGCTGCATTCATTAGATTTCCAGAGTGAACTCTAATTTCATGGGTCATAAATTGGCGCATGAAATATGGACAGGGAGGTTTAGGGGGGCATTAATACTGTCATTTGGGGGGGCATTAATACTGTCATTCCACCCTCCTGATTGTATGTTTGTGGTGCATGAGGACCACCTCTCTCTGCCCAGTAACTGATGTGACGTTGAGTCGATCACACACTGTCACTCCCATCAAGCCCAACAGAGCTGTCTGGCAGATACGACCGCTAACCAATCAGCTGCTGTCTTCCTATACCTCCATCCATTCATAAATAATACTGCAACCCACAACTAGCAACACTGAATACACAACACGCTGTGGGACTGAACACTCCTGGTGTGTGTTCACTCCTCTGTAATAATCTGATATTCTACCTCACACCGCATTCATACAGCTGAACACTCGTCTCATCTCTTGTGTAATTGTCTAAGGTTAGTGTTCATTATTCTATATCTGATGTTCTACAGTCTGTCAGTCTAGCTCCACTCTGGCATCCCTGAGGCTGCAGAGCACAGGCCAGCGTGTGTACAAATGTATTATTATTATTATTATTATTGCCCACAACAGGGTTGTGCCACATAAACTTCACAGAGAGGAGTCTTAGGAGCAGCAACCACCGAATCCAAAGGCCAAAACATTGCAAAGATCAAATCTGTTCACCACTTAGAAGCTGTGTCCTTGTCTTGGGCGCGTGACACAACAGTGTCCATCAGAGGGACATGACTCAGCAGGATTCAGAGACTGTCAGCGGGGACGGTGATGGGAACTCCCTGTGACAGGGACACATCCAACCGTCAACCTCTTGAGTCCTGCGCCACTCAGCCACGAGCAAACAGGAAGTGAGGTCACGCGAGGGGCTGGGTGTGCTGCTCTACGCCCCTGGCCTGGCCAGCTGCAGCGCAGAGACGGGTGGGCTAGAAGGCCCTATACCTTGGCACACACACTGGGGCATCCTCCCAGACGCCGGTCGGCGCAAGGCTGCGCCACAGTCGGGGTTCGCGGTCACAAATCCTTCCTGTGAACGGCGCCGTCTACCACCGACCCTAAAAAAGCCCTGGGGGAACGTGGAGAGAACCGCCCCCGCCCGGCTGACCAGCTGGGGGAACGTGGAGAGAACCGCCCCCGCCCGGCTGACCAGTACTCTAATTTTATCTCACTTTTTAAATTGTTTTTCCTCTCCAGATAAATGTGCAGTTGCGTAGAAGAGCTACCTGCCTTAAACTCCCTCGCCGTTCGCCACTGTTGCTTCCCTGCCCGGGTCTTAACACACACACACACACACACACACATGTAGAGAGCACTGTTGGTGATGATGGTGACAGGAGGTTAGGAGTGATGATGTTAGAGACAGGAGTTTAGGGTTGATGACAGAGACAGGAGGTTAGGGTTGGGGCTGTTGATGATGGATGATGAGGGTCTCAGCTGCTTACTGGGGTAAGGGTAACCCCCCCCCCTTCAGGGACCAGCCTCCACACCCCTCAGCCGGGTCAAACTCAGTAGAGATCGTGGAGAGAGACCGAGGTGGGGGAGCTGATGGCGTGTCACACTATATATCACTCCCACTCAGAGCCGGAGCACGTATCACACACCCCTCCCCTGAGGCCAGGCTGCAAATGGAGGCGCGTTGGGCTGCCTGCTCCTCCAGACGTCAGCGGGGATGAGGGGAGAATGGAGCCAGAGCGTTGTTCGGGATCAGTGGGCCCCAACAGGGATGCAGTATCCTCCCTTCCCTGTTCTGCATTCCCTCCCTCCACTCCCACCCTGCCCTAATGTGAGGGGTTTCTACTAGGGCTGGGTTAAAAAAAAAATGGATTCATGAATCCCAAAATCACGAATCATGAATCCCTGAATCAAATGATTCAGAATCGATTCATGAATCCCAAAATCGATCTTTTATTTAATGAATGAATGAATAAATGAAGGAATGAATAGTTCATTAATTCGTTCAATGATTCATTCATTCATTCATTTTTGGAAATCAGTATCGATACCCAGCCCTAGTATTGATGTGTTGCATAACTTGGCAGTCATGTAATTAAGGTTACAGCTAAAAAAACAAACAGGTTTTAGTAACACTAACCGAATCGATATTGAATCGACTCGAATTGAATCGTGATAATCAATTCTGAACCTTGTGAATCGGAATCGAATTGATTCTTGAAATTCAAATCGATACCCAGCCCTAGTTCCTACCCGTGAAACCACAGCCCACACGGACACGGACGCATAGGAGCCTGTAAATACGCCGCCCTGTGTGTTCACCCTGTGAGACGCATGCTCAGATGCTGCTGTGGGGTCCCTGGGTTCTGGCCGGGCTGGACGGGTCGGGTGGGGGTGGAAGGTTCTGGAGCCAGATGAGGGCAAGTCACGGACTGACACGGCCGTTACAGAACCGGGCCAGGAGCAGCACAGCTCCTGATGCACACACACACACTTTCAATCACTCTGCCTCTTCATGGGCGCGGACATACACACAAACACGCACATTGAGCTATTATTCTTTATACATTGGCTTCATTGAAAGAAACTCATAGACCAATAGCAAAGAACACACCAACACACACACACACACACACACACCAATTACTGTAGACAGACCCCCTAATAATGAGCTTTAAGCACTTAACTCAATTCAGCACCTTGAAAGCTTTGGTTCCAATAAGCCTCGCGTCACCAGTCTCTCCTCGAGGAGGAGAGCCTGGTGTCTATTTACTTCACTGCCTTAAGCCCGCCCCTTCTTCCGGCTCGAGCCTGTAGAGCCCGCCTCCTACTTCCGCTTGCTTTATTTACATCGATGGAAGAAAACATGGACATACCTGAAGAAATATTTCAAGAAATCATGGAAGAAGTGTGCCGGATACATAATATCACACATTTGAAGCCACTGCAGCGTCTTAGCCTCCGAAATTATAGATACAACAACTGTTCTTCTTCCGGTCCAGACCGGAAGATTATGCGATGCGTCATCCTAAGCGCTTCCCCTCTAGACCGGCGAAACAACTGCGAAAGAGACAGGCCCCAGCCTAGGTTCCAATAGACCTTTCCGACCTGTCAGTCACGCGGAGAATAATAACCAATAAGGTTGCTTGATTTCTTAGACCCACGCCTCTTGATGTCCCACAAACAAAGCTTGTCCCACGTTGTGTTCATAGATTAGACATTAGTTTGAAGGAAATGGTTCTTAAAACATACTGAAAACCTGCCTGCAGACCGGCCAAATAAGCTGTATGATATTCCACACCTCCCTCCACGCATCAGCGCCCACACAAAAAGCTACGAAGCTAGTAACGTTAGGTGCTTGATGTACAGTAGCTAATTAGCCCATAGCTAGTAGTTAACAGATTATTCTCACAGGCTCATTTTCTAAGAATGAATGCCACTAACTTACTCACCCTGCTTTACACCCTGATTTTGTCCTGATGAATTTCAATCTTGAGTTTGTGAGGCGTCTTTGCCTTCCGCATAGCCAGTGTGAAACGGCCATGGTCATAGTCCCAGAGACCAGACCCTTGACAGTCCCAGAGACTGGGCCCTTGACAGTCCCAGAGACTGGGCCCTTGACAGTCCCAGAGACTGGGCCCTTGACAGTCCCAGAGACCGGGCCCTTGACAGTCCCAGAGACCAGGCCCTTGACAGTCCCAGAGACCGGGCCCTTGACAGTCCCAGAGACCAGGCCCTTGACAGTCCCAGAGACCGGGCCCTTGACAGTCCCAGAGACCGGGCCCTTGACGCTGCGAGGCAGCCAGGCTCCCATCTGTGTGTGAAGGAGAGCCCCCCCGCCAGGCTCGACAAAGGCAGGGCCACTCCTGAGACCCCCGTCGGCTCGACGGGAGAGGGGGTACGGAGGGAGGGGGCTTTTGTGGAGCTGTCCGTCTACAGCCCCATCCCTGCCCCTGACCAAACACCATCTGCGGCAGGGGAGGACAGGCTACAGGCGGGAGCCGGTGGACAGCGGGCCGTCTGTCCATCTGTTCATGCCCGCCGCGGCTAGTCCGCCATGGCCTGCCAGCCCTCCGCCACCCCGCCTCCTCCTGCACGTCTACCCAGACAGCTACGAGGTCAAAGTCCACACGTCAACGGTCTAACTAGTGAAGAAGGCTGGAGGCAGAGTCTGGCCAGAGGACAGGGTGAGCTGGCAGGGTGTTGTGGTGTGAACGCAGATTAAATTACTGTCGTCCCGAACCCTAACCCCCCTCCCCCAAATCTTTCCATGATGTTTCAGACTTGACGTTATTGTCAAGAGGAATAGACATCAATTAAACACTGTGGCATCGAGCTCCTACTATCTATGTCTGCCATCGCACGGTCACCCTCCAGGTTCATGGGCTGGTTAATTAATCTCTTGGCCGAGGGTATTGATCTGTGGGGTATACGCCTGGGCGCAACATGGCTGCCATATAACACAAGGCTATAGAGGAATGTGACGGTGGTGGACGGGAAGACACGCACAAAGACTATCAAAGTCTACATGTGTATTCTTCTCAGTACATCTTTGCTGACAGTGCGTTTCCCCGTACTATGCCACGTTGTGAAAGAACATGGAGCTTGAGGGTCTCAAGGGTTGACTGGGGCTCCTGGCCTAATCTGATGACTATCTCCCCAGCATTGGATGCTGGTGGAGATGACCTGTGGGCAGCTCCACACACTCACACACACACACACACGCACGCACGCACACACACACACACTTCCACGCACACACACACACACACACACACACACACACACACACAGGCCCGCTGCAGTAATCACAGAAGACCCAGTGCTCAGAATGAACACATGTTCCCCAAAGATAATCACATTCAAACGGCCAGAGATAAAAGAATACAATTCTGTCCTTAATAGAATTCTCCCCTGAGACAACAAACACATTATATATAATGTATATTCTGTAGTCTGCATTCTGTCCTTAACAGAATTCTCAAGTCTAAATGCATAACACACTACTCTCCTCTGCTCAGCTAACAAAACCCTAAATCCCCTTATCTCAACTGCTAAACAAACTCTACACAATTGAGTATTTGTTGGAAATAATGAGGCCACATTTCAGGTATTATTATAGCATTCGAAGCAACCACAGGCAAACAATGGCGTTCCAGGAGAGGAGCAGAGCCCACTAGCAGGTATGCTGGGAATGTGAGACGAGCTGAGGCAGGCTGGAGCCCACAGAGCCCAGAGGGAGTAGTGGAGGACTGGGGCCTGAATTAGCAGTCTTGCCACCCTCAATCTTCACTCACTCATGAAAACCCACCAGTAGTAAGGGCTGTATGAAGCTAGAAGCCTCCACAGATCCCTAACCCTAGCCCTGATCTGGACCACACTTTTTGACCACCTTTGATCATCGGGGGCGGCTCGTAGCTCGGGAGGTAGAGCGGCCGGCTGGGGATAGCAAGGTCCCCGCTCCTGGAAGTGTGCCGAAGTGTCTTTGAGCAAGACACTGAATCCCGAAATCGCACAGTACCTAGTACTGTCGCCTCATAGCAAGAGGATCTCCGGGCCTTTCTGTGTGGAGTTTGCATGTTCTCCCCATGTTCGCAAGGGTTTCCTCCCAAAGAACCCAATATGAAAAACATGCGGAAGAACAGATTCTCTTCAGTCCGGTCCCTGACCAAGACTTGGACTATGCACTTGGACGATGGCTGCTGGCAGGGAACATTTTCCACTGGCGACCCCCGAAAGTTGCATGTGTGTGTGTGTGTGCGTGTGTGTGTGTGCATGCGCTGTGTCACCACTCACTATATGGAATGTGTGTGTCACTGTGTGGAAGAATAAAGCCCGGGTCCTATAATTTTCTAAAGTAATTTTTTATCAAGCTTTGATTTCCTGTCAGTCAGTCAGTCAGTCTGTCTGTCTGTCTGTCTGCCTGCCTGTCTGCCAGTCTGTCTGTCTGCAGGGTGTGATGGGGGTGAGGGACAGGTTGAGGAAGGGTAAGATGGGGGGAGGGAAGGGGTGAGGAAGGGTGAGACTCTGCTCTCCTCTGCTCTCCAGGCCTGAGACTCTGCTCTCCAAGGTCAGGGCTTCAGCTTACAGCCCTCATGCATTCCCACGGGAAAACAAACGGACGACAGCAAACAGCAAACACACACCTTTGTGTGAGTACTCCTCTCACCCTCTTTGTGTCTGTCTATTGCAAACACCACACACACAAAAGACACACACGCTGTGTCCGATGTTCACTTCGCAGCAGGATGCAACTTTAACTGTTGTGCTATGTTTAAGGAGAGACTTGAATAAACAGATGGGTTTTTTGATGACAAAGCACTTGAAGAGCCCCTACACTCTAAAAATGAGGAAGAGACGGTCGTCATAACCAAGTATTGTTTACATTGCTGGGTTCTGAAATATGAAGCGTGCTCAACTTCAACTGCACATCACAGTTGCGTGTTCTCTGGTTCCATGTCATTCAGAGAGCTCCAAAATCTCAGAGGGTTCCGCCTGAATGAGTTCTATCTAGGAGGGTTCCGTCCTGACGGGTTCTACTGTATCTGAGAGTCATCTGGGGTTCTTTCTGGAAAACTTCTAGCTGGGAAGAGTCTTTCAGTGAGGCGTCCTCATGGGAGGGTTGTCCAGAGACAATAATTTACTCGTGTCTGATGTGAGTGCAGTACTTATGGAGAAACATGCATTTGAAATCCAACTAAAGGGACTTGTGATGTACATTGTCATGCCTCTTGACAGAGTTCTGTATAGGAGCCTTTGCAGGGACTCCAGAAATCCAGAGAGTCATCTGGATATTGTGAGCAGATGACAGGCATGTCCTGGCTTGTCCACCTGTAGTATATGAATCTTAAAGGCAGAGCTGAGGATCTCCCCAATGAACTGTACTCTCACAGGCAACATATCTGTGGTGCTTTTTGACATGAACGGCTTGGTTACAATGCAACCCGGCCCTGCATGTACATACAGCCAGACAGGCAGGCCTGAAATAGTCGCCCCCAACTTCCTGTCTTGACTGATTCTCATGACTGCATGATTCATTTTGCTCACCAATACTTCTCTGGCTCACTAGTAGCAGTTTGGCTGATGCATTGGTAACATTGTACCATATTACTACCCACCCACCTACCTACCTACCTACTGTACCTAGTACCTACTTACTGCCCACTGATGTACCAAACCCATCCAGACCAAGACACACACCACAACTGCCATGTAGATACCAGTGACTCAGATAGTTCCTTGTGTGCTAGTTTCAGGTCAGCAAATAGAAGAGTATAGACCCTTTCCCCAGCAGCCATTTTGAAATGTCATTGCAGGGTAAACACATGTGTTATTAATAACAGTAATTATGGTCCTGTTCCATTTAGGATTTAGCTGAGCCAGGACACTGATATTGATCAGGCTGGCTCACTGGAACGGCTGTGACACTAAATAGAAGACGGGACCTTAATTAATTTGATCAATTACACCTGTGTTTACCCTACTGACATGTCAAAATGGTTGCTGGGAAAAGGGTTTATTGGTTCCCCATTCAACACAGAAAGAGGGAGGGGGGGAGCGAGAGAGAATAAACTGAAGACAAGTATAAACTAAATCAATGTGACAGGCAGAATATGTGCCACAGATTATTATATCAAATGGCTAGCATAAGAATTGAGTCTTGTAAACTGCTCTTCAAAGCCACCAGTGCTTCATTCAGAGTAGCAGCCCATACCCTTATATGTGCAGTAGCTTCAAAGTGCTTCATCAAGAACAGCCCTAATGCTCACACCAAAAATACTGCAACATGGAAGCTCGCGCCACGGTCTGTGAGCCACAGCATGCGATTCTAATCATCCCGCTGATCCCGGGGGCTCCTGCTTGCACACACAATCAGAAGGAATAAAGCCACGAGTCACTGCAGTGAACTGTCGGCATGTAGGCCTATAGCTAAGCCAAGTATAGCCTACTCTATTCGACCAGTCTTAAAAAGCACTTATGTTAACGCCAAAGCATTTGCAAGTACGCCTTCACAATGAATACATGTTATAAGATATGACAGACCTATGCGTTTACATAGGGATGTGAAAGGCAGGCAGCATTAATATTACATCAGAGCATCATTTAAAATTGCCTGTTAAGAAATAAACACTTATATTTATTCACCGTGGAATAAGATGTGTATCAACCAAAAAATAAACATACACAATCTATCCCGTGGAAGGCAGAAATGCACGAGCTAATAGACACTCATGACGGCTGGAGAGACGGCATCTTTTGTCTTGGGCTGCCGGTGTGTTACAGAATACAATTTGATTGAGCATCTTGCTCTCAAAAATGCAACTAATATGTATAGGCCAATCATACATCAACCCAACTGTAACATTGATAGAGTACTATTCGCCTAGTTATCGTCCTTTGAAATGTAGGTTAATAGGTATAGCGTATACAGCTCGGGCTTGGGTGCGTCCGTTTCATTCATGCATGGTCTCAACAGGGGGGCGATTGAGAGGAGGCGACCAAAACAAGCGAATACAGTAGCGTTGCCGCTGCATTCTACCATAATGTGAGACACGGTTAAATTTCGGAACATTACGCACAGCTCCAAATCCCTTCTCCTTGCGTAAAACGATTGAGGCTACACCAATGTAACGGTGTATGCACGCTTTAGGCTAACTGGATTCTCAGGTTGCCAAAAACATGAAAGAAGAACACATCGTGTTTCAATTGTATGTGACGGCTTGCCAAATCTGTTCTTCCTGGCACAATTAGGCCTATGTTTCGTTGAACCAACCGATAGATTGGAGGTGTTCGTTCGGAGCGGAACCCACCTGCTTGTGTTGTATCAGTAAGATCATAGCTCATTCCAGGGTACTCTCTCAGCTTCCTCCCGCTAAGATTCAACATCCCCGAGCACACGGCATCCTCCAGAGCGCGGTCTAAGCTACGGGCCGTGTGGAGCTGGTGCTGATGCTGGTTCCCCGGGTTCCAGTGAGGTCCGTTCGAATAATGATGACTTTGAAGAGCCGTTACAATTCCCCCACCTCCCTGACTCGACGCCATTTTCGTGAGAGAAATTATTCTTACAATAATAACAGAGACAGTTTCTCCGCCCATGCGCATGAGGCAAAGGCCCACTCCAGGGACTTTATGGGGAGGGCTTCTGCTCCGAGAGGGCGTGGGCGCGTGGGGACGTTGCTGCATGCAGAGAGGTGCGCCTGTATTTCTTATCAATGAGAGTTCAGGTTCCCTGTGAAGTGATATGGGCCCATTGCAGGCGCTAGTCTGTATTAGACAGGTTGTTAAATGGTATTATGCCTAATTAAGGCCTGCCATTAAATTATGAGATGACACACATTTCAGCTTTTTTTATTTATTTATTTATTTATTTATTGCAAACACACAGTCTTATAAGACCGTATACATGTATGTTCAGGCTACACTAAATAAACAACATTTGTTTCACGCATAGGCTACTTACTCAACACTAAGGCCCTTGATAGGCTAGACCACTGTTAGAGCATGAGCTATTTTTGGCTCTGCCATGCAGTTGACAACGTTGTGGGGTGGGTTGCTCTCTG
This sequence comes from Borostomias antarcticus, assembly GCF_949987555.1. Taxonomy (NCBI): domain Eukaryota; kingdom Metazoa; phylum Chordata; class Actinopteri; order Stomiiformes; family Stomiidae; genus Borostomias; species Borostomias antarcticus. The sequence goes on from NC_140248.1 coordinate 17,122,338, forward strand.
GATATACTATCGCAAAAGAAGGGAAGACGGAGAGGAACCTTGTGTGAGAGAAGTGACCTAGCCATACGCCTGTATAACCTTTGATCCTTAGCTTTGGTTACTCAAATTTATAAGGATAAATAGTAACACAGGCCCAACAAAGTTGACAGTAGTGCGTCAAGGGTTTAGCCTTCCTCTGCGTGCGCCACTCAAGAATCATGGACGACACCACTGCCATCACTGCAGACGACGCGCGCAACACAGTCGACCCAGCCAACACGGAGCCTATGGAAGGGTCGCTGGACGCTCGCAACTCGGAGAAGATAGACTTGTCATTGGGTTAGAAGAGCCTTTCTCAATGATTAGTCCGCATGTTTACTGTTGTTCAGATAAGATTATTGCCAACAAAGTTGATAGTATAGATACAGTATATGCCTACTTAACGTGGTATGAAAACATTAGAAGCAGAATCACTTTTTCAGCTATTCAGTGGTCAGCTATACAACATTATATATATGTATATGTAGGCTATATATATATATATATATATATATATATATATATATATATATATATATGTGTGTGTGTGTGTGTGTGTGTGTGTGTGTGTGTGTGTATATATATATATATATATATATATATATATATATGTTATGGGATCAATAAGCTTCAACCGCTATGTCGTCTAGGCCTGTGCTCAGATCCATTACGCTGACATCTCTGGGGATATACTGCAGATCCACCACCACAGAGACACACCCACTGTTAGCCTGGCCCTCATTAGTTCACCTTTCACGTAATGGATGCAGCCTCTCATATGACATGGAAAGGGCAGTGATTTCAGCTTTTGAGGACCTCATATATCTGTTACCCTCCCTTATAACCACATATTTTCATTTAGACTATTTCCTTTATATTATTGTTATATAAATATTCCCTTTATACCCAGATGACATCATCAAACTGAACAAGAAAGAGCAGAAAGCGAACAAGGTAGCCTACAAGGCCTCCAGCAAGGCCAGAAACCGACGAGCCACAAACAAAAACACCGTTCTCAAGAAACTAGACATGATAGGACAACAACAGAGGTTCCCCCTCAGACAAGGCCAGTATCAATCCCAGAAAGGTATGGTACTGCTCCCACATATCTTTGTTTGTATGATGATGCTGTCGCAAGATGCCAGAGGTGATTCTGTACTAACTGTGGTTGTGTTTGAAGGCCCATACAGATCACGATACACAGGCCATCCCTTTACCGGCTTCTACAAAGTAAAACCATACAACATTAAAAATGCTGGAACAAAAGGAGTGAGTCCAAACCGACGTTACATGAACACAAAGGTATGTTCATGACAAAGTACTCTATTTTCACACAGTCAAGTGCCACCAAAACATATTAGAGGACAATATTAGAGGGACTGTCACCTGATAATACAAGTGATTTTGTTGAGAAATTCACTCAAAGCTACAGTAGGGTGTATATTTTTATTGTGCAAAATTGTTCAGTGAATGAAAGATTATTGTGTGTTTCCTCCTTAGGCAGCAGTACAGTTTGGACAGCGCAAGCCTTTATTCAGGGGAGTGTTTTATCAAGCCAACAGAAGTCTCACAGCAGCTTTGCGGAAGTACATGGCTCCGACTGGGCACAGAGCACTTTGTGATTTTCTCATCCTTCCAGTGGATTTTGTTCATGTAGCATAATAGTAATCACTCCTGCCTTGACCATGCTTTTAAAAATACATATTTAACATTGTTTTGTCTCTTTTCCTGTGTGTGTCCCCATAACAGGCCTCAGTCCAGAGGGCAGGTGAAGCCACCATTCCGGCCTGAGCAGAAGCGAGGGGACGGCAGGCCATTCATCCTCAACAGAGCGGTATGCACTGTTCCTACATGGACATCTGTCTCTGTTATTATAGTACTATCCCTCCTCACTATTATCTCACATTATACTGTTCAAAAAGGAAGAAAAATCTTCATTCTAGTATTGTTATTATTATTATTATTATTATTTAAGTCTAATTACTTTCTCTCCGACCCTTTAGTTTGCTGCAATGAAATCCAGTGAGAAACTGGATAAGTACCAAAAAGTTAGGAGGTAATAATATGATATGTCTTGCTTGTAGGTACATGTAATTGTACATTACGGTATTGCTCAATATCATGTTCTCCTACTGCAGCTGGAGAAAAGCGCCCTCTACCGGCACTACCTTAACAGTGTCACTTCCAAACTCGATAGCCAGCCCAGAGCCTGCGTGAGTATAATTGTGCATACACACACTGTAACAGTGTGTTTGCAGCGGTCAAAAGATACAGGCAGCTGGGACCACTCACGTGCCATTTTGAATACCCAGTCCTTATGTTTTTGGCCGCCTCGAACATGCACTGAAATTCTATGTCTATGGCCTTGTTTCACTTTTGGTCCTGGCACTGCAACTAAGATTTTTTATTTGCCTCTTGTGTGGGTTCAGATCACAAGTCACCGCTGGTGAAATCATTGCCTATTCTGTCCATTTTTTCTGTTCTGCTCAGAACCATGGTGATGGAGCGGTCCACTGCTGTACGTGCTGGTACCTCCTCCCAGCCCAAAGGCATTCCGCTTCGATTTAACTTAAAGGCCACAATAAATCAGGTATTCTATTAAACTAGAGCCCAGTATAGAGTATTTTCTGCTACTAAGACGTGGAACGTGATTGGTAACTGTTGGGATTAGCTTTAGTGTGAACTGTTATTGACTGCTGGGTTCCAGACTGGCGTGACGCTCAATGACCGCTTCACTGGTATGAGGATCCGGCCAGACCTGGGACACGCCCCCCTGAGAGGCGCCCTCCGAGGAAGAGCGAGGGGCAGAGGAAGAGGAAGAGGCCGCACCGTCGTCCTGCAGTGACCGGCGGACGTCTGTACTACAGTGTACAAAAAGCAGCTCTGTTTCTACTTTGGGCTGATTCACAGGAGTCATTGTGAGGTGTAGGCGTGAACGGCTCAGGTTTAAGATACTTCTTGAGCTTGAACTTCCCATTTCCAGAATCACACTGAAAGGATCACAATGCAAGGCCGCCATCTGCCAGACATCTGGCATGCAGGCTGATTCAATTGTGGATATTTGATAGTCATGTTTACAAAAGGTTTGTAGCCTACTGATGATGTTATTGGTTTGAGGTTTGGGCTAAAAATGGACTGGATTGTTTTTGAGTGCTTTGAATTGTTATGATAAAGTAATGATAACACTTGACTGTAATCTACTACATTTTCACATTACATACTACAATTTTTTTCATGTTGATTTCGTGAAAGCCATTATAAGATAAGATAAGTCCCTTAGTTAATTTGTCTTGGAAACCTATGCTGCTGTGTATAGAAAACAACAACAAAGCATTGTTTACAATATAAATATCAATTACAGTAAAAACATCTACACTGAACAACATCAAATACAAGAGACATTCAATAAAGCACAAGGCCAGCACATACGACACTGTATCAGAAACACCAGCATTTCACTCTGCCCATATTAATCATTTTATTAGTAATCAAGTGTACACATGTAGAAGAGGTTTCCACTGTAGTCTATGTGAAAATGTATTTTTTGTTCCAACCTGAGGCCTACAATATAAGCCTAACAGCCAATCACATCCATTGATACACCTATCCATCAGTGCAATATGCATTCATTAATGTATTGATTCATCCAATATTCTATGTTCTTCCATTCATTCAGTCTCAATTCATCATCGCTTTTTTTTTTTTACACAACAATTTAACTAACATTACTGATAGTGAGTGACCCCGCCTGCGTAGCCGGTTCACCGCGTGGCGGCCCGGGCGCATTAAACAAAATACAGGATCCTTTCTGTCGTTCATTGGCTCGTTCATTGGCCAACGTGTGTCCGCGTCATTTTTCCGCGATGTCCATTTTTGTCGTATTGAAAATGGTGGAGCAATAATAAACGTATTGAACACTTCTAAGGGTAAGAAATGTGAAACTTGCATTGTTATGCATAATCAGTGCTTTTAGCTAATTCGATTTTAAATAAACTGTACTTACGTGCGTTTTAGACACCTAAAAATGACCGAAATGGTACTAGCCAAGCAGAGTAGCAGCTAGTTAGCTGGTTAGCTAACGCTAGCTAGCTAGCTAGCTCAGTGGCATGATAGCCACCCTCGCTAGCATTAGCAGCAGGCTAGGCCAGCTATGCTTCTCTTCTAGCTAGAGCTAATTTTTCCTTTGGTTTGGTAACAGACCCCCTGTGGAAGTCGGAGCATGATTAATATGTAGCCAGGTCGCTAGCTACCTATGTCTAATGAACAGTCATCAATGGTCACAGTAAACAAACGCCACTGTGTGTGTGTGTGTGTGTGTGTGTGTGTGTGTGTGTGTGTGTGTGTGTGTGTGTGTGTGTGTGTGTGTGTGTGTGTGTGTGAGAGGGAGGGAGAGATATCACAGTCCATGCAGGTGATTGTAATGTTGCATATTTATTAATTACAGACTGAGCATGGCAGACAAAAAAGGGAAACCTGTCAGTGTTAAAAGAACTCTAACAAAGAAAGAACAAGAAGATCTTAAGAAAAAGGTATGATGTATCAAAATATAACCTGGAAGGACAATCACAATATTGCATCCCGTATTTGCGTGTAACAATTTGTACCTTTTTACAGGAACAAGAAAAAGCAGCTGAAGTATTTGAAGAATTCTTAGCATCATTTGACAGTAATGATAAAAGTGGAGTGAAAACCTTTGTCCGTGGAGGGATTGTAAATGCAACTAAAGGTGAGCAGAAATACTAGGGTGCCAGGTAGTCAGCGCAGCTTTGATGGAGTCTTATCAGTGTTATTCATTTATTGCCGATATTGTTTTTTGTTTACAGAAGAGGAAGCAGCAGAGGTCAAGAAGAGCAAGCTCTACCGACCCGCCAAGCTAGCGCCTCAGAATGTCTCCCCAGTCCAGTCTGACATCAGAAGGCCTGTGAGTGCCACGCAAAGCCCCCGGCAGACAAATACTTTGGGCTTCTCCTTTGTATTCCTGAATGTTGTGTCTTTTCCACAGATCGTTAAAAAGAAAACAGAGGAGAAGAAGAAGAGCAACCTTGAACTTTTTAAAGAGGAACTTAAACAGTATGCTTATTTAGCCACACTAACATCTATGTTTTATTCGACCAGTTTGCTCCATGTTTGTTTGGAAAATGATTATTTTTTTCTCCAGAATTCAAGAGGAGCGTGAAGAAAGGTACAAAAGAAAGAAGAATGAACCTGGAGGAGGATATGGAGATCTGGATTTACCGCTATCGCGACGATCAAGTATGAGTCAAACTGGTCACCGTGAAAACGGCCTTAAATCATAAAACCCTTTAACACATCACAAACCAAGCACTACCCTGACCCTCAATATGTCTTTCAGTATTTGATGATGACCCGGCAGTGCCAAACACAACCAACCTGTACATTGGCTGCATTAACCCAAAGGTAAATCATGGAGATGAAGGATTCATAAGCTAGCTCACTGTAACCACTGTGTCCGCCGATTGAGTTTTTGTGAGACTGCACTGATGTCATACCTACGTGTACTGTCTCAGATGAACGAGGAGATGCTTTGCAAAGAGTTTGGCAAGTACGGTCCCCTGGCCAGTGTGAAGATCATGTGGCCACGAACAGATGAGGAACGAACTCGGGTGACAAACAGAGGCTTTGTGGCGTTCATGACCAGGAAAGATGCAGAGAGAGCCCTGGCTGCACTAGATGGTAAGTCGGCAACGAGCAAAGTCTTTGTTAACATCTTTCCACTTACAGATCCTCTTCATGCCTCGTCCTTTGCTTCTTCTAAAGCTGTGACTTCTTCTGGTGCAGGTAAAACGGTTATGGGTTTTGAGATGAAGCTGGGATGGGGGAAAGCAGTCCGCATCCCTCCCCAGCCCCTCTACACGCCCATAGGGGTCCTCAAAATGGCCACCCCACCCCCTCCTTCTGGTCTGCCCTTCAACGGTCAGCCCAGAGACCGCTTCCGCAACGACTTCACCAAGCCGTGGAGCAGGTCCAAGGAGGAGTTTGACAAGGTACTGCCCTCCCCTGTACTCTAGGGTGCATGCATGGCCTCCTTCTCAAACATTTCTTTTTATTCTGCATTAAAAGATCAGTGGCAGGTTGTAGAAAGCGTGTAGTTGTTCTAGGGAGGTTATACATTTATCATAGGACGAATAAACTGGACACTTCTGATCATTTGAGCTGGAATTCGCAAGCAGCAGCGAGGATCAGTCTCTCTCGCACAACAACTCTGCTCTCCAGTTTCTTTTGTCTTAAGATATTCCAGTTGGTTTGTCCTGTGGTAGCTGTATAGCTGTATAGGCCTTTTGTTATCGTGTTCTAGTATTGTAGAGGCCTTTTGGGATGAGTGTTTGTCCTATTGCAGTGGGATTTGACCCAGTTCTAAAGTAGTGTAACAGTCAGTTATGTAATCGCAATGTAAGTGTGCATTTAATGGAGGATGGGATTATCTCTTGTATAATGTAGTCCAAAAAGGGTGTACTTACTTTACTGTAAGATGTGTGAAATATGGGACCTCTTCCTCTATTTAGAATTAGCGATAGCTTTGAATGCTCTGGTGGGGTTCTATGCTGTATGTATCATGCAGTGTTTCACCTGTTTATATACTCACTTTTTCATATCTTCACTATTTGATTTGACTTCATGAACAGACTCTGTCCGAAGCCGTAGTCAAAGTGGTTATCCCAACAGAAAGGTACACACTCTATGCATTCTTACTACTGCTCCTACGACTGACCAGCCCTCTCTCTGACCTCAGTGTTAGTGGACAGAGACTCTGGTGCACTACTCATTCACACAGTGTGTTAGGGACAGGAAAGCCAGTCCGAAGCTCTGTATATAATAATAATAATAATACTAAACTTTATTTGTATAGCACATTTTCTTTCTTTTTTTCCCAAAGTGCTTTACAGAGCATAACAGAAAAGACACATGACAGCCAAGTGTAGAACCCATTCATGTGCTTCTTAGTTTGTGGGTGTGTTCTAACTGGTCTGCTTTAAGCCACTGTCAAAAGGGCCTTCTTGACACTATGGTAGGTGTTCAGGGCATTGGTAACCCCTGTTGCTTAGGACTGCAGATTCTTACTGCCCATTAGAGGCCCATGGTCACATTATTCATGACATTTGTATCTTAGGGTTTAGTCAAATTCAGACATTATAAGAGAGTGTTCAAAAATGAATGCTGAAGTGAATAAGATGAGTTTCAACCGTGGTTCCTCTGAGACACTGCAGACAGATACAGCTAGAAGGCAGGTGGATGGTTTTGATCAAGTCCAGTAGGAGTGGATAGTAGTAAATTATGCTGTCACTCACTCTGGGTGCCACTCTGTTCATTAAGAACAAAACAAGGGAAAGGGAAAGGTGGAGATAAATGTTTATTCTTTCATGTGTGAACACAGTGTAAGCCGAGTAACACCGCATGCTGGCTTTTTGGTTTAGCTACAGACGTCCGTCACCCACTGCCTCTCTGCTCATACGGACGCGCAAGTCACTAGTTGAGGGACAGTGTCCCTCGGTACATGGTCTGGTGTTTGATCAACCAGACAGAAGCTTAGGGGGTTGGTGGGTTTGCAGTGAGAGCTTTGACATGGCCTCTGATCTGGATGAGGGAGGAGGAGACGGCGTGCCAACCGGCCTCTGACCTTCTCCCCTTCTCCTCCGCAGGAATCTGTTAGGCCTCATCCACAGGATGATAGAGTTTGTGGTGCGCGAGGGACCCATGTTTGAAGCCATTATCATGAGCAAAGAGAAGAACAACCCAGACTTCAGGTAAGTTGCAATTATCAAGATCTGATACGAACCCAATATCTATTTCTTTTACGGTGCAAACAATATTGTAGCAGGTTAAAAACTTGAAACAGATGAGTTGCGTGTAGGATTTCTAGCCAAGGCTAGTTGGCAATACCTGTCCCTGGTTAGCAATCCCTGTCCCTGGTTAGACTTTTCTACTCTAAAATGGTCATGACATCATCATTACACCCCTCTACGCCTGCCGTAGACGTGGCCCAGAGTTGAACTCGCAGCTGATTTTTATCGATTGATTGGTTTTAGGTTTCTATTTGACAACAAGAGCCAAGATCACGTATACTATCGCTGGAAACTCTACTCCATTCTCCAGGTAGGACAAGCCCCTCCCCTCTCTCCGTCTCTCTCTCTACCTCTCTGTCTTTGTCCCCCACGGTCACGAGGCCGTGTTCCCACAGTGTCTCAGACATGCTCCTGTCCCCCTCCCCAGGGGGAGTCTCCTAGCGAGTGGAGGACAACTGACTTCCGCATGTTCCGAGGGGGCTCCATCTGGAGGCCGCCCCTCCTGAACCCCTACCTGCATGGGGACGAGGAGGGGGCGGAGGACGACGACGCCGCCTCCCAGGAAGAGGAGGAGCTGAAGAAAGGGCAGCTCAAGGCTGAGTAAGTGCTTCCGCCGGACATGGATGAAGAGTATAAAGCCTAATTTATGCTTCTTGAAAAGTGTCGCTCGACAAATGTCGCTTGACAAAAAAAAAGTGTCGCTCGACATGTTGCATTTATACTTCGGGCGACACTTTGCGTCGTCTCTATGGAAACAATCAGCTGCGCGCTTGTCATTCTGTTGCATGTTTGTTGTCATTCTGAGAGAAGCGGCTTTCTGAGGGAAAGAGTTTCATCTGAGGTAAAGGGGTTGTTCAGAGAGCGGTTTTCATTGTGGTTTGTTTTCATTCTGATCGGGAAAGATTCCCTTCCACGAATTCTGCAGTACTTGGGCATATGTGAAGGGGCAGGGATGAATTGTATAGATGGGGATATCTCCTCACAAGCTGGGAGAGACGCTCCTCTACTCCATGACAACCAAAAGTCAAATGACAGCCAAAACTAAAACAAGGCTGCGGAACAAGCATATCCATGGCAACACACAAGCCTTCTATCAAGCTATCCAATTACACTTGAGCAACAATATGTGACGGAGTCAGCGGCATTAGAAAAAAACGTTGGTGCGCGACAGCCCTCAGCAACACTTTTTTTCACAAAAAAGTGTCTCCCATGACGTCAAAAGTGTCGAGCGATGGTTTTAAGTGTCGCTCGACGAAAAATAAATTGGGCTTAAGGGATGTCTTGATCAGGGTCAAATGGCTGCATTTCCACTATACAACATTCAGATAGAAAACATTGTCTTTCAGTGTTTTTCCTGGCTCAGAATGGGTCTTTGGGGGATGATGCGCACAAATGTTTTGGGGAAACCTCCATGTTTATGCTGAGTTGCCTACCAGCATATATAGGCCTATATTCTTTGCTGTCGTTCTGATTGAGCTCACTTTAACCATCGTGGGAAATGGCACAAAATGGATATGAAGACAAAATGTTTAAGATACTGATAACCTGTCTTAATTATCTTGATTACAAGTGGTCCAAACCATGGACAATGCAAGAAAGAGGGATGGGCTGCACTTGAAACAAGCTGTCAAACACATATGGAAAGGATTCGAATTGCTATTTTTATTCTCAACTTCTAGCATTTTGGCACTTGTGATTTTCCTTTGGCTCTGGCTAACATCTCTTTGGCGGGCGCCAAAAAATCCTCTATGCAGTAAAAAGCGTGTGTTTTGAGAAAGCAGGCCTGGGTGACGTTGTTATTGTGTGTCCCAGACACAGAGAGAGACTGGAGGCGCTGCTGAGGGGTCTCACCCCCCGCAGGGAAGACGTGGGCGACGCCATGCTGTTCTGCCTGGAGAGAGCAGAGGCAGCGGAGGAGGTGGTGGGCTGCATCGTCCAGTCCCTGTCTCTCCTCCAAACACCCCTTCAGAAAAAGGTCTTCCACAAACGTCACACGGAAGTCTTTTATAATCAACATGAATGAGGATGTACCGGGCAGAAGCTACGTCACGTATCGCTCACAAACATTTCTGGTTTTATTCCCGCAGATTGCCAGATTGTATCTGGTATCGGATATCTTATACAACTCCTGTGCCAAAGTTGCTAATGCTTCCTATTATCGCAAATTGTACGTTTGAAGTCTTTTTTCTTCTTCAAAGTAATATTTTATGGTACACATTACATACTTTAAGTGGCCATCTCTCTGTTATCCCTGAACTATTTCTGTTTCCCTGTTAAGCTTTGAGGCAAAGTTGCCTCAGATCTTTGGAGACATTAGCGAGGCCTACAGGAACATCCAAGCCAGACTGCAGGCGGAGCAGTTCAAGGTAACCGGTGTGTTTTCAGCCCTTTGTCTTCTGTCTGCTCGGCCCAAGGCGAAACCATTGACACGCCCCTGTGCTTCTCTTCTCAGCAAAAGATCATGTGCTGCTTCCGGGCCTGGGAAGAATGGGCCATATACCCAGAGGCCTACCTGATCCAGCTGCAGAACATCTTCCTGGGTCTGGTCAAAGCTGGGGAGGAGGTGGTCGCCAGAGTAGAGGTGAGCAGGACAAGTGATCCATATCCCTCTTCCTTCCCCATCCTATTGAAATGATCGGTCTGTATCTTCTGATAGTGTTATCACCCTGGAGCTCTGGCAAGGGTCCTAACTGGGAGGCTCTCTCCACAGGTGGCGTCCCCAGACCTGGACGGAGCCCCGTTAGACGGGGCAGCGCTGGACGGCGCCCCCCTGGACGGAGCTCCGCTGGACGACCTGGACGGCTGCCCCCTGGCCTGGGACCCCTCCCACCTAGACGGGCTCCCCGTGGACGACTTAGACGGGGTCCCTCTGGGCGTGGTCATCGACGACATCGACGGAATGCCTTGTAGGTTCATCGTCCACCGTTGTTTTGAGTATGGACGGAGGCCCCGAGCGCCTCTCTAGATCTAGACTTGATTTTAAGTTGGGTTCTCCCTTCCAGTGGACGACGGCAGGAACCTCGCTCACTCCAGGGTGGCTCCGCTGTCCAAATGGGAGAGGGTGGACGACACTGAGGCTTTGCCCCAACAAGGTACTGTAAACGTCCCACCTGTACTCCTGTAAATGCCCCAGACTGCAGAGTCCCACCTGTATCCTGTAAACGCCCCAGACTGCAGAGTCTCACCTGTACTCCTGTAAACACCCCAGACTGCAGTCTCACCTGTACTGCTTGGCTCATCCTGTCCCCGCCTCTTTCAGCCAAGACAGAATCTAAGTGGGACACTGTGGGCGAGCGTGACTCTGCGGACGGCGTGAATGTAACGTAAGAAGCATCTGCCGACCACCTCCACACACACACCTCCACACCCACACCTCTAACCCTTACCTACAGACTGGCTCTTCCCCCCCCCCCCCCCCCAAAACCTCAGCCGAAATGATGGCACAGTCTCCCAGCGCTGTCTCTCTTAGCCCCGCCTCCACACATTGGAATATCGTTTCGCAGCGTGGCGCGGCGCTTTGAGTCAGTTGGACAGTAGGATATGGTGATATGTTGTTTAGAGATTTATACCCCTCGTGAAAAGGTGATACCCACCTTAATTTGAATCTTGATGCTACTTAAGGAGTAAATCTAAGGTTCCAATTATATAAAGGGGTTGACGCTGGCGAGCTCAGACTTAGTTTCACATAGGAAGAACGGCAAACTACTTAGATTTCCCAGTAGTCAATTTAATACAGCAGGACAGAATTACTCACAGTTCTTAAAGACCTCGGGGGGAACGCCGTGCCCGTGTGGTCCAGCACTTTCTCCCTGGATTTCACTTTGGAAACTCCCTGACTGTAAAGGGACCATCGTCAATGTTGAGATTCGTAGGGAAAGCAGGTACTGTGCTTCATCGATTCCAAAAAGGCATTTGACTCGATACACAGAGGCACGATGATGAAGATACTGAAGGCGTACGGTGTCCCTCCCAAATCTACTCCGGGCCTTAGAGACCATGTACACGGGTACAAGAGCCACGTAGAGCAAGCACAGGAGCTCCTGTGCAGAGTGGAGACAGAGTGTACCAAGATTGGCCTTCGGCTAAAGGCCAAGAAAACCGAGCCCATCACCTACAACATCCTCCTGGACCATCCACCTCTAAGAATATTCCACCTCTAACAACAATGACTTCAAATGCTCATGGGTCAACTCACTCCCTGAGTGGCATGCCCTGCGTGTGGAACTCCAAACTCCCCTGACAAATCAAACTCAGCTTCTTCTATGCAACAGTAGAGTCCGTTCTCCTATATGGCTGTGAATGCTGGACCCTGAAGCCCACCCTGCAGAAGTCCCTAGATGGGTGCTACACCAGAATGCTGCGTGCAGAACGATCATGTTACCAACAAGCTTCTGTATGGGGGGTCACCAAGGGTGAGTGAGAAAATAGCAGCCAGGAGAATGAGGCTGGCTGGTCACTGCCAGAGACGCCTGGAGCTTCCAGCCAGCAAACTGGTGCGGTGGGAGCCAAGACACGGGCCTCGGTCACGAGGGCGTCCCACACTAACGTACGTGGACGTACCCTAGAAAGACGCAGGGGTGGAAAGTCCTGGCGAGCTAGCCAGATGTACGGAGGATCAGGATGACTGGAAGAGCTGAAGGAGGCCTCGTCTGAGGACGACCTAGAGAGGGATTTACTGCAGGACTAAACATTTAACAAAGTCTTGGTAATACAGGACATCAGTTGACAAGAATATATTAATTAATATATTCTGTCACCAGTTCAGTAGTTGAGATGGTGTCCCACACTGAAAGATCAAGAGGGCCTTAGATCCAGAGTCTCATCATTTCCGTCCTCATCAGCACCCATGCTCCCCTCCCTCTCTCAATTCAACAAGAGCTCCGGCATGTGGCCAGGATAGAACATCCAAAGTTCACTTTTCTAGGTGTATTAACCTTTGGGTGAATCTCAAACCCAGCAGAATCCAACCCCTAACCTGTGCAGTCGGTCCTCTCCAGTGTCCAGTTGTTAATTCGGCTGTTCAAAACACAGGCCTCACTCATGAATTACAACAAAATAATATATTTATACTCATCTTCCACATTCATAGTTTCAAAGTCTAGTCTGGAAGGCAACACCGGTGAACTAGTTGGACTCTTAGTCCAACTATATAGAAAATGACCATTCCTCAAAATCAAACTCGTGCATAATCAGTAATTAACGAATTACAGTACTCATCAAAACCACACCCACCTTAAAGTCACACAGAAATGAAAAAAGCATTCTGTCCCATTTTGGTTCACATTATTGGTCATAGTGTTCACCTATTCAACGATGTATGCCCAAAAAATTACAAAATTCTACTTTTGTTGTAATCTTATATCAAAGTATATAATTTCTTACTTCCTGGAAAACAGTAGGTCACATGCAATGACGACAACAGGTACCTTAGATTTTAGGCCAATAATCTCACGACATCCACCCGTCAATCAACGCTATCCTTCTATCGAATCTGTCTAAAGTTCTTAAAACCTGTCCACTTGTCAATGTTCCAATCAAATTCCTCTAAACATTATGTCCCACCCTCATAGCTTGTTTGCGTCGGAAATACGTCAAACTACGGAAGTTAGATGATCTCAAACGTCCGTTTCAGTTCGACTTTAATGCATGTGTTCATATGATTCAAGCATGTACAGCGTGTCCATCTTCCTGTATGACCCTGCTTTCTCCCCATCTCTACCCGTCTCTCCCCCCTGCAGTGCCAGCACTAAGGTGGGGGAGGGGGACTCAGAGGACGACAGCAGCGACGACTCCTCCAGTCCGTCGAAGTACGACAGCGTGGATTTCAAGAGCTCCCTGAGCAGCTTCCAGGTGTCTGAGGGGAAGAGGAGCCGACTCAGAGAGCTGGAGGCAAGCGTGCACCTTTAAAGGGATATTCTGGATTTCTTTTTAACTAGGGCCTCATTTTCGACTTACCCATGTTGTTTTGGACTGATGGAGATCATTTTCAGTTAATTCCATGCTGTAGATAGCTTTGGGTCGTTCAATTTCCACTGGTGGTTAATGCTAGTGCAACACAATGAAGTCACGTTAGCCTGTCCAAAAAACATCCCCACACACCCAAAGCGCACCCAAAAACAAATTAAATATGAGTAAAGTCTCTTGGGGATTCTTTTGTGTCTATTTACCATCCGTTTTGAATTCAAACTATCGTGTAATCTGTTCTGGTTTGGGGACCTATATTATTATATGCTCTAGCCAGATCTGAGTGTTACTCCGCTTGCCGACTCAGACAGAAATATAAGTTCCACAAACCAGAATAGATTACACAATAGTTTGAATTCAAAACGGATGGTAAATAGACACAAAAGAATCCCCAATAGACTTTACTCATATTTAAATTGTTTTTGGGTGCGCTTTGGGTGTTTAGGGGTGTTTTTTGGACAGGCTAACGTGACTTAATTGTGTTGCACTAGCATTAGCCACCAGTGGAAATTGGAACGACCCAAAGCCATCTACAGCATGGAATGGCCATCCTCCACTGCAGAGCCCTAGTCAACACCATTCCTACCCAACCACTAACATTCAGCTCTTCCAGTGAGTTGTCTGAATTTGGTTTGGTGCCCAATATATAGATTCTCAGTCTCCATATTGTTTGTGTCACAGGTGAAGGTTATGAAGTTCCAAGACGAGCTGGAGTCAGGAAAGAGACCCAGGAAGTCAGGGATGAACCTGCAGCAGCAGGTGGCGCACTATCGGAACAAGCTTCTGCAGAAGGTGGGTCCCCTGTCTCCTACAGCTCCACCATGTCCCCGTGCCTGAAAGACCCACACCACAATTCACCTCCTCTCTGTTATCTGGTTCTCCTCCCTCTGTTCTCTGGTTCTCCTCCCTCTGCTGTCTGGTTCTCCTCCCTCTGTTCTCTGGTTCTCCTCCCTCTGTTCTCTGGTTCTCCTCCCCTCAGGAGTTTGACAAGGACGACCAGGAGAACAAAGAGCGGTCAGCGCCCAAGTCTAAAGAGAGGTCGAAGAAGGACGAGAGGAGGGACAAGGTGGAGGAGAGCAGCAAAGGACGGGACCGGGAGGCAAGGAAGAGGAGTCAGGACCGGGACAGGAGCAGGGGGCGGAGTAAAGACTCTGAGGAGTGGACGCAGAAATACAGAGGCGATTCTCCCGCAAAGTAAGTCCCGCTCGTTCCTCTCTGCCCATCATCTTGTCTTGTCTGGTGTGCGGGTACTGATGCCTACCCCTCCCCCCTCCCCCACAGAACGAAGTCCAGGTCCCCCAAGAAGTCGAAGCGTTCTCGGTCGCCATCGCCCGCTCGTAAGGCGTGGCGGTCGAGCTCACGCTCGCCGCACCGCTCCCACAAAAAGACGAAGAAGAGCAAACACTGATCCTCCTCGGCCTTGGACCCCCCCCCCCCTTCCCCAGGTCTGGTGCAGGGGCAGCCACTCGGGGTCAGCGCCACACGCTTCCCTCCTCCGGGCTCCGGCGCTCCAGACCAACTGACATGACGGCCGTTGGAGTTCCCCTCTGTACCCGTGTTCTGACTTCTCCAGTCAAGAGTTGGCACATTTTTGTATGATGAAGTTTGAACATTATTTGTACAGTTCTATTTGTTTTATTGCTTGTTTGTAAACTCATTCAATCAGATTATTGCGACTAGTTCCCGAGAATTCACAATAAATCCCTCTTGGCGACGTGTCTGTGTTCTTGTCTGGACTCCGGGTCGGTAATTTGAAGACTCAATAAATTAAGTTGGGTTCTTTTTCAGGTATCTTGCATGTAATCTCAATTTAGAAATCACAACTTTTTTTTTTTTTTTAAACCAGTGGTTCCATTTTATTTTTCATACCACAAACACCAACAAAGACATGGAGGAAGTCTTGTAACTGAAATGATTTGAGTTAGTGCTAATAATGCTTGAACAATTATTATAGACAGTGTCAGCGGCAAGGATTGCTGAGAAGGTGCACTAGGAAAGCGTTGAGGATCAGGTGTGAGACAGTGAGCCCCTTCCACTCAGCAGCATACAGAAAATACAGTGTATTATAATCATTCACCACTCGGCTCGTATTTGTGTAGTTTCCGTTTTTTGCTCCAATTACACAGACGAAGCTCCGCAGCCCCTCCCCCACAGGCTACTCTACAACGCGAACAAGGTGCACAGTTCCATGTTTAAAAAAAAAAAGAAAAAAGCAAACATCGAAAAGAAACGGGACATGAAGTGAGTTGCGTCCTCCATTTACAGTCCTCCACACCCATAATATTGTACCTCAGGGTCCCAGTTCTCTGGAGGATGACAGACTCGGATCTGTCATCCGAGACCACTCACCAGTCGGCCACGGATGAGATGAGAAGTGCCAGCAGCGGTTTGCTCCGCCTCCGTGGTAGGGCTCACTGTACACAGACTCACTGTACGAACAGTTCCACACCTGCTAAGAGTTCAGCCCGAGGCTGTGTGCCTTGATATGCCTCTGAAAAGAACTCAGTACTTTTTTACATTGATGAAAACTTTAATGGCGCCGGTGAAGTCCGCAGAGAGCAGAACCTCTGTGTGATCGGTCTTCAGGGCTCCTGCAACAGAGACAAGATGAGTGAGTTGTAAGACACCCGTCTCGATAACGACAACACTGAACTATTTCTCTCCGCCACGTTGGTACCTGAGGGAATGGTCTCGGAGTCTGTGGAGTCCACGCTCTTACACTCGGCATCGACCTTCTCCGCCCCAGCCTCCTGTGGGACGATCAGGCTGGGATGGGGTGCAAAGATGGCTGACGTCACAACTGCATTGTGGGCTGAAGGACGAGAAAGAGAGAGAGGATGAAGAGGAGGAGCACCACACAGCGTAGTACAGGCGGTGCCTCCCGCCGGCAGCGACACAGCTGGACATGGCGCCGTCCGCTCACCTTTGATCCCTTCCCAGAAGTCATTGCGGTCCCGCCGCACTGAGGTGAATTTGCTCAGGTCGTGGTAGGTGCTCCAGATGTACACGTACTTGTCCTCCGAGCCGCTGACGATGAACGAGTAGTCGTGGCTGAAAGACAAGAAGGGGCCCATGTCAGAACCCGGTGACCCGTGACCCTGCGACACACCCAGCACGGCCCGCTGAAGAGGGGCCTCCCCTACCTGAAGCTAGCCTTGATCTGGCTGCTGCTGTTGACGTAGCCCTTGTACTTCATGGACAGAGACAGGTCCCTCAGGTCGTACAGGCGGATGCGGGAGTCGTTCGACGTCACCAAGATCTGTGGGACGAGAGGGCGTCACTGCCGACAGACAGGACTCGCCGAAAAGGCCACGTTTGGCAGAGGGCATCGGGGAGGAGGAGGGGCATACCTTGTTCTCTCCAGGAAGTGGCTCGATGCCCGTGATTTTGCGTCCGACTCTGTTCCGCCCCCTGGTGGAGCGCACGTGAATCTGGGTGTGGTACTTGAGGCGCTGAGAGTACAACACAAAACAAATGGTAAGCGACATTCTACACGTAACGTTTTCATAACGTTCTTTTCATAATCACACTGATGATGAAATGCCCACTGGGGTCAAATCAACCTGAGGTAACGATCTGTAGTGATTCTATTGAGCAGTGCTGTTTACGAAGAGCTAGTCTCCCTCTGGTGACTGAGGAAGGGGTAGAGCTAGTCCCTCTGGTGACTGAGGAAGGGGTAGAGCTAGTCCTTCTGGTCACTGAGGAAGGGGTAGAGCTAGTCCCTCTGGTGACTGAGGAAGGGGTAGGGCTAGTCCCTCTGGTCACTGAGGAAGGGGTAGAGCTAGTCCCTCTGGTGACTGAGGAAGGGGTAGGGCTAGTCGCCCTCTGGTGACTGATGAAGGGGTAGAGTACCTCCGTGTCATAGAAGATGCAGCGTCCGTCGTAGGTGCCGATGACTGCGTACTTCCCGTTCTGGCAGAAGTTGGCGGCGGTGATGAGGCGCGTCTGGCCGTCCACCTCGTTCCACAGCGCCACCTTCTTGTCTGGAATGTTCCAGAGACGCAGCTTCCCGTCCAGAGAGCCACTCAGGAAGTACCGGTCATCCTGCAATGGACACGAGGATTAGAATAATTAACAGCGATGCATTCCTTAGAGAAATAAAGCTAAGGACTCACAGGTAAGATAAGGTTGATTCAGTCAGTCGGTCAATACAACTTTGACTGATTTAACTTTATTGACTGACTGAGCCGTACAAGTCACTTACTCTGGGGTGGAAGGCGATGGCTGTGACAAAGTCGATATGCTGGAAGCAGCAGAGACACTCTCTCCTGGAGATGTGCCACAGTCGCACCGTCTTGTCCATCGAAGACGAGAGCAGGAAGTAGTTCTGGAGTCAGAAGGACGATTACATCGGGTATTTGAGAGAGAGTGGGAATGTGTGTGAGTGTGTGTGAGGAAGGATGAGAGGGAGCCGTGAACCCTGACCTTTGACCAGGACAGGTCGAGCAGGTCAGCCGTGTGCCCTTTGTACTTGCAGAAGGGGACTTGGCGGAAGGGGGCGTTCCTGTCCTCAGTGTCGGGGTCCTCTGGAACGCTGCTCATCTAGAAACACAAAACATGAGCAAAACATCAGATATGTGCTCTTTCCTCATCGACGCCCCCGGGGCGAGGTTGCGCAACGGATCCCGGACTGTGAGCACGCCGCTGGCGTTGTAGACCCGGGTCCTAACCTGACTCACCCCACCGTCGGTGTCGGACTTGGAGGAGCACAAGCTTTCCTGGGAGGGAGAGGGGGACACGCGACCTGGAAGAGAACAGCTGTTAGAAACCTGCCGAATGAGCCTGACCGCTGACATGACCGGCAGGCACAAGCGGGACAACTTTGGAGCGCCGCTTACCCGAGCTTTAACTCGAGTTCACTAAAATACCTTCAGTGTTGTACTTTATCCTCATGTTGTTGAAGTAGTCAAAGGCGTTTTTCAGGACCCAGATTCGAACCACGTTATCTTGGCCTGCTGTGGCCAGCAGCCTCCCGCAGTGAGAGAACTTCATGGTCCACACTGCCCCCTAGGGGCACAACAGGGAAGGGGGTGAGCGGGTCCTGTGGCGCATGGCAGACGCAACTCCACATCCTCACATTCGTGGCCGATGTGAAGACATCAGGCACACCGATCATCTGTTATTTAATAAAAAGTGTAGCCCGTCTTTACTGAAAGACAAACTTAAGAGAATTTGATAAGGTTTGGAACCCCTTCACTAACTTCTTGGTAAGATTATTAAGTGATAGCTCATGCATTAGTTGGGTACTACCCTGAGCAGCTGTGGGAAGGGTTGGGGTGGGTGATTGTTATTGTCGTTTTGTTGTAATATATATATATATTTTTTACATGTATGTTTATTATTGTTAATATGTAAAACCTGAGCTGAATACGTGCACAATCTTCCGTATGTCAACGCTCTTGAATAAAAATACTTTTGACAAAACCGTAGCCCGTCTCAAAGCCCACCGGCGCAGTCTCACCATGTGTTCCCCGCTCAGGTCCTGGACCACCTTGATCTGATCGAAGTCGAAGGGGCCCTTGAAACTGTGGGCCGCCTTGAACTTGGCCGGCCTGGTGTAGGGCATCCCCTCGTCGTCGCTGGAGGAGGCGTCGTCCTGGTCTGTGTGAAAGACTGAGACAAGCCAAGAGTGAGAGACCCTCGCCCCCTAAAGGAACCATTTGCCCGGAGCGGAGGGGCTCGCCTACCTTCGTCGCGGACGCTCTTCACCTTGTTGACCGCCTTCTCCCCGTACTCCCCCGCCAGATGCTTGGCCCGTTTCACCGACTTGCCCAGGAACTTCTTCAGTTGTGTGCTGGGGAAGTTACACAGAGCCGTGTGAGACAATAGAGACACTTTTCAGCCTGCGTCCCAGCAGAGAGGGCGGGGAGATCAGAAACATGGCACCCAGCCCAGCGCCGGTCCTTACGTCCTCTGCTTCAGCCGGCCTCCGTCCGTGTCCGTCAGCGGCGCCTGGGACTTGTCGTCGTCGTCCGACTGCGCCGCGTCGTTGCTGAGAGGAAAAGCAGGGAGAGACACAATCTCACTCCAGATAACGTCCTCGGCGCCGCTTGGCGCCAGCACTGCTCGTGTTCCGCGTCAGTGTGCGGGAGAGCCACGGGGCGGGGCTGTGAATCGCTCCTACGTGTGTGTGTGTGTGTGTGATTCATGGATGTATTAATAGAACTGGATTCAGTGACTACGTTGATGCCTCGTTCTTGAGTGAAGCTTTTTGAACAGGGCCACCGACCCCTTTTGACATGTGCAGTTGTGCTTTTCTCATGTTTTAACCATGTGACCCGGCCGCGTCCACGAAGTTCACACGTTCATGTGGATGTTTAATGCGCGTTCACTGCTCTCCTCGCTGTATTGCATGTCCCTGCATTAGCATTGTAAAGTAATTTTAAAAATGATGCAAATAATAATTGCATGGTGCAAACTGTTCGTGAACGCGACGGGTCTGAGAAAAGCACAACTGCGCATGTCAAAAGGGGTCGATTCGGCAAGATGGCGCTGATCAAAATGTTTCAGGAAGTAAATGGCAGCCTGGCCCCTTGGTGTGATTGGAAGGCGCTGAGTGAGCCTCTCACGTGATGTACTCCTTGGTCCTCCTCATGATGTGCAGGGTGAGGGGGTTGATCCCCGTGGGAAGCTTCTCCTCCGCCTGGATCAGCGGGATCTCCTCCCCAGTGTCCAGGTTCTTGATCATCACGCTCGCCAGGATCTCCTGTCGAGACGCCAGGCGGCCAATCAGAGCCCGGACACGCGTATGGGGCGAGGCGGGAGCGCATCGGGAACTGATACAGAAGTGAGACCTACTGTACTCACGGCGAGGGGAAGGGATACCTACGTCATCAGTCAGCTCTCTGCCAGAGTTGGAGCGTGGGCGCTGGGGCCCTGGAGCGTTTCCTGCGCTGGCACAGCTGGCCTGTTCATCCTCATTCTCCTGCAGGAGCACACACACACACGCGCACACACGCGCGCACACACACACACACACGCACACACACACAAAAACACACACACGCAATCTTAAGAGATTTTCCACCGAGCCGGTGCCTCTTGGGAGAGGATATGAAACATTGCGGACAACAAGGGGTGGCCGGTGGTTCCTCGCTAACCTGTGCCGTCACCACCTTGTCCCCGCTGGTGGCGCTGGCCAGGTCCAGAGAGTGCTGCAGCTCCTTGGTGATGCTTCTCACCGTGCTGCTGGGGGACACCAGGCCGGACGGCTCCATGGTCTCGGCCGCCTCCGCTGCGCACACAACAACCGGGCAGGGAGAGCGGAGGCTTCAAAGGTCCACACACACTTTTATTGGAAGTCACTCAAATCAGTATGAAAGAATGTGGTCCATTACAGATTAGGGGGTAAGTGTGCTCACAGGCCACAAATGGCATGTGACGTCAATGTGCTCAGTCCCTAAAAGAGCATTTCAAACCTACTTGCTTATCCCTCTTGTGCACATTTGACCTTTTGCTGCTGCAGCAAAACACACAAGGTTGTTTACCTTCGAGCCCCGGGGGCCTCATGCCGTCCTGGGACTTCCTGCTGGGGGGCAGAGCAGGGCGGGACGGGGGAGGAGGCCGCGGGGGCGGAGCCCCGCTGGGGGGCGGTGGTCGAGAGGGCGGGGGCTTCTTGGTGCTGGCCACGATGTCGGGCTCTACGGTGAACTGGCGCGGGGGTTTGGAGGGTCCGGAGTCGTCGGACTCGGCCGGCTTGTCGGCGAGGGGGACCTGGTCCAGGAGGTCTGCTGGTCTCTGCGCCGCGTCGCCCTCGGCCGCCGTCTGGGGGAGGTCTGGCAGGTCCGGCGGTTCTGGCTGACTCTGACCCAGGGCGCTGGTGATGTCCGGAGGCTGGACGTGCTCCTGTGACCCAGACGAAGCGCCGGGGATATCCAGGGCCCCTGGGACAGACATGGAACCGGCCCCCTGCAGCCCTGCGTCTTCCTGTGCTTCCTCAGGGCTCCTGGCTGCAGGCGGAGGCTCCAGAGCAGCACCTCCTGGCCCCAGAGCAGCATCTCCTGGCCCCAGAGCAGCACCTCCTGGCTCCTCAGAAGCGTCGGGAGCAGCGAGCAGCAGGGACTCTTCCCTGGCGTCAGCGTCCTGCGGGCCCAACAGCAGAGCCTGGTCTGCAGCGCTCCCCTTCTGGCTCTCCTCTATGATGCTGTCAATGATCTAGAAGACATCAGGGGTGCGTTCAAATTCAGCGAACATAGCGAACGTTAGCGAACTATTTTCCGTTAGCTTTGTGTTTGCTGCAAACGTTTGCTAACAGAAGCTAACAGTCTGGAGAGGTAGTTCGCCAGTAACGGAACGAGGATCACAATGGACCCAGGCTTGTAGCCTAACGGTATTTTGGAACATTGTTGCGTTTATGCGGACTATTTGGAACGTTCATTAAAAGCCGTTCAAATGTGACCGTTTGGAGAAAACAAGTTTGCGACGAACGTTCGCCTCTGTTAGCTGAATTTGAACGCAGCCCAGTGTGCGCGGTCAAGAGCAGGATACATTACAGGATGCGTGTGAGGGGATTTTCATCCTTATGTTGTGATCGTCCAATCAGAATCTCAATCACATATTCACTCATGGAAATTGTTCACTCAATTTTAGACTACTTAGCGCTGTGGTCAACAACTCACTGGCACATATCCAAACCCTTTAGTGCAGGGACGAGGCTGACAGAACCTCCACTGGTGTGATAGATTTGAGCTGTATTGACAGCTGTCACTGTAGCTTGTTCGTTACACCAAGACTATAATACTCTGAGAATCTGGATTGTTAAGAGGAGGGCAGAGGTACCTGAAGCGAGTCATCTTGACTTGTCTCAGGTGGGGCCAACTCAACAGATTCCTCCTGCGGTGGATTCTCTACCAGCCCCTTCAAACACACGCAGAAAGACTAGCAATGAGAACGTACATGCCACTGCATTTCATGCAGACAATTCAAGCCGTCTACAACTCATAAGTATGCCTCAGCATTTTCAGTATATGCATTTTAATAAGGTTGGATTGTTTATTGACTAGCTGTCCAAGTGAGAATTGGCACAACTATATCCATTACAAACATGAACTATAAAATCTGTTTTGTGTTAACTTTTGACCTCCATAAAGCTCTTAAAGGCATTCTTCCTGTGTATTTGCCTTTCTCCTTCCCATTGCAGTTACTGTAGGCCCGCCCTTTATGAACAGTCATTCATTCGAAACTGATATAGAGATAAGTTTAACACACTGTTGAGCATGCATGGTTGTCAGTGCAAACAGTGCTCAGACTGCGGTACATACCTTGGCTGAGGGAAGGACAAACTTTGCAGGTGACCTGAACAGCATAAGAGAGTATGTTCTTTAGTCATCAGTTTGGCACTAAAACAGAAATAGCCCATAGGTGATGTGTATGTGCTCCTATTCTCATAGACTATCTTGGAATAACCTAGTTGAACCTCAACAGTCGAATACTCTTAGAACTCGAATCGCACAAAGTTAGTTGTCATTTGATTTGATTGTCAATCATATCATAACACAAGAAATAATGCTGACGTTACATTGGCAAGTCGTTTAACGTTAGATTGTGCTTGAATTTGTTAAAATAGCTACGATTTATATATATACGATAGCTGGCATACTTACACTTTGGGAGATGGACTAAAATGTACGTCTTCGGGGGCATCATAGAATTCTTCTGTGTCACTTGTATCTGACGCCATGCTATGATGCTACCTTCTTGCTAGTTGTCTAGCTAATGCTTGGACCTCTGTCTAGATCAAACTCTGAAAATGTTGCAGTGGTCGGATCTGTCTGAAAATATGTAACCTACAGACAACGTACACCAATTGAAAGTAGCCAAATGTAATATGTCTATACCCAGTTAGGAAGCTAGCCAAGCGAAGCGCTAGCTGGCTAGGCTAGGTAGCTAACTCCGTCCACCCCCACCCCACAGCAAAGTTCCTTGGATGGGGCTATTTGACACGCTATTTTATGCCGATAACGGCTGCTGCCCATAACGACTATCTACTCGAAAACGGGCCGCAGCAAATCCAAGTTTACGGGTAATCGGCTACAGTGGAGGAAAAATCAGAAAATAATGTTTAGCTAGCTAGCTAACTGTAGCATCCGATATGTCTGGTTTAGCTAGCTAGATACAACAGAGTTAAAGCTACGCGAGAACCGATTTTTGACAGTTCATCGACTCGGCGTAGCTGCCTGCAAAGGTGTAAGTGGGCGTTTTTTCTCTTTCGTGGAGTAGGATATTACTGCCACCAAGTGGTGGGTTTAAGTTCATCTGCTATTTTACACTATTTTGTGTAGTACAACCAGGCCAGGCCCAGCCTGGCTTATGTGCGTGGCTGCTTGTTTCTGTTCAGGACTGTTAGGAAGGAAGCTAGGCATGCCTCTGAAATAGCTGTGAATTGAAATGACATGAAATATACTTACTTACTTAATCCTCTTCGTCCCGGATGGGACATAAAGCTTTGATGATCAGCTTCCATCGGGACCTGTCTTGTGCTGCATGTTATGCCTCGTCTCATGTAAGGTTAATCTCATCTCAACATGAAATATAATGTCTGATAAATTAAGATAGGTCTTGTCACCTGGACACATCAGTTCCAATGCTTTCAATGCTAATCCAGTACAATAAGAGTGGGATAGCCAGTTAGCTCATGAGCTCACAACAACTAGCAGCAGCTTCAATAACATTAATGGTAGCGGTCAGTGGCTAAAGCAGTTACACTGATGATTCCTGTAACATTAGCTATTTTGATGCAATTGGTTCAACTTCTGTTTCTGGACAAAGGTAAGGGATAAACCCAGATAACACAAGGCTAGCGGACCTACAGCGGGTCCCTGATGGACGAGCTGGCGGACCTCCGGCCGAATCCGCTGGCGGGTTCCTGGCCATTTGCACATCGAATGGCAAGCAGACCTCTGGCAGATTTTTAGTATCAGGGACATCGGTCCGCAGACATACTCTCGATAACTGTACAGGCTATTGTAAGTCAATAACGTATTTAGTACAGCCCAATGACTTAAATGTAAAAAAAAAAAGATTTAATTGTTTGTTGTATTTCATTTATTGCTATAGCCTACTTCACGATGTAGATTCTGCTTCTACTGCAGGTTTGATAAGCATAAGTTCACACAGGAGAGGGAGGAGCTGACTACCAACCTCTTGTCAAAGGCACTAGGCTACTTACAATAACATAGTTTCACCCAAGGGATGTTGAAAGGCGAGAATAACTCCAGGTCTTATCAGTGGACGTCTATTGAAGGTTTGTAACAAGCAGGTTAACTGCGGTCTTCTGTAGCCTAATCTCTTCAACAGCTCACTGTCACACTCCATACCAGCCATATGGAAATCTGCCATCTGTCTAGTCCCCAAAAAGAGAGGCTAACCCCACCTGCAATAATGACTATCGCCCCGTAGCATTAACATTTCTGGTGATAGACCTTTGAAAGGCTCATTCTATCTCAGGAGAGGGAGGTTAGCGGGCTCACAGATCCACTCCAGCTTGCCTACAAGCAGCAGAGAGATGACGCAGTGCTGACTTCACTGCACCACACCCACACACATCTGGAGAAGCCCAACTCACTGGTCTTTGTGGATGTCTCAAGTGCATTCAACACTGTGCAACCCCACCTAACGGGACATAAACTCCTTAAGATGAATGTCAACCATCACAGTCTACTTCTCATCCTCTCTTTCTTCACAGGCCGACACCAGATAGTGAAATTCAACAACCACTACAGTTCCAACAGAACCTTATCCACTGGGGCACCACAAGGTTCTGCCATCTCACTAGTTCTGTTAACCCTGTACACAGACGACTGCAGTAGTTCAGACCCTGAGATACTGTACATCAAGTAGCCTACTTGTGGCGACACAGTCATTATCGATACCAACTCCAAAGGCCATATCAGTAAGGTAATGGGCAGCGCGTAGCTCTGGAGGTACAGCAGCCGGCTGGAGGTAGAGCGTCCGGTTTGATCCCAGCTCCCGGCAGTGTGCCAAAGTATCCTTGAGCAAGACGCTGCTCTCGAGCGGCATAGCGGCGCGGTACTTAGCACTGTCGCCTCACAGCAAGCTTTGGCGATGTTGGGGCTGGGGATGTTATCCCCAAGGTTGTCAGGTATCTCTCAGGGCTCTCTGTGCCGAGTTGGCATGTTCTCTCTGTGTTCACAAGGGTTTCCCCCCAAGAACCCGATACGAAAAACATGCAGAAGAACAGATGCTCTTCAGTCCTGTCCCTGACCTGGACTTGGACTGAGCACTTGGACTTTGTCCCCAGGCGCCACTGATGAGGCTGCCCACAGAGGCTCAGGACAGCTGGGATGGGGGTTGTTTGATGTGTCGTTGCTCACGTGTGTAATTGTGTGTCTTGCGGTATGGTGAGGCCCCATTGAGGTCCTGTAATATATACTATTTATACTATCTATACTATAATCTGTTTATTTATACTATATTATTTTACCATAATCTTACTATAATCTGCTATAGGCAAGGCAAGTTTATTTGTACAGCACATTTCAGCAACAAGGCAATTCAAAGTGCTTTGCATGAGACATTAAAAGCATCAAGACAAAGTGCAAGAAACACATAAAAGGTCATATAAAACTAAATGTAAAAAAAATGCAGGAAAAATAAAATACAGAAATAAAAGTTACAGTGCAGTGTATGAATGAATAATTATTTGATTTAATAAAAAGCAGCGGCAAAAATAAGTCCTCAGTCTTGATTTAAAAGAACTGAGAGTTGCAGCAGACCTGCAGTTTTCTGGAAGTTTTTTTTCCAGATATGTGGAGCATAAAAACTGAACGCTGCTTCTCCATGTTTTGTTTTAACTCTGGGGACAGAAAGCAGGTCTGTGCCAGATGACCTGAGAGGTCTGGATGGTTCACAACGTAGCAGCGGATCAGAAATATATTTGGGCCCTAAACCATTCAGAGCTTTATAAACCATCAGCAGTATTTTAAAGTCAATTATTTGAGATAGGAAGCCAGTGTAAAGATCTCAGAACTGGAGTGATCCACTTTCTTAGTCTTAGTGAGGACTCGAGCAGCAGTGTTCTGAATCAGCTGCAGCTGTCTGATCGATTTTTTAGAGAGACCTGTAAACACACCGTCGAGTCTACTGAAGATAAACGTATGGACAAGTTTTTCCAGATCCTGCTGAGACATAAATCCTTTAATCCTTGATATATTCTACTTTGTAATTGTCCATTCAGGTCTGGGTCCATGACTACACCAAGATCCATGGCTTCGTTTGTGGTTTTTAGCATTACTGATTGGAGCTGAGCGCTGACTTTTAATCATTCTTCTTTGGTTCCAAAGACAATTACTTTTATTTACTTTTAATTTATGTTTTATTTTTGTTTAGTTGAAGAAAGTTCTGGCACATCAAATAGTTGATTTGTTCAATGCACTTACTCAGTGCTTGAATGGGATTATAGTCCACTGGTGATATAAATTTGAGTGTTGTCTGCGTAGCTACAGTATGGTAACATATTTTGATGTTTTCCATAATTTGAGCTAGTGGCAGCATGTAAATGTTGAACAGAATAGGCCCCAGAATGGAGCCTTGGGACACTCCACAGGTCATTTTTGTTCACTCAGATTTGTAATTGCCTAGAAGTAGTCTCTGTCCATCAAGTAGGATTCAAACCAGTCTAGCACTGTGCCAGAAATTCCCAGCCAGTTTTCCAGTCGGCCTAGTAATATGTTGTGGTCAACCGTGTCGAATGCAGCGCTGAGATCCAGTAATACTCAATGAAATTCTGCCATTGTCTGTGTTTAAATGGATGTCATTGAAGACGTTAACAAGCGCAGTCTCTGTGTTGTGGTGTGGTCGAAATCCTGACAGGAAGACATCAAAACAATTATTTAGTGCCAGGAAGTTGTTCAGCTGTTGAAAAACTGCTTTTTCAATTATTATACTTAAAAACAGGAGGTTTGATATGGGCCTATAATTGTTCATTTGTGAGGTGTCTAGATTATTCTTTTTTAAGAGTGGCCTGACGGCTGCAGTTTTCAGGGTTTGTGGGAACACACCTGAAAGAAGAGATGTGTTTACAATTTGTAGTAAATCAGATGCCATGCAGTTAGATACATTTTTTAAAAGCCTGTAGGCAGAATATCAAGGCAACGGGAGGAGGATTTAAGATATTGTATAATGTCCTCCAGGGTTTTATGGTTGATCGGATAAAATTGTGTCATGGTATTGATTTTAAGTGGACACTACAACACGTATATTGTACCTGATATGGAGGCACTGACTGCTTGTCTAATTAACTAAGAATGAGGCAAATTCATTGCAGGCCCTGGTGGATAGAAGTTCAGAGGCTACTGACACAGGAGGGTTTGTTAGCCTATCGACAGTGGCAAACAAAGCACGTGCATTATTATTGTTTGTTTATAATTAGACAAAGGTAGGACCCTAGGCCGTAGCGCCATGGGTCGACCGTGCACTTCACCGCCTGGCCCCCAGAGGGCGCGCGGGATTGAAACGGCCAATGTTGGAAAGTCACAGACGCACTGGATTTGGACTGGCAAAAAGCTCTCTTCGTAACAAACCCAGCGACCCCGTTTGCACCCCCAAGTTCCATGCCCAGTCATCTGTCCTGCAGGCTTTCTACAAATACTTTGTGGCATCTGTACTGACCTTCAATATCACGGCATGGTTCAGATGATGCGTTCTATCAACCTGAACCCCCTCAATAGGATTGTAAAGATCAGCAGTAAGGTCATCATCGGACAGGAACAGGAGCCACTCAGCAATACCCATAAGAAACGGACAGTAAAGAGAAGGCCTGACAAATAGCTGAAGACACCACACCTTCTATAAACCCTTTCCCTCTGGACGCAGACAGGTCTCTGCCCCTCAGAACCAGGAAGGCCACATCTAGACCCCATCCTCCTCCAGGCCCAGGCCCAGCCCCACCTGTTCCCTAAGGGATACGGACTATCAGCCCTCTCTGTTCATGCCTCCGCCCTCATTAGTCACACACACGCACCTAGCTTCATAGTTCTTCCCACCGCATTTTTTCGCCTTTTTATTCTTAGCGTTATATTTAAATTTGTACGTGTAGTATATTCGACTGTATCTGTAATTATTATGAGTCCACGTAAATGAAGTTCCTCACAGAAAATAAAGTAGGCCTGCTTTGAATTTGAATTGATTGATCTGTGTGATAATATAATAATAATAATAATAACGGTCATCGTAACGTCAGTTTCTCTCTACACACGTGTTAGGGGAATGCTCCAGTATCGATAGACTACCACGGTTCCTCTGACTGCTCCGTGGCCGTGTGAAGTTTTCTACTCTCTGGGAACCTCCCTCATTGCTGTGAGCGCTGACCTCCTCCATCATGTTAGTTAAATGGCTGGGTTTCTGATCCTGAGTGCCATGTGAAACCACCAATAACCAGCCTGGATACTCCACATTCCAGCAAGCGACCCCTGGATAGGCTGGAACTCCGAGTTTACAGTGGATTTGGGGGTGTCGCTAATAGAGGAAAGCAAGGACGTATCCCGTAGTTGCAGGTAAGAATTTCCCAGCATAAAAGTTTATTAAGCGGGATTAAATATAGTTTAGAAGTAAGGTGAATGTTACGCGTATCATTTAAACTAACGACTAACTAGATAACGCACGTTGGGTGGTGCCAGCTAACGTTTGCCTGCTAGCTGGCTAACGTTAGCTACCAAGTTGTTGCTTTTAGATGGTTGGTAACGTTAGGTTTGCTAGCACATTACGTTAGTAGCACAGCGAACGAAGCTACCTAGCTTGGTACTTGGCAAGTCAGATTCCCATTTAACTGTAACGTCAGTTTTTCTTTTTCTTTTCTAGGCTAGTCTACTTGATATCTCGCATTGGTATTTGTGTGAAGCTAACTTAGCTGTGAATATGAGCTAGCTGGTTAGCTAGCTAGCGCAAACGTTAGGCCTCGAGAGTGGATAACGTGAACATTTTCGAGACGTCAATATACCACACAGTGTTTAGTGCATGGCCCGAGTCTACCAAGTTAGTACTAAGAACATCACGTTGACGGCTCTTGTGAGTGAAAGCCAGACAACTGCTGTAGTGGCTACCAAACGCAGCTAGCCAGAGTACATAACATAAACTCGCTCGTTGTCGCGATGGCCAACCATGCTATAACATAGTGTAACTAGATTGCGAACTTATGTTTTTGTTTGTCCGTAGTCAATGCCTCCACATGAAGTTGATAGCTAGCAAGCTAGTAGTATACGTCATTTATTTTGGGATGATAATTACAGTGTGGGCGCGCACGCATCCCTATTAAGCACAAGTCATTCGCACCAATTCGATAGACTGCAGAAAACTGGGTTCTAACAGGCAGGCCACCTCGGTTTGGTATGCATTGGCGTCTGCCTCGTCGGCTGATGTTGGAGCTGAGCTGGAGAGGTTGAACTCACTTTACCCCCCACCATGAAATCAGGCGGTATATTTGGGGCACCTGTCGCTCAGGCGATAGAGCGGGTCGTTCAACGATCGTAGGGTCGGCGGTTCGAGTCCCGGCTCCTCCTGTCCACATGTCAAGTGTCCTTGGGCAAGACACTGCGGACCCTGAATTGCTCCCAATGAGCAGGCTAGCATCTTGTGTAACCGAGTGAAACTCAAGAGTTGGAGTTAGAGTTAGATTTTCTAACTCTGTTACACTTGCTGCTGCCATTGGTGTGTAAATGTGTGTGTGGATGGGTGAATGAGAGGCAATTATAAGTGCCATTTATCATATTCGTTTGACCCGTGTTCGTACATTAGTGCGTTCGTTCGTCCATCACAAGCCCACCGGGTCACAATTCATTTTTCCATTTCCAAGTGTAACCAAGTTGAATTGGTTAAACTCACTCCTCAGTATGAATACCGCCCACTCGCATCATCAAAGAGCTAGCTTTTCTGGTAGCGGTGTTTATGAGAGGTGGTCATGTGCGTTCGCAAATCAGAGGACCCGGGTTCCATCCCAGTGTAGGTGAGTTGCAGGAGGAAACAATACCTGTGACACCGGTGATACACAGTTGGGCTCAGTTCGACCAACTGGGGCTGTTGTGGTGTTGGAATGAGTGTAGGGGGGTGAGTGTAACCGAGTTGAGTAGCACAGAATCGAATACATGAGACTGACTGACCGGTCACCGATCATGGCTGATGAGTTGAAAAATGGCCAATTCCGGTCAGGTCACCTACATTTTAGTTATTTTGCAGTAAGGGTGGGAATCACATGGTAACTCACGATACGATAACCGTACAATATTTTGCCCCCGATACCGATCATGGTTTCCGTTATACATTCGCTACATCGTTATACACGATTTTGGTCAGGCGTTGCTCGAAAAAGAGTTCTTTGCTCTCAAGCTTCTTTACCTGGTTAAATAAAGGTTAAATAAATGAACATCAAATAATTTCCGCTGCTGCTTCAGAATGTTTTTTTTCTTCTTTTTACTCTGCGTAGCGGTAGACTACAGCGGTCAGCTCTGCAAAATGAATGGTCGTCCGCTCTCTGTCCACTTTGAGGATGAGCAATTGGAACACTGACAGGATGTCCATCAGTCGGGAATTCATGAAAAAATAAACTGTGCATTTTCTCCTGACAGTCTGGTGACGCCACTCGAGCGGATAGGATAGGAGAAGAACAAGAAAAAAAGGTATATAGGCCTAGATTTAGCAAGCCAATGAAGAGGGGGCAATATATGGTGTAATAAGCCATATAAATAAATTAAATTAAATGGTTAACTGTCTCCTATACACCCTCGTTGTGCACGCTCTGTGTGGTTCCATATTCATGAATGAGACTTTCCACTCCAGCCTATTTGCTGTGGCTGCGGTTACAGGCAGTATTTCTTCAATTCAATTGAAATCATTCTGACTGTTTACATGGACGCTAAATAAAATGATCCGATAAGATGTCTTTACATGCGCCAAAGCATTTAATCAGGATATAATTGTTTGACATGCACAAAGTGTTTCCACGCATCCTCCACAATGTTTTAACGTCTATAATTTATTTTGTGATGTTGTTACACTTTCACATTACAGAGTTGTTTAATTCATTTTCCAAATCACTATCACGGAGGCTTCTGAGGCAATGTGCACTGAGGCTGATCTGGCCTAGATGTGGGGCAAACTTGCACGGAGAAAGTAGGCCTACATGTATTACATGGAGCTGGCACCTACAGCCAGCTTGCTGTTAACACTGTCCTGTCGCGCTGTACGCTGTCACATCAAAGGTGCATGATGCAGTGCATGAAGCGATCCCATTCTCCTGCTTTTTTAACATTACTCTTATTCTATATCTGCGCTGTTCTCCTTTGTTAGTTTGTGTAATCGAGACAAAATAATGAAAAATAATAACTTTGGGGGGTAATTGGGGGGTAAAGAGAAACCCAGGGTGTGTGACCCTGATGTAGGAGAACATGGGAGTCAGGGGGCACCCAGGGTCTGTTGCATTGTGGGGGGAGACGTATCTGGCAATAGAAGTTGTATTTAATATTTTTAAATTGCAGATTGATATTCATGCGCACACACCACCCAGGGTACAACAAAGCCCTGTACCCCCGCTGCTGAAAAAAACCCTAGACGAAACACTGCCAATGGTATCAAAATACAGAGATTCTTGGTATCAAGATACAGAGATTCTGCGATAATCAAACATTGTGAGACAATTCATTCATCAATGATACATCACGCTGTGTTAACTGAAGATACACTATAAAGGCAAAAAGCAGGAATTATGTGTTTTATTCATTCACTGCAGCATTGTTGTCGCTGGTGGTGGTGAACAATGAAATCACATCTTTCTTCCTCTTAGTTTAGTGTCTCTAACATAAACACACATACACACACACACACACACACACACACTGACTCCAACTTGTCCATGTGTGCCTGCCATCATACCAATATAAAATACAAATAACTTTATTAATAAAATTATTTTACCTGGTAAAATAAAGGTAAAATAAAAATAAACAGTGCTAAAAGGCCAAACTGCCCAGAAAGCAAGTTAAAATGTTTTATAGAAAGGACTTGGTCCCCCCCCCCCCCCCCCCCCCCCAAAAAAAAAAAATCACGATATTGGGATACATGTATCTATTCTATCGCAAGAGGGCACAATACAAAAATCGTTGTATAGATATTTTGTCACGCCACTATTTTGCAAGACGCCTTTATACAAATCGACTTACAATAAGGACATTTGTCTAGTAAGTGACCCAACTGTACATCTAGTCATCGTCGGAAAGCCTTCAATAACAAGTGCCACCAGCAGTCACAGTGCTGGTAGTTTTTGTGTAATCCTGCTAACAGACAAACACACAAACAAATGCACACATGCCACCGAAAACATTACCCCTCGCCCTGCGCTGTCGCTGGGGCGGAGGTAATGAACCCACAGACAAACAAATTCTCAGCTAGCAGCTTATGTGGGGATTGTATGAAAATGAGTTTGTATCATGACTAGCACTGTACAGACATGAACATGAATTTCTTGTAAAGGACAATAAAGAATCTGTCTCTATATCAAGCTAAACAATCTAGCAAGCTGACAATCTGCAACCAGCTGGAGGCAAAAGGGATTAGAAATGGTGCTCAGAGAGCACAGACTTCCTCCCCTGAATGCATTTCGGGGGGCAGAGCAGTGCACTCCGGGCTCTACCCCCGCACACCTCAGTCCAAACCCCGTGTCTCTAGCACCCCCACACAGGGAGCTGGCTTCGCTCTGTACTTTTTCTTCATTCGTGGATCCGGCCAGTGATTCAGATCTGCTGCAAATTTTAATGGCTTTAAGGTGGCCCATGCTACACCCCTCCACCAAGTTTCATAAAAATCGGTTTGGTAGTTTTTGTTAAAGTCCAAAAAATGAATGTAAGTGAATGAGCAGTATGGCTGTGTTTGGGTGGCCCGTGGACCCGACCTGTGATTCGGATCCGCTCCAAAATGTAGGTGGTTATAAGTAAGCCCATGATACACCCCTCCACTAAGTTTTGTGAAATTCGGTCCAGTAGTTTTTGCGTAATCCTGCTAACCGACAAACACACGCACGCACACACACACACCACCGAAAACATTACCTCTCGCCCTACGCTGTCGCTGGGGCGGAGGTAAATATGACGGTCTACTATGCAATCCGATGGCATGGCGCATTGCTCAGCTCCGGTAGGCTTGAAAATATAGACTTCTGGGGATTTTTAAGAATTAAATTTGGGTATTCGCTTGGAAACGCCAGCGAGTATTCGAAGCCTGTAAAATGGTATTCGGGAGAGCCCTCGAGGACAGGAAGGAAGAGGACATGTCAAGCAACTGTCCTTCATAGTGACTGAACAATGGGCCCTTTGCCACTGAGTAGATAAAGGGTTGTCAGCTGATGACTGAAAGCCATTTCTGAAATAAGGCGTTGTGGTGCTTGCCACCTCATAGACATTGGCCGGGTTTCCCGATGATGAACCTTCTTAAGGAACCCTTCTTAAGCAACCCTTTGCATGGGAGTTAAGAAGTACTTTGGAGTTAAGAAGCTTCTTAACTCGTTCGGGAAACCTGGCCATTATGTCCTCATGGTGGGAACTTCCTAGATCCTAGAATACTTTAGAGGCCTCCGCCACAAACTATAGACCAACCCCATGTGAACTGTGATTGTAGGCCTACACATTCAGGCATTGTCTGTTTAGCTTGCTTCACCCCCACCAGCTTCCACAATCCCTGGACAAGGCTCTGTTAAATACCACCTATACTTTATCATAACCGGACATCTAGGGCAGTGAGTACAGTGTGAGTACAGAGTACAGTATTACTGAACCTGGCTATTGCAAACCTTTCCTCCCATTCACTATTCCCTCCGCCCCCATCTTTCTGAGTATGCCTGGTCCCCTATTGTGGATCTGTGGTCATCTGGACTGTGAACCCTATCCACGCCCAGACTGTGCAGTAATTATCACCCCATCTGATCTATCCCCTGTCATCAGCACCATGCCTCACGGTGGGGTGCAGGCCGGACAGATGGCCGGCAACGCCCCAAAATAGAAGTCTGAAATATTAATAGAATGCCCATATGCTCATACTCCGTTAAAAGTAGATGATGTTGCTCAAACCTAGACTATTTCAGTGTTTCTATGCTATTTTTAAAGCACTCTACAAACTGCATACTCTGTGTGGGGGAATGGGGTTCTCTAATATAGACCTTTACAATGTGTTGTAAACTTTGTTTTTCCGGATGACCTTTTCAGGATGGTAAAGTTGTTTTCCTGTCTTTCAGAGGTGTGGTTTGGAGAGGGCATGGAGCACCCTGTACACAGAGGGGAGACGGTGTCCTTCGGACCTCACGACAGGTACTGTGCAATGTATGTAAACATTTCTTCTGCCTTTATAACATCAGTCGTCCTTGCTTTCCTCAGAAGTGCCTGCCATGTTTTCCTATGTTATACGTGAGCATGTGGTAACTTCACCTCAGAAGTGCCTGACTCTGCCTGTTTTCCTATGTTATACGTGAGCATGTGGTAACTTCAAACACTTCGTTTTCATTTCACTAAAGGAACTCACTGCTCAGTTGCAGCTAGACGTTGGCCATTCTCTTTCATCTCCAAGTGTATGAACGTAGTCTAACAACATGAAATGATTTTCACTATCAGGTCTGCTCTCTCCATCGAAGGGATAGTATGTAAATAATAGTTTTAAATGAAAAGAATATTTCCTTTTGGTCGGTAGCCTACAATTTCTACCCATTTCATCATTCATGATAACTTGTTAAATATCTTAAAGTCTGACATTTCTTCCAACTAACATCCATTACATGTTTAAAATGTAATCCAAAAACATTGTAGTGGGTTTTCAGTGAGAGGGCAGTGTGTGGGCTCGTTCTGTTGACTATGCTGTAGTGATTCAGGTCAGGTTACAGCACATATCCAATCCATGACTAGTCTGTCATAGGGCAATCCCTGTCCCCTTGTCTCTGGGTAATGGGGGCTACTCTCCAGGCCTGTTTTGCGACACATTAATTCCTGTGTACCTGCACGTTCAGTCGCAGCCGACACTCCAGATGAACACCGGAGACGCATTGTAAACGTATACACGTAGTTAAACGCATGCATATCGCGGGCTTTGTGTCCGGCACTCTGTGGCATTTGTCAGGCCTCTCTAAACCCCGGCCGTTCATGCCTGGTTGCTTGTTGTTGCTGCAGCTGTTCGAGGGATTTTATCTTCTCAGACCAAGTTCCTCAAATGGAAGCATTTTCATGATGTATAGTTACAGATTTAGCAGCTTATACTGTATGCATCAGTGTGTGTGGGCCTAACTTATGATGTGTTGGAACACATAGCTTTTTCTGTGCACTAAACATTTACCAAACGCTATCGTCCACCAGTTTCAACCAAGCCATTTGCTGCTATGGCAGTTAGGAGTTCCACATAAATTATTTGTGCGACTATGAGTGCTTAAAGCCTATTTGGACAAGGCTTTATAGTCTATTCTGTGTTCAGTTCTTTTCAAGTCACGCATTAGTTTGACAAGACTTGTCCTTGAGTAGACCACTAGACCACATGCTGATCTGCTGTCAGCTAACAAGCATGGAGGAAGTGGTTGCTAGGCCAGTCCAGTGAGTATACCTCTGGCTGTTCGTGGTTGCTAGGCCAGTCCAGTGAGTATACCTCTGGCTGTTCGTGGTTGCTAGGCCAGTCCAGTGAGTATACCTCTGGCTGTTCGTGGTTGCTAGGCCAGTCCAGTGAGTATACCTCTGGCTGTTCGTGGTTGCTAGGCCAGTCCAGTGAGTATACCTCTGGCTGTTCGTGGTTGCTAGGCCAGTCCAGTGAGTATACCTCTGGCTGTTCGTGGTTGCTAGGCCAGTCCAGTGAGTATACCTCTGGCTGTTCGTGGTTGCTAGGCCAGTCCAGTGAGTATACCTCTGGCTGTTCGTGGTTGCTAGGCCAGTCCAGTGAGTATACCTCTGGCTGTTCGTGGTTGCTAGGCCAGTCCAGTGAGTATACCTCTGGCTGTTCGTGGTTGCTAGGCCAGTCCAGTGAGTATACCTCTGGCTGTTCATGGTGCAGTGGAGCGAGTGGAGGGGCTGAAGGGTAACTGAGGGGGAAGTGGATTACGATTTAATCAAATGCCTACATCACCATTTATTATTGAGACAAAACATGTCGTATCACACCAACTAACTGTAGTTTTAGCTGTGCGGCGATGAATAAATCGTACATGACAAGTTTTGAGTAGGGATGTTCCTAACGGCTAATTTCCCTGATGTTTAAACTTAGACTAAGTCTAAAAGTAACAAAATACTCAGACAGCTGATCAATGTCTTTATTTGCCTGGCATTGTTAACTTTAGTAACAGATGCTGCTCATCTATATTAGATGACCGGCGACCGATGTCCACATGCACTTCACTGCATACCCGCCACAGGGCGCTGCATGCGCAAGATTGAAATGGCTATATCAATGCAAATATATTGATGTTTTAACATTTAAAACGTATCCTATGTGCTATGTCTGTTTAAAACATTAAGAAAAAAGTTAGGCTAATTTGTCACATCCATAGTCTGTGTTCGCAATGTGTAAACCTAGGATCCTATGTTACCAGTGTGTATGCTAATTTCCCAAAAAGGCTTGTCCAGTGGTTTGTTTATTAAGACGGAGAAGGAAACCTAACTTCAATAATGTATTTCTCCAGCTTTCGTCCATTCAAATCGAAATATAAAGTTTTTTGTTGTTAATGGACTCACATCTGGCTGAGGGCCTACGCTACTCATCTGACAAGAGCTTCATCTATGGGACATTTTTTATTTCCAGTGGATCTCTTAGTTAATTCAAGAAGATTGATCCAGGAAAGCAGTTTAGTGTTGTGGTATTCTGTATGGGAAATGCATGTGATTTCAGGCGCACAGTAGGCTGGGCATATAGCAGAGGGGAGAGGGGCTCTGTTCTGTCTTCTACTCCCTCTGCTGTTTGTTGGCCTTCAGTCTCTCTGTCCTGCACAACTAATAGTCATAGTAATAGCCTAGGTCTAAAACCAATGATTGGCCTGTCCTATATAATTCACAAGGCAGGTGAGTGGTCTTAGCCCACCAGCACATCATGACAGTGGAGCAAAAAAACAACTGCTCGAATTCAAGAATCTCAGTCGACTTAAGGGTCTCAGACTCAACTCGTTGACTTTCACGGGGCAGCCCTAGAAATGTCACACTATTAAGAATTCTTGACATGGACTTCAGCTATGTACTGTAACCTGTAACCGTTTTAAATTATTATGTAAATTGCAGTTTTGATTTGTGTCTCTGTGTAAACTCGCCATCACCGTAAATGAGGGCAACCTCAGTGCTGTAAATGAGGGCAACCTCAGAGTATAAATAAAGGTTTGAAATGAAATGAAATCCTTGGATGAGAGGGAACGTAATTGCGGAAATGAGCAGAGCACCAAGCTCCATGCCTGAGTTGTATCATCCTCTCAAGATGGATGTTCATCTGAGAAGGTTGTGGATTGCGGGTAGTTCATGATCAGCTGGCCCTCCCAGGCAAGGTCATGGCTGGCTGCACTCACTGCCTTCCTAGTGTTCACGCTCAGTGAGAGAGCTCCATGATGACCAGAGCTCCATGACCGACCAGTTCCTTGCTCTCTTTCCAATGGTCAAGGGGACAATCTTTCTTAAAGAGGCTATTATGAAGTCCAATAATTTACATGGCCAGGTCCTAACTCTATTCTCTCATAGCTAGTGGCCAAGAGATTGATGCTTAGATGTATAGTGTTATATTTACAGTAGCCTACATATTATTGTCTCTGCAAGAGGTGAGGGGGATATGGGCCTGATCTATCCCTACCAACGTGGTCTTGTCTACCAGATTACATGCTGTGTTTGTGATGTCCTATACATCATACCGCTCAGGTCTTATCCGCTATTTGATGGTAGAAAATTGCATGTTATTTCCCCATTGGAAGCTAGTGTTATTTTGGGGCACTGCTGTTGGAGGGTGGGAGCAGCTACTGTATTCTAAGCCACTGCTCAGTGCTGTGTGTGTGCATTTCCACTCCCCCCCCCTCCCTCTCTCTCCTCCCTCCCTCCCTTTCTCTCCCTCCCTCTCACTCCTCCCTCTCCTCCGCCTCCCCCTATAACAAGCCCCGGCACTGCAGTCGCCACTCCTTTAACAAGGTGGCAGTGTTGTGGAGCTGGCGAGCTGGATCTGTCAGAGCCTCAGAGGGTAGACAGGACACGGACAGGGCTCTCTAGCGGGAGATGACTCCAGACTGCGCCGGGCCAGTAAGCACGGCGGAATAGGATCTGTCGGCGCCAGCGCCCGGGGAGCCCGTTGTTATCCCGCTCCGTCACCGTCACTCTTAACCTCCGCGCGGCTGCCGCTCTCCTCACCTTCCCCCCCTCGCGCGCGCGTGGGTGGCGTGGGATGGAAGTCCTCCCCGGAAGCCTGCTCGTGGAAATGCTCCTTGCCGTTGACATCGCCGTAGTGCCGCGCGGGTGACAACGCAACATGCCATTGAAATGGAAAAGCGGTTCCCCGGTCAGCTGGAAGTTCCCAGTGCCAGTGCTTAAGACGTCCCGGTCCTCGCCGCTCTCGCCCGCCTACATGTGAGTAAAGTGGGGGGGGGGGGGGGGGAGACGGCGTTCACAGGCGTGCTACGGCGGCGGCGGTGTAATCCTCCCTGTCTTTTTATCAGTTGGGCTGTGTATTGTTTTGGGTGTAATCCTCCCAGTCTTTTCATCAGTTGGGCTGTATATTGTTTTGGGCGCACGGACTACGCCGACCCGTATTCGCAGCAGCCTAATTGGGCAGAGTCTGACGGGAGGGCTGTTGTGTGTCAATAGCGGTTGATTTAATTCCCTCCTGCGTGTGCCGTGCTGCGCGCTGACCTGGCCGGCTAGCGGAGTGCTGTCCTCCAGAGCAGCGAGGCTCATTATCCCCGGCCCGTTTCGGCTTTACTGTGACCGGGGCCGGGTCCACTGCCCCCTCTCCGTCCTCCCTGTCTGGCGGTTCGTTGGGCTGCAAGGGCTCCTGGTCGTGACAGGGAGCTTGGGAGGAGCCTGCCTGCCTTTGTCAGGGCGCCTGGCGTGCCCTGGTTTAGAAGCTATTGTCGTCTGCTGCTGTGGAGGGGGGGGGAAGGGCAGAGTATGGAGGATGCACGGTCTCTCTTTCCGTCTCAATCTCCCCCGTTCTGTGTGGAAGATGCCCTATTCTGATGCCCTCTAACAGTGCTTGCTAACTGGGGTTAGTGGGGTCGGAGTATCTTGCTCATCGAGCGCTCAGTAGGCTGCCTTCAACTGACGCAGGTCTGGCATCCAGAAGACCATAGAGAGGGTTGCTAAACCAGCCTAGAGTTAAGAAGAGCATTACCATCCACACATTAACCTACCTATTCCTTAGTTACAGTTTATAGGTAATCTATCTTTTTTTCCCTGTGACAAAATTATTAATTTCTGTCTGTAACAGGGCTGGGTTTTCAGTTCAGTCAATTCAGGAAGTGAGATCGAATTGAAATATGAAAAAATAAAAAATAAACACAAAAAAAATAATCTATCATATAAAAGTATTTCAAATGATTTATTTCAGTTTAACTTCATAGTGAACTGAATTTAAACCAAACTATTTCTGCTCTATAATGTATTGACACCAGTCGTCAGGGTGCTGCTTTAAAATTGGAGCAGCACGAACATAATGAACATTTTTGCTTCTCAGTTCATTTTACTATTTTCTAAACATACAAGGAACCAGTATTTAAAAAAAAAAAAAAATAT
Organism: Borostomias antarcticus; assembly: GCF_949987555.1. NCBI lineage: Eukaryota > Metazoa > Chordata > Actinopteri > Stomiiformes > Stomiidae > Borostomias > Borostomias antarcticus. The sequence continues at coordinate 17,162,833 of NC_140248.1, forward strand.
GGGATAGACTATAATCCATCTTAAGCAAGCTGTGTGTTTTATATTTCCTCAGTATGGTCTAGGCCTATATTTATCGGTTCTATTTGTTAGGTCTGGAAGTTTTTCCCTGTAAAAACAGACTAACATTTAAGAGTGAGCAATGCCCTGCCCTGCCCTGCCCCATCCAGCCAGAACTGCTTCTATTCTGACTCTTCATATTGTGTGATGTGTTTTAAAGACAGGCTGATGTTAGGACCTCTGATTATAGGGTCCCCTGTGGTTCCTGTGCTCTTAAGGAAGGGCCAGGCGCTCTGCACGCTGATGCTGGGCTGTGTTTAGCCTCTCTTCCAGTCAGCTGGCCAGATGGAACATGGAGAGAGAAGCATATGGAGCGACTGTGTGTGCCTCAACATCCTAACAGGGATGTAGGGATAGTGGGGTATTTTAGGAGGAGCTGGTGTGTGTGTGTGTGTGTGTGTGTGTGCGCGTGTGCGTGTGTGTGCGTGCCTGCGTGCGTGCGTGTGTGTGTGTGTGTGCGAGCGTGCACTAGTATCCTCGCTGGAGAGTATTATGCGTGTGTGTTTCTCTGTGTGTGTTTGCCTGCAGTGATCCAACTCAGGTCTAAATATAGCTGAGCTGCCTGTGGTGCGGATTTCATGCTCGGGAGGAATGGCAAAGGTACACTGCCCGGAAGACCTACAAAATAACTTACTTCCCTCGGAAGGCTGTACGCCTGTCTTTGACACTGCACACTCCCTCACAGTTGATTCACCCTTGCACCAAGGACACAGACAAACTAGCCACTGTGAGTTCACTGTGCCATTTTATCAGTCTACTCTGGGAAATGTTGGGTTTCCCTTTTAGTAAGGATAAGGTTGCTCGCCATATCGAAATGGTATATAGAACAAGGCCACTGGACGGAGTGTTTTCAGAAGGGTAGCCTGGCTAACAAAGATGTGGAGTTTCCAGCCCAGTGGCCTGTGCAGCAGCAAGAGAGGAGACTTACTGAACCATGTCTTCATTTCAGTCCTACTATCTTTGTAGGTCTAGGTTATATCAGAAGCCAGGCATCACCAGGTGTGTGGATTAGGTGGGACCACTCCATCACTGTTGATGAAGCATTCACTCAAGCCCACCTGCAAATACCAACAGCAGTGTGTTGTGTTCCCCTGGCTTATCATGTTTAATTAATGTTTTCCACACAGCCACATAGGCACAGGCCTATTTGTGGGGCCCCTTGCCAGTCAATTTCAATATGGTTATGCAACCAGAACAGTGATTCTTCATAAATCCAATGGGAATGTGATTACACCATAGCGTTTTGACATAGTGCAATGGCAGTGCTGCTAAAGTGGATTTTGAGGCTTCTGCTGTCTAGATAATTCTAGGTATTTACATTGTAGTAATTCAGCAGACATTATTCATCCAAAGCTACTTACAGTGAGTATTTGTCTAAAGTAAGTGAACCAACAGAACATCTTAGTCGTCGTCAGAAGTGCCACCAGTCATAGTGCGAGAGTAAACATAGTTTAATGTTTTCTGGTGAGTAAGCTTCACTTTTCTCTAAATGGTGATAATGAACCATCAGATAGACATGGATGCAGGGGATTCAGTGTTTTCTTGTATTCTTGATAATGGAATAAGCCTTTTACTAGGTAGGAGTGAATGTTCAACACTGACAGTCAGTAGAGAAGCTATATTGTTTGGGGCTCATGGTGTGGTTGAGTCTTCCTCCTGACAAAATGACGAAAGCAGATACTGTATGCTGGATAGCTATACTGTGGGTCTTATGGAGTGTGTGAAGTAATCATAGCGCATGATGTGGTGAGTCATTGTGTGGCTGGGAACATTTTGACGCCTCCTCCCCGCTGTATCAGAAGAGAAAATGTCCACTTTTCTTTGCAGTATCTCTCTCAACAGGCTACATCACACCTGTGTTGCAAAATAACAGGAGCTGATTTCATTATGTTGAATGTTTGTGGATGGCCTAAGGCTGTTTGTCTCGTCCCCAATAGAAACAGGCTACTAAGGTTAGTTGCTTTTGCCTTAAAAAAAAAAAAAAAAAAATTTATGTCAAACTTTTCCCCCCCCTTTTGTTAACACACTTTCAAAGGAAGATGACAAAATGGTAAACATAAATGTTTGTTTGATCTGGCCACTCCCTCAAAGCTTAATTAAGACCGGCGCCAGGTCCAACCAAGTTGAAAGCGATGTTGGTTAATCCAAGATAAGGAGCTAGGGTCAGTACCCTCATGAATCTCATTCTCAGGGAGCAGAAGACATCTGGCGTGAAACCCCCCACAGCTCCCCTCTCTGCTACCTGCAGCGTACTGCTGTACCTCATAATCAAGTTCAAGTAGGTTATTGTACCCCACCCGAATTCATCACATTTATGCTAAAGGACCTGAAGCACTCTTGAGTTCAGAGCTTGAGGTGTTGCAGTAGCTCTTTTGGTGCTTGTTTTAAATGTTACAACTCTCATAGGTTAGTATCGAGGTTAGGTGAATTATGGGTACAAGTAACATTTGTTATAGTTATATTTCACAGCATAGATCAGATGCCTGTTATTGAGCTAGTTTGATGGTGTTAGATGGGTCATGATGGATCAGAGTTTGGCTGGGTCATGATGGATCAGAGTATGGCTGGGTCATGATGGATCAGAGTATGGCTGGGTCATGATGGATCAGAGTATGGCTGGGTCATGATGGATCAGAGTATGGCTAGGTCATGATGGATCAGAGTATGGCTAGGTCATGATGGATCAGAGTATGGCTAGGTCATGATGGATCAGAGTATGGCTAGGTCATGATGGATCAGAGTATGGCTAGGTCATGATGGATCAGAGTATGGCTAGGTCATGATGGATCAGAGTATGGCTAGGTCATGATGGATCAGAGTATGGCTAGGTCATGCGTGTCCAACTGTGATGGACGTTGGCCATCTCCTAGATGGCGAGTCTTTGGGGATCGGTGGTAAATTTGACAGCTGAGCTCTTGACTTCCACGATTGTAGTTCAGGTTAGGGATGTGCACAGAGACTATTTTCACTGACGACTAGACGGTGGTTTTGCATCTATACGACTAGTCTAAAACAGAGATTCCCAACCACTCAACCGACTATACGACTAGTCTAAAACAAGAGATTCCCAACCACTCAGCGGCGGCCAATTTGCATTCACGTCGCTCTACCCAAAGATCTAGATTTGAACTTGTTGTTTAATTGAAGAAGAGTAGGCTTGCCTAATAGCCTGTAGTATTTAATTAGTCTAAAATTAGAACGAATGAAACCCAGTGAACAGAGCAGTATTGTACTCTGAATTAGCTGCAGTGCAGTCGGATATCTCACAAATGCAGGAGCAGCATAACTGCTTCTGCTTTGCGTTGCCACAACACTAACCAAAAAACTGACAGGTGCACATTGCATCTTTGCCAGACAATCGAGGAGATTTGTGCCATTTTTCTAAGTTTCCAGAATTGAAAGAATGTGCTCAGGAGTGCTTCTCTTTTACTACCTCCTATACTAGGCACATGAAAATGAAAACACTTTAGAAAACAGAGGGAGAGGGCTTCCACTCCTCCATCACCCCAAGGGAACATGCATCATGGGTGGGGGACATGTTTACATCTGGGTTGTTTGTCATGTGTACAGGGTACGGGCTCAGTGTGCAGTGAAATGCTTCTTGAGAGCTTCTCTACACATAGAAACCTGGATGGTTATGTGTTTTTATTGTGTGCTGCTCTCTTGGCCAGATCACTCTTGAAAAAGAGATTTCCTTTAATCTCAACGGGTTTTATCTGGTTAAATAAAGGTTCAATAAAGTCAAATGGACAATCATCAGTCTGGTCTTTTTGTTTTGCGGATGTTCAGAGAGAGGTTGTCCTGGCCCCACGCTAACAGGCCTATCACCTCCTTTCATCAGTATGGGGGAAATGGGCGTAGGGCGGTGGTATTTTCAGCAAACTAGACGGTGTTGGAGCTGCGTCTGGCCAGGGGCCACACAGTCGTGGCACAGGGAGTACAGCAGAGGGCAGAGAACGGGGTCGTGTCCGTGTGGAGATGTTGCTGCCCGTTCTCGCCAGCTGGACCCCTCCAATCAGGAAGTCTAGGATCCTGTTGCAGAGGGCGGATTCAAAAACTCAGGATCCTTGAGCTCGGTGACGAGCTTGGAGGGAACAATGGAGGTGAATGCGTGAATACCCTGATCTTTTTCCTACTGTTCATGGTGGTCATGTTCATTGGTTTTCACTTTTTCCATTTTGTTCAGTTTTGCCTTCAGAAACACTTTTGGTTTTAGAAACATGCAGAAAAATGTCATCACATTGTTGTTGTTGTGGTGGTGGTTGTTGTTGAATAGTCTAGAAAGACAGCACGATTCCCTTCCATTGCCTCCTATCCCCATCTGTAAAAGAAGCACTCGAACTGATGCATGAGTGAGAGCAAACTGAGACATTGTTAACTTCTGTTTATTAAAAGTCTGCATGTTATTAAATGTTTTCCTTCGTCATCAGCCAATTCTCAAAAGCAATTAAGACTGATTGCACCTCTGCCCTATTCAGTTTGACCAATTTGACTAATGATTCCCTGGTGTGTTTAGTGTAAATGGTTCACACACTCCATGTCTTGAAGCAGATGATGGACATGTTCCATCTTTTCAGGAAAGAAAATGGCGTCGTGTGTGCGCGTGCGTGCGTCTTTTTACACTGAAAACCTGCTGTTCAGATGAAACCTCAGACGCCATCGCTGTCTAGTTTTGTTTCCTGCTGTCTGTGGGAGGAGCAGAGTTTTTATGGATGCCGTAGCCGTTATTCTCTCCGTCTCGTTCCGGCAGCCACCAAAACTCCTTTGTGGTTTGGACAGTCCACTTTCTCCTCACTGCCTCTCTGACTGACCACCTGACAGGGTAAAAGCACCAGGACCCTGGCTTTGCTGTCCTGTATGGAAGTGTGTGATTCTGCCCTCTCCTGTCGTCATGAACACTACTCAGCATCTGGAAGTGTGGGTCCTGAACTCCTGCTAGGGGTGTTTCACTCCCCTCCATGTCCAAAAGAACCGGCCTAAATGGATTTATTGGCCTGACTTGGCCATCCACCCAGTTCCACTAATAGCCTAAGTGATTCTGTTCACTGCACCGGATTCAATTCAGCTCAATTCATTGGGGGGGGGGGGCACATAGGGTCATACATGAGATAAGATGAGATAAAAAACAATAATAGATGTTAAAAGTCACCCAGGGCTTGAGCAGGCCCAGGCTATGTGGGGCTACCAGCTAGAATATCCTGTTTGTGTGTTCTGCGGTGATGAATAGTAGCCTTGGCATCATTGTAGATATCTGATCTGATGGAGTGGTCTTTTTGGGAAGCCCAGGCCTGTGTCTATGTATTATCATGCCATTTAGCTGCACGCCTTTGGCAAGTGATCAAGATATATGTCTGTCGAGCTTCCTAGTCGTCTTCGGTCTGATTATATCACTTTATCTATTTGAAGTTGAAACCGTTTGCTCGTTATTCAATGCAAAATTATTTAATGAGAAGCAGGGAGGAGGAAAAGATGTTTTCAGCCAGGGAAACGGCCCATTTCTGACCGAAGCGCCCATCTGCGTTTTTATCTCCCAGCGCACCTTCTCACCGATCGCGTTGTTGTTGCGGCGCGGAGCTCCAGGAAGGCTCAGGGCGTGTTGCGGCTCCGTTAGGATTTTGGATCTATACTCGTCGGTTCTTATTTACAGCCGGAGCGTCTGGGAGACGCGCCACGCCCCGGAGAGGAAGCTGCATATCGCAGCTCTGACGCACCCACCCTCCGGGCCAGTTGGCATGGGGGGTCAGTTAGTGCCTCATCAAATTATCAGTGGAAAACTGGACATGATAATGGTCTTGTTGCCGTGTTGGCGTTGCGGAGGGACAGGCCTGAGTGTGTCTAGGGTTACAGGACCCATTCCAAACGGGATGACCAGGCGCTAAGTTGTCCTGCTGCACTTCCTCATGTTTCCTAACTTCTCTGTTTAGCCTGTTGCGTGCGTGCGTGCGCGTGCGTGCGAGAGGCTGAGTGCGTTGGTTGTGTAAGTGGCGGGATGCTGTGCAGTTCATGTATTAGTGATTGATTTAGTTCCCCTTTCCTGACCAGGAAATCTGAAGGTTTCCGCTGTTTTATAGTTCACGCCGTCAGTTGATCTGTATGTTTCTGTACATAGACTGTGTCTTTTAACTAGTTTATTTTTCTCTCTGTCCATCCCCCCTCTGCAGATCCCTCGTGGAGGACGACGACCCTCACATGAAAGTGTCACTAGGGTGTGGTGACATGGGCATCTCTGCCCATCTACAGGCTTCAAAGACTGGGAACACCCGCTTCTTCACGAGCAACACACACAGCTCAGTGGTCCTGCAGGTGAGGCGCAGCTAGCAGGCAAAACTACTCCACCCCTAGTTCACCTGCTCATAGACTAGACTCACCCCTAGTTCACCTGCTCATAGACTAGACTCACCCCTAGTTCACCTGCTCATAGACTAGACTCACCCCTAGTTCACCTGCTCATAGACTAGACTCACCCCTAGTTCACCTGCTCATAGACTAGACTCACCCCTAGTTCACCTGCTCATAGACTAGACTCACCCCTAGTTCACCTGCTCATAGACTAGACTCACCCCTAGTTCACCTGCTCATAGACTAGACTCACCCCTAGTTCACCTGCTCATAGACTAGACTCACCCCTAGTTCACCTGCTCATAGACTAGACTCACCCCTAGTTCACCTGCTCATAGACTAGACTCACCCCTAGTTCACCTGCTCATAGACCAGGCTCACCCCTAGTTCACCTGCTCATAGACCAGGCTCACCCCTAGTTCACCTGCTCATAGACCAGGCTCACCCCTAGTTCACCTGCTCATAGACTAGACTCACCCCTAGTTCACCTGCTCATAGACTAGACTCACCCCTAGTTCACCTGCTCATAGACTAGACTCACCCCTAGTTCACCTGCTCATAGACTAGACTCACCCCTAGTTCACCTGCTCATAGACTAGACTCACCCCTAGTTCACCTGCTCATAGACTAGACTCACCCCTAGTTCACCTGCTCATAGACTAGACTCACCCCTAGTTCACCTGCTCATAGACTAGACTCACCCCTAGTTCACCTGCTCATAGACTAGACTCACCCCTAGTTCACCTGCTCATAGACTAGACTCACCCCTAGTTCACCTGCTCATAGACTAGACTCACCCCTAGTTCACCTGCTCATAGACTAGACTCACCCCTAGTTCACCTGCTCATAGACTAGACTCAATGGAACCTATGTTCTAGGATTGTTCTCCTAAAATACTTGAAACGGGCTTCTCTTTCAGAATCATTGAAACCTCTCACTATCACTTTACCTTTAGACATGAATTACTATGCAACGACATAACATTGCCTGTAGTAAAATAAAATATTGTAGTTGTAATATGATCTATGTAATTACATGGTATAGGTTTCCCACATCCACTTATTTTTGGATAGCCAATTCAATTAAAATTACTTTTTAATTTTAATTGATTTTCTGTAAGGAGCCTAATTTGTGATGTCAAACTGAAAGCCCTCATGAGGTTTGAATTAGATCATTAAAATGACTCTTTGCTTAATTTGAAATGGTCCACCTTTTCATCCGCAAAGAATAACACTTGAATTGGAGAGAATATCTAACATACACAAATGAGCAATTCTCCGTATCTGGTCCTGTTCTCATTGTCCATGACATTGTCATTCTGACTGCATTCATATTTGAGCAGATTTTAAATTATGTTTTGGCAAATTTTAAACAGGCTTTTCCTACGTTAAATGCAATTATTGTTTGTCTCTTTGAATGAAAGCGTCAGCTAAATGACTGTAATGTAACGTAATTTGAACATAAAATACTGATCCCAGCCGCCCTCACCGGCTGCACTGGCATACGTATCTATATCATAGACCACAGCTGCCAAGTCTGAAGATCTGGCACCAGGCTCTGACCCCAACCCTGCGCCAACATCTGTCCTCAGATGAGGGCTCACAGCTCTGTCCTGCACCAACATCTGTCCTCATGCGAGGGACCAGCGTGTGGGGCCGTCCCCCTGCCCCGACTGGCACAGACACGGCAGCAGACCTCATTAGTATCAGTGGTTGAACAGGATGTTTCGTAGGTCCCACGGAGTTGAGATGGCCCTGTTGAACAGTTTTTAACGGCCCACAGTTTGTGGTCCTGTGCTCGGAGGCCTTGAAAACAGCGTAGTGTGCATATGTACGTGTGAAGCAGAACATACTGACAGGACTTGCCTTGTCCTTGCATGGGAAATCTAGCGATTGACAATTTGACAGTTGTCAGACCGATGCCAGCTGTGTCTGAAAATGAGACGGGCTATTAAGTCAAATGACTTAACACTAGATATAGCTGATTCCTTATTTATTTTTCGTCAATAAGTAATTTCATGCCACACTGACATCAGTAGTGTAAGGGGTTTCTATTATAATGTCTTCTGTACTTAGTAGTAACTATGCCTGAAAAACCTGAACTGGTCGCTGGCTGTGAAGAGAGTCTACACTGCTCAAGACCAAAGCCCCTGCTTTCATATGCCCCCTTATTCCTCCATATGAGTCCCTCTGACCAAGGTCTGTTGGCAGTGCCCCAGACCCGTTTACAAACCAAAGGTGACCTCTGGAACTCGCTCCCCCTGGACTTGAGATCCGCAGCGTCTGTGGACAAGAGGCTGTTTTCAAGGGGCATCTGTTCAGGCGTTTGATCACTACTAAGCTGCTCTGTTAGGTTTGTTGTGTCTGCATCTGTTTTTTGTATTATTGTTCTGCTGTGCAATTCTTGGACAGGTGTTGTTGTGGCAGGGTATTTATTTTATCCGTTCACTTTTCTTTTTTTTTTGTGATTTTGCGATTCTCTAGGTGGACTTTGTTCTTATATGAAGCACTCCGTGCATTCATGCTGGAAGGGGTGCTATACAAATAATGTTTTACTTACTTACTTACTAGCATCATTGTACTGTGTGGAAAACACAGACCCCCCGACCGCGGCCTGCTAAGTGAAAGCGGATGAAGCAGCCGGGCCTGTCGGCGCGTGGTGGGGGATGCCGGTGTGCCTTCACAGTGGATTAAGATACAACAGGGATGAAAATTAACTTTTTGGCTCACGGTGAATCACCTTCCAAGGGGACTGTAGTTGAAAAAAATCTACCGGCCAAGTATATATTTTTTTCAGATGGCCTTCCGAAATCTAGTCACCAATTGGACATTTTACCTGCATTTGACCGGTGGCAGGTGTTAATTTTCAGCCCTGAGATGCAGTATCGCAGTATCACAGTATCACCTCTTACTCAGCATCCTCAAAGAGGCGTGGAGGGAGACCGGAAGCAAATGCTAAATTATTTTGTTGTAGCATTCATCTTTACACTTCTGTTCCATAGGAATACAAAACAACAACTGTACCATGACCCAAACCCTAGCCATACTGTATGAATACCAAACATGATCACCGACCCAGCGGTCTGGTCAGGGACCAGATCACAGAGATGAATGGGGCTGTGCGATCTGTCTTTAGCCTGCTCTCTCCCTCTCTCCCTCTCCCTCTCTCTCTCTCTCTCTCTCTCCAGGGATTTGACCAGCTGAGGATAGAGGGCTTACTGTGTGACGTCACCCTGGTGGCCGGGGACGGAGACGAGGCCTTCCCTGTTCACCGCGCCATGATGGCCTCGTCCAGCGACTACTTCAAAGCCATGTTCACAGGTGAGCGCAGCGCACGGACCGGGGCGCAAGCAGCCCTCCCCGATCAGCGTTGATTAACAGAGCCGTGTTGGGATTAGCCCAGACGTCACGCGAGTCTCAAGTCTCTCTGGCGCTCTGCAGCTGCTGGCTATGTGGGGTTTTAGTTGCTGCATACTTTTCAGAGCTCAGCTCTAGGGCTGGGTATGGATTCGAATTTCAAGAATCGATTCCGATTCACAAGGTTCAGAATCGATTATCACGATTCAATTCGATTCAATATCGATTCGGTTAGTGTTACTAAAACCAGTTTTTTTTTTTGCTGTAATTTTTTTTTAACCTTAATTACATGACTTCCAAGTTTTGCAACACATCAATACTAGGGCTGGGTATCGATACTGATTTCCAAAAATGAATTAATGAACTATTCATTCCTTAATTTATTAATTCATTCATTAAATAAAAGATTGATTTTGGGATTCATTAATCGATTCTGAATCATTTGATTTTGGGATTCATGAATCGATTCTGAATCATTTGATTTTTTTTAACCCAGCCCTACTCAGCTCTCATTTTGATTCTTGGGGTCATGATTCGGTTGCATCTCGATCCTATTGCAGGTTGATTCCATGATAGATTGCAATTTTTAATGACACCTTCCCCCCTCTTGTCTGCAGTAACAGTTTAGTACATCCAAGGACAATCACAATAATCACACACTTCATGATAAAACCTTGAGTCAATTGAATTTACTTCTACTTATATACTTCCTACTTAACGGGATATGAAGACAATATTTACACATTTAGCTTGTTTTTCTATTTACCCAAGGTCATACACTTATTCAAACACTTTCCAAATCTGTATGCACATACTTGGGAAAAGGAGGCTGTTAGCATTTTTGCCGGTTAGCAATCCTAGTGAGTTCCAATGACAACACTAGCATAGCTGTTTAAAGTCATGTAAATGATCATCCAAATAACTCCAATAGTCCACCAGTGCATAGTCTTAGAATGCTGGTCTGTAATTTGAAGCATAACATTCTAAGACTATTCACTGATCGATGCAAAAGCTTTTTGCAGGGTTATTTACCTTTGCTAGTGGTGAACTCGTCAGCGATTGCTAACCCGGAAAAATGATAATGGTCTTATTTTCTCAAGTGTGTGGGCGAATAGTAGGCTAATTAAAATAATAGATTTTTTTTAAAGCTTTGCATTGATTCATAATCATAAAAGATGGATTTGTGGTTTTTAAATTGATTTTTCCCCTACCCCTTTTTAAGCCGGTAATAAGGAGAGAAGTACCCTGCTGCAGATGCTGAGTAAAGGCTTTTCAGGGCGACCCGTGACCTACGACCCTCAGGGTCTCCACTCCAGGCCCTGCCCACTACGTTTCCTTTACATGATGTAGGCATAATGGTAGATGGATGGGAGAGGAGCTATGAATTAATTTCAGCAGCCTTCCATTCCGCCTTGATTGTCAAAGTACAGGCAAATTAAACAGGAGAGGCACTTCACTGACCTCTCAACATGACCAGAGGGTGTGAGGGAGCCGGCCTACGTTGATACACTTTGTCTCCCTCTTTCTATTTCTTTCCACTTCCGCAGGCGGAATGAAAGAACAGGATTTAATGTGCATCAAGCTTCACGGCGTTAACCGAATAGGCTTGAAGAAGATCATCGATTTCATCTACACGGCCAAGCTGTCGCTCAACATGGAGAACCTGCAGGACACGCTGGAGGCGGCCAGCTTCCTCCAGATCCTCCCCGTGCTGGACTTCTGCAAGGTGTTCCTCATATCTGGGGTAAGGAGCCAGATCCAGCCTGCTCAGCTTTCGCATAACCAGGGGGGGATTATAGACAGCGGCTTAAGATGCTGCCTCCCTCAATGTGATCCGCTCTGTTTCTCATACCTGCAAACTGTGCAATCGCCGTTTTCACTGTCAACCAGGTCATTCACGTGAATTGTGTAGATCTGGAGAGGTTTGTTTGTTTTAATGGAGTGGGGCTTGCGTTTAGTGAGGGAAGGATGAGTGCGCCGTAGGCCGTGAAAGCACACCACAAGAATGGAGTAGGGCTGTCGCGGGGAAGAACGGATGCTACTGATTAGAAACTAGAAGGGTCTGCCTCGTCCCCTCGCTCCCTCCACCATGGACGCATTAAAAGAACCGGAGGCGCCATTGAAACATGGCTGCCCATTCATTCCAATGGAAGTTGCTCACAGAGTTTATGAAGCAAATTGAACATGACGTTTTTACTTCCTGTAGACCACTGCACACGCTCAGTGGTGTTATTCTTGGCTCCGCGGCCCACAGCACCTGCGTGGGAGTGTTTCTGCCGCACCTGTCCCTCTGTCACATGGACCAGTGGTTCCCAACCTTTCTTCCCTAGAGCCCCCCTAACTTACACCTGATGGATTTTGATAAATAACTTTAATAAATATTTATCTAGCTAAATATGATATTAAGGCCTCAATTTATCTGAGGCCTGGCGCACCCCTTGCGATCGTTGGCGCCTGGTTGGGAAACCCTGCCATGGACCAATGCGGCACTGCCATAGACATACATGGGAATATACAGCTGTAAACTCCGGCTCTTGGTGGCTTCTAAATAAAAATGGACCCACTGATTTAAAACTTGCTATACAACGGTACAGATCCGGTCCATTGTCTCTATTGGTCAGTTTGCATTCCAGCCGTGGCGATAACCACGATGGCCCCATGTTAAAATGGAATGTTCGCACATCATTTAATATCAATCCACCTCTTATTAGTAGCCGTGGCACTGTCCAGATCAATGTTTACAAAGATGTGCTGTAGCATTGTCGTTGCCTGACAACGTTCCCTTTTTCAGCGGAAGTATCTGCAAATGATTAACAAAATAGTTCCATTAAAAATGCATTTTAAAGTTTGTATTGTCTTTCTTTTTGAAATATTGACAGATAAATGTGGCAACCGTTGTATAAAAGCATTATGGAACGAGAAGCCGTGGGATCGCACGGATATCGCCACGGCTAGCGGGGTGTAACGGTGTAACTCCGCTGCGTGTCGTGCCTAACCACTCACGCTAGCCGTGGCAATATCTGTGACATCCCACTGCTTCTCGTTCCATAATGCTTTAATAATTCAGAGTCGTCTTTGACTTTTGAGTGATTCCCAGAAATGTTGTTCTTTCTTTCCCCAGCCGTTTCATTCTCCATGTATGTCTATGGGGAAAAAAGTGTTTTTGCCCCCAAATGCGTCACACGTGGCCACTGAGCTAAAATTAAATGAGTTTCAGCACAGAGCAACGGTGTCAGATTTCACGACATGACGAGAGTAAGGAGAGAAAGAAAGTTCTCTAGAGTTTACAAGTTCCCCATTAGCATTGGGTTTAAATCAAAAATATTGTCCAATAGGCGCTTTTGCCTTTGTCTTGTGTGACCAATTCTAGAGCCTCAGCCTTCTTTCACTTTCGCGAACTTTTAAAACTATTTTAAATTTCACAAAACCGTCTGTAAGTTACAAACTGCTACAAACGCTCTCGTTGCCGTTTCTCTTTTTATGTCAAATGCAAACAATTTAGAGCGTTCTTAAAGCCGTTCAGATTTAACCGTTCAAAGAGAATGACTACGCACGGACGGAGCAGAGCAGGTGAATTTACTGGCAGCACTAAAGTGAGGCTATTCAGTATGATGCTGATCTGATGTTTTTAACATGTATCTTATTTCCTCTTAGTTTTTGATATGAATGATATCTTGTTTCTTGCTGTGTTTTATCTGTGGATGGTACAAGCTACAAATGAATTGCCCTCTGGGATCAATAAAGTTGTTAGAATCTTGAATCTTGATCCCGCAGGTAATTCTGAACAAATGTCATTCAACTTCTTCTGTAATCCTGTAATCCGCAGTCTGATTGTTACTCGGGATGTTAATAGTTAATCGACTATCAATTAATTGGCGATAAGAATTTACTTGAGTAAGATTTGGTTACTCGATTAATTGCTTGTTAATGGAACAGAACTTTTTTTTTAGGGGAACGAACATTATCAACGGGAGTTGCGTGAAATGTAATCATGATTTAAGGGCTGACTGCACATGAGGGCGCCCCGCCATGTAGTGCAGGCTAATTGGGACGCGGGAAATTTCAACGACACAGCGGAAGAAAATGAAACGAGCAAAGCGCAGTCCAGCGCAGGATGTTCTTATTAATTTATTCGACTATCGTTTGTTAAGGTTAAGAGTTATTGATTAATGAAATTCCATGAAATTTGCAACCATAATTGTTACAGTAATTCCTCTTTTTTTTTTTTTACCAGTCAGTCAAAGGCTACGATTGCGCCAAATTACAGAGCCCACTGATATGACTTTAAGAGTTGCTTTGGAGGAGCGGTAGTGGTGGCTGTCAGTAACCTACTCAATTAAATTAATTTTGTAAGCCTACATAAAGATGGTGTTGACATGTCTGTCTGAATTGAGTGCATTTCATTGATGCTCTGGTGGCTGAGGCCTGAGGTCCATGCCAATCACCCTGACTCAGCGTTTGATCGACTTCGCCCTGGGCATCAATCTCAGATTTTAGTTTTAGATTTTAGCATTTTAGTTAGCATTTCAATAATGGATTTTTTCAGAAGAGAGGATGGCAGATTGAATTTTTGAAATGCTAACTAAAATGCTTCAACAGCGATTTAAGTGTATGATATGGGATATGTATATGGTCCTCGCATGAGACTTGTCTACTTTGAAATTCTAATCTTGAAACACTTCAAAAGGCTTCATTTACATATTATATTCACTAAACTTTTCTTATGGGGGATGATGCCCCCGGACTCGATTAGGACTCGGAACTAGATTTTAGTTTCAGATCTTGTCATCTTTTTCACTACTGGAGTTTCCAGGTCGGCTTTCTACTCGGCTGTATCGGTATTTAAAAAAGATTTAAAGATTTGTTTCTTAAGTAGCTGTGTGATCAACCTTATGTGCATCTCATTGCCTTCTCTTCCCTCCAGGTGTCTCTTGATAACTGCGTGGAGGTGGGGCGCATTGCCAACACATACAACCTCACAGAGGTGGACAAGTACGTCAATAACTTCATCCTCAAGAACTTCCCCTCGCTGCTGGGCACGGGGGAGTTCGTCAAGCTGCCCTTCGAGCGCCTGGCCTTCGTCTTGTCCAGCAACAGCCTGAAGCACTGCAGCGAGCTCGACCTGTTCAAGGCCGCCTGCCGCTGGCTGCGGTACGAGGATGGGCGCATGGACCACGCCCCCAAGCTCATGAAGAACATCCGCTTCCCCCTCATGAACCCCCAGGAGCTCATCAACCACGTGCAGACGGTGGACTTCATGCGTACGGACAACACCTGCGTCAACCTCCTCCTGGAGGCCAGCAACTACCAGATGATGCCCTTCATGCAGCCCGTCATGCAGTCGGAGCGGACGGCCATCCGCTCCGACAGCGCCCACCTGGTCACGCTGGGCGGGGTCCTGCGCCAGCAGCTGGTGGTCAGCAAGGAGCTGCGCCTGTTCGACGAGAAGGCCCACGAGTGGAAGGCGTTGGCGCCAATGGACGCCCCGCGCTACCAGCACGGCATCGCTGTCATCGGCAACTTCCTGTACGTGGTGGGAGGACAGAGCAACTACGACACCAAAGGCAAGACGGCGGTGGACACGGTGTTCCGGTACGACCCGCGCTACAACAAGTGGATGCAGGTGGCGTGCCTCAACGAGAAGCGCACCTTCTTCCACCTCAGCGCGCTGAAGGGGCACCTCTACGCCGTTGGCGGCCGCAACGCTGCCGGGGAGCTGGGTGAGTTCTGTTCCCTGTAGATGGTTAGTGGTCGGCTTAGCTGTCCAACCCCCTGCACCCCTGCAAGTACCTAACTCTAGTACTGCTGCATCAGTATAATGGTAAATGGGCTGCACTTGTATAGCGCTTTTATCCAAAGGGCTTTACTCATTCACCCATACACACACCAATGACGGCAGCTGCCATGCAAGCAGCTCATTGGGAGCAATTTGGGGTTCAGTATCTTGCCCAAGGACACTTTGACATGTTGAGGCCGGGGTTCGAACCTACGATCATTGGACGACTCGCTCTACGATTGGCTGATCGTTAGAAACCGCGGCGCTTATTCGTTACTCTTCGTTTTCTCTGAGAATCAGCAGTTTCATGTAGCAACACCAGACCAAGAATCAGTCAACTTCGGAGTGGGCGTCTGGACCCAGGCTAAAACAGCCCTGTTGTATAGGCCCAAATCAAAATAGCATTGCAGGACATTGGGTTGGTGTCACAGCACATCCCTTCACCCAGAGTCTAACTGCAGACCACACGGGTGCCACCCAACACCTAATTACAGCCCACTAATGGTAGGGCACAGGGGGCAGCCGTGCTATCTGGCCTGGTCTTCTGGTTATGACCTGTAATTAGACTAGTGGACAAGTATGGCTCCTTGTGGTCCTCGAGGAGTCCATTCTGTTCACTGTTCTGCCTTGCTACACTCAGAGAGCGCTTGTTGGGTAGTTTGGTCCTTGTAGTCTAATTATTTCACACAGTACATATGGCTGCTGTGTGGAATGAAGCAGACGATTTCGGTTTTGCGGACACTGAAGCCGCCTGCTGCTTTTTTTTAGTTGTTGATCCTCAGCTTGTGGCGTGCTTGTCCAACCGGGAGCGTGTTATTTTTGTATTTTTTATTTTTTTTACAAACCTCTAAAAGGGAGCGTCGTCGTCGTGTTTAACGGCCACCTCGGCGCTGGATGCTATTTTAGCACTGCGGTCGCCCGGGGTTTTTGTCGTTCGAGTTGGAAACGGTTCTACTTTTGCTAAAATACGACACTCGCCTGTAGGGATGGTTATCGATACTGATTTCCAAAAACGATATGATTCCGATACACAAGGTCACGATACGATACTGGATATTTTAGTTGCAATACCAATTTTGCTTGAATATGAAAGAGATTCTCAGAGAGCGAATGCTGTAAATGGTACAAGGAACCCTCTAACCTGTTGCATTATTACAAATATTAATGTTTACATGAAGAATTGACCCTAAAGCAGTTACACAAATGTACTTTTTATTCAACTTAAATGAAAAAGTATAGATAAATAAAAGATCCATCTGGAACGAATGAATAATGAATGAATGAATCATTAAATGAATGAATGAACTATTCATTCCTTCATAAGGATGATAAATAAAGATCCATCTGGAACGAATGAATAATGAATGAATGAATCATTGAATGAATGAATGAATGAACTATTCATTCCATTCCATTTTTCATTAAAAGATCGATTTTGGGATTCATGAATCGATTCTGAATCATCAGATTCATCTTCTTTTTTTTTTTTTTAACCCAGCCCTACTCGCCTGTCACTTGAATCCCAGCTGACCGAAAGATCGAAAGAGGGGCGGGGTCGACACTGTAACAACAAACATGGGGGAGAAGTTGTTGTTGTTTTTGACGTTGTTGTCGTCGTCATAGAACGCATGCCTTTTATGATATAATTAACGCTGACGTTATTAGAGATGTCGGCAGTTAGGCTTGCTATACCTGTAGCTGCAATGAATACAACTGCGATGAATGCAACTGTTCTGAATACTACTTCCGTGTTTCCGTACCGTACAGAAAAGCCCAGCGCTGCTGTAGTGCTCCAGAGAGTAGTGCACATACAGTACAGTAGTGTTTTCAGCTAAAGAATCACACAGACACACAGGTCTTTAACAATTCATGTGCTTTAGTTAAAGGGACAGCTCACTCAAAATTGGCTGTATATCAATCCATATTATTTTATGAAAATGCTGCAGCAGCACATGTTTAAAGCTCGTCACGCAAAGCAGGTTCAGGTGGAAGATGGCGCAGCCAACGTGTTACACACAACCCTTCTCTTGTCACCGTTACAGCCACTACAACAACCACTAGCTACGGTTAGAACTTGGTTCGTGCTAATTTTACGTGCTAATTTTGGTGGCAGCACTGTGATCGCACAGAGCGTGCGCTATTTCCGGTAGAGCCCTTTTCTATATCCTTATATACGTGACCCCAGATTAGAGGAGCGGCAGCGTATCTCTGGGGTCACATCGGGGCTACGCGCCCCCCAGACAGACAGACACACACACACGGACAGGCGCAGACAGCACAGACATGGGAGGAGCCATGACAGCGCCACTGTCTCTCTGATGTTTAAATTATTGATTTGTATGACGCCACTGTTGGAAATATAGCCGTGTGGCGTTTGGGCTCTTGATCAGCCGTTTGCAATTCATACCTTTTGGCAGAAAGCTCTCCGGGGAGATGGAGATGTGTTTGGTATGACTGGCTTACTTAGTTTGTTAGATTTGCGTACGTTTTCGATGCCTTCCCACAGTGGGTTGGGGTTCGAGATGGAATCCGGTACAGACGCACCGCGGAAGTCTACTTCCCTGGGTTTTAATGGCCGCTGCCGCCGTTTCTCTCACCCGTCAGCTCCTTTTATATTCTTGAAGACGTTTGAAGCAGCCGACGGTGCCGCCATTCTCGCTGCAATTACGGTAACCGAGCAGCGAGTGTTCCGTTCCTGTCAGATAAGGTTGAAAAGAGCGGTTCTTATCTGCAGGGAACGGGAGCCATGCTTCCACAGTGAAAGAGCCACGCCACTTCTTCTCCTCCGAGGCTCTGTTTGGGGATTTGGGTAGAGAGAAAAACCTTGAGGTCGGGATTTTTCCTCTTATTAGAAATACCTCACTTGTGCGCGTTTTCTCGAGCTTCAAAGAGGCTTCATAACGGCCGCTGAAAAAAGACAAATTTGCCTGGCGGTCCGGGCCCATGGGGGATCCGGACCGGTCCGTGGCTTTGCGTCTTCTAAATGATGACGTGACGCCGATCGGCTCTATGGCCTGGGCCCTGTGCTTCCATGGCCTGTTCTTCCATGGTTAATGGACTGCACTTACATAGCGCTTTTATCCAAAGAGCTTAAATATAGCCTCTCATTCACCCATTCACACACACACATACACACACCAGTAGCGGAAGCTGCCATGCAAGGTGCTAACCTGCTCATCGGGAGCAATTTTGAGTTCAGTGTCTTGTTCAAGGACACTTCAACATGTGGACAGGAGGAGGCGGAATTCGAACCGCCAACCCTACGGTCATTGGACGACCCGCTCTACAGTACCTCCTGAGCCACAGGCACCCCCAGTCCACGGCCTGTGAATGTGATGGCCTCTTCCCTCAGGGCCTGTTCAAAGTAGATGGCTGGCTTGGGTGTGAGCATTTGGCATGCATGGGTTACTCTTATTATTCACATTGTTAAAATGTGTTTACTTCACAGAAGTAGTTTTCAGTAGAAAAAGATGAGGTGGCGCAAAGGAGGTGGGGGTTACTATGGTAACCGATCTGCAAAGAGCATCACCTTTTGGAGATCTGTGGTTTTGATCTAGGGCCTCACGTGGAGTTGTTTTTCACAGACCGGAACACTCAGACACACACATTCATAACTGGGTCAACCGATCAATATAGCCACGCAGAGCTACCCCGTCATATGACCGAGGCCAAAGGGGATTTGCGGTTTGATCAGATCACCTGGAATATCACCACCCACCCGGATTCTCTCCCGGCCTGCATGTGCACTAGGCTACACTGCTAGTAGCTACCAAAACGTGACCATACAACTCTGAATATGGAGTCTACCTCTGGGTGGAGCAAGCAGATGTGGACTCAAGACACATGCGGTGGTGCCGGACTGCGGAGCTCAAGCTCGAACAGTAGAGGAGGGGAAACCCGAGGCTCACCCAGCCCCGGGGGAGACATCTGCCCCCAGTCTCCAGAGGAGGGGTACTGCAGGTGTAATTATGTACTACAGGGAGCGGAGGCACCCCACAAGCTCCACAGTCCTCTGTAGAGTCATCTCAGTCGGCACTGGGGGTAGGGGGTGGTGGTATCGACTCCATATTTAAGTCTGTTCCCGACTCCATATTTAAGTCTGTTCCCGACTCCGTATTTAAGTCTGTTCCCGACTCTGTATTTAAGTCTGTTCCCGACTCTGTATTTAAGTCTGTTCCAGCTCCGACTCTGAGACCCTCCAAGGCCTCGTCTAATGCTGTGTTTGTTCTCCTTAGTCCTTGCATGGCCTACTTTAATACCGTGTGTCTTCTCCTCCTTCCCCAGCCACCGTGGAGTGCTACAACCCCAGGACAAACGAGTGGACGTACGTCGCCAAAATGAACGAGCCTCACTACGGCCACGCGGGGACAGTGTACGGTGGCTACATGTATATTTCAGGTACGTGGCTCCGGCTAAGTAGCTAGCGGATACCGCCGGGTAGTAGGTAGGTAGGTAGGTGTGCTGGCTTCAGGGTTTGGTGCGTGCAGGCACATTTCCCACGAGTGCGTCTCTGTCGTTAATACCAGATGGTTGGGCTATATCGCTGCCGGGGACAGCTGTCCCGGGAGGCGGGTGTGTGGGTTTTGCCGTGGCTGACTAAAGCCTGCACTCGTCAGAGAGTCACACGCGTGTGTGCTCCCAGTCGCAGCCGTCCAAGGTCACTCTCTCTTCACATGTGAGAAGAGAGGAAAGATCCGCACACCGATTTCTCCCGGTCCACTTTATTGAAAATATACGCAACGTTTCGACCTTTAGGTCTTCATCACCTAAGGGTCGAAACGTTGCGTATATTTACAATAAAGTGGACCGGGAGAAATCGGTGTGCGGATCTTTCCTCTCTTCTCACGTATGTACTCCAAGATCCAGCACCTGGCCTACTAAGGTTGGATGTGCGCACAGCTCTTTTGCCTTTTCACTCTCTCTTCACAGCCTCTCTCTCCCACAATGCAGCACCGCCGGGGGCCTTTTCCGTGGGCGATCCTTTTCCCGCGCGGCGCCGAGGGGACGACGGAGACGCGCGGTTCTCTCTCCTCGTCGGAGACGCGCGGTTCTCTCTCCTCGTCGGAGGCTCGCGGAGCATCTAATCCCCCCGTCGCTCTGCGGGAGCAGTCGGCCGTGCTTGTTCACTTCACAGGATTGAAGGCAAATCCTGCGTTATGGAGATGAGCCCTAGTTTCTGGACTCTGTGACTAATGCAGAGTGATGCTGTACAGGGGAGAGGGAGGAGGGGAGGGGGTTGGTGGATGGGAGGGGCTGAGGACGACTGTAGGAGCCTGGAGCACCGGGGAGCCCACAGGGAAAGGTTGTTAATCCCTGCTGGCCCCTCGATAAGTGATCATGATTATTATTCAGGCAGCACACACACGTGCGTGCGCACACACACACACACGGCAGCCCCTGAGCGCTACAGTAGGAGTGTGGGTACAGTGCACAGCTGACGGGGCTTACTGCGTCTGCCTCACCCTCTTATTCATGTTACTCGTTGGCGTGTGGCTTAACGCTCCAGCCTGGCATTGCTGGGATCCTGCAGCACCATTTACGGGAGGCATGAGCAGTTAAGCGTGTGCGTGTGTGTGTGTGTGTGTGTGTGTGTGCGCGTGTATATGTGCATGTTTACACTGTGTAACACCACAGGTGTGCCTGGAGGCCTAGGCAGGTCACTGGACCGGAGCCTAGCGCCGGCCAGTTAGCGAGATCTCCACATCTTTGCATGCGGGAGGATAACTCTTTAATCACACCTGCTCGCCACAAGCCTGGGCTAAGCCTCAAGGTCGCCGTCTATGTGGAAACGAGCTTTGCTACCAGCTGCCTTGTTTTTTTAGGCGGGGCCGGGTAGGAACTCGGGAGTAGAACCAGCACAGTCTCCAGTGTCACGCCCCCCTCCCTCCCCGCTGTGCAAGGTGACCCAACGCAGAGGTGCGGGGCGGGGTGGGGTCTGAGTGTCAGCCCAGATCAGGTCACTCGCCCTGGCTGGGCTGCTGGGCTGCTGGGCTGTCGGGATGCATCCCGTCAGGTGGACAGAGCTGACACACCCGGTCAGCCCACGGGTCGTCAGCGCTCCTCCCAGGGTGGGGCCACTCTCGCCCCGGGCCGCTCGGCCAACAGCAATCACCACCTCCGCTGGAGGTGGCTGTTTAAGGATTAGGGCATCTCGCCTTTTCACCGCGTGCATTTCAGCGCCTCGGCCCCTATTTTCAGATGAAAAGGACGAGGTAAACAGAACAGTCTTTGAATAGCGTTTAAACAGAACAGTTTTTGAATAGGAAGAAAGGAAACGCGTTGTAGCACGATCTCGGTCCCTAATTTGGAGCTGAAAGGACGACCAGGATCGCGCTACAAAAGCCTTTCCTTTCTTCCTATTCAAATACCGTCCTGTTTCAGCTCTGCTACGTCAGGCAAACAAACTGCCTCCTTCAGCGAATTTTCCCTAAGCCGGGTGCTGCGCTCCAAGACTAAGGATAGATCTTCAGGAGGGTGACATTGGAGCTCACATCTGGCCATTCTCTCTATTTATCATCCGGGGGGGGGGGGATATTTTTGGAACATGCTGACCCCTCGGTTTCGCCGACGTTGCTCCGGGTCCCGTTTGTGCCGGCGTGGCGAATCCGCCCCGAGCAGCTCGGTCCCGTTCTTGCGGCGGGTCGAAGCGCCAACGTCGTTTCATCTCGTTCGCCAGACAGATAAATCGACCCGCGATCCGGGGAAGATACGGCCCGGGCGCGGGAGACAGCGCCGACGATGAGGTACCGCATCTTTAAGTGTCTCTGAGAGGACAACCGCTTATTTAAGTCCGCCGACGGACGCGGAGACGAGAGTCTGTTTTTGTTGGCGCAAATAGGTCTTCATTCCCCCCCTCTCTCAGCCTTTAGGCTCTGAGGGATAGTTGGCACAGTCACATTCATTACTGCGAGCGCTTCCGCTAACCTTGGGCTATGAGGTGCAATTCAGCAAGAATAGACGAGGCCAGACTCGCTGCATATCAGTCAGGGTTACTGGGTGGGTTGGACGTGTATCTCGTGAAGACGTTGTAATGGACACACTCGCTCACATTCAAATTAAGAGGTGTGTATTCTCTGGCTATCTCGGCGTTTGATCTATGGGTCAAGAGGGCGTCACTGTCTTCTGATCAGTCAAGGCTATGGGACTCGAAATAGGCATGGAAGTATTGATTAATGGGTCTTGGGAAGAGAGAGGCAGAGAGAGAGGAGGGAGAGAGAGAGGAGGGAGGCAGAGAGAGGGGGGGAGGCAGAGAGAGAGAGAGAGAGGAGGGAGGCAGAGAGAGAGAGAGAGAGAGGAGGGAGGCAGAGAGAGAGAGGAGGGAGGCAGAGAGAGAGAGAGGAGGGAGGCAGAGGGAGAGAGAGGAGGGAGGCAGAGAGAGAGAGAGGAGGGAGGCAGAGAGAGAGAGGAGGGAGGCAGAGAGAGAGAGGAGGGAGGCAGAGAGAGGAGGGAGAGAGAGAGAGGAGGGAGGCAGAGAGCGAGAGAGAGGAGAGGGGCAGAGAGAGAGAGGGGAGACAAAGAGCGAGAGCAGCAGAGGAGGGACTCCGGCTCCGTTCGGCATGCACTGCAGCTCCTCACTGCGCTGCGCAGGGGGGGAGGGGCGGCCAGCTCCCGCCCAGATGCATGCTGGGATTGTGTTCCTCTTTATTTTCAGCCTTCCCTGTAGACATGTCCTGTTTTTCTCCCCCTCCCCCCCCCCCCCCTCCCCGTCAGCTTTCTGTGTTCCGTCTACTGTATCTGTCTCCACCACTACTGTATATTGTAGGGCAGGCTGTGTCAAATTCATCATATTTGATTTAGTAGCCTGTTCACTGTCACCTGACTACAGGGGTGCAGACTTGTCACCTTTAGGTGAAAATAGCCGTTTTTAATCCAAAATGGGTCATGTGTTTGATCAGTGCATGTATGAGTTGGTATGTTTGTCACATTTTTTCACCTGTGATCTGTTTGCACCTCTGTGACTAATTTGATGTTGAAGAAGAGACAAAAAGGGTGTGTTTGTCTCGTCCCATCCTAAGCCTGTGACGGATATTGCAGAGCTGTTTTGATTCTCCGGGGGTTAAAGGTGTTTTAGAAGGGAAGCTAGAAACAGGAACTAGGAACAAGCCAGGGGTCGGCCGGACTGACTAGAGCTGCTACAGGGAAACCGAGCGTGGCCAGTCGTGGTGCTGTGGTCCGGCCATGTGACTGAAGGCCCAGGGGTGGGTTCCAGCCCTGCCGCGCCCCCGTACCGCCCGACGTGCCATGCCTGAATGCGGGGCTAGATTGACAGGGGGATAGAGTTACCACTAGGGTCGAGTGTACAATTGGCTCGGCCCGTTAAATGCCTTTGATTAGGGCCCCGGGGCTATTTTCTGAAACCCCAAAAGATCAATTTCATGGCTTATTTGAGTCCGTTGTGTGTCCTCTGTTGCAGGGGGAATCACTCACGACACTTTCCAGAAGGAGCTGATGTGCTTTGACCCGGACGCGGACAAATGGACCCAGAAAGCCCCCATGACCACGGTGCGCGGCCTGCACTGCATGTGCACGGTGGGCGACCGCCTCTACGTCATCGGGGGCAACCACTTCCGCGGCACCAGCGACTACGACGACGTGCTGAGCTGCGAGTACTACTCGCCAGCGCTGGACCTGTGGACACCCATCGCCGCCATGCTGCGCGGCCAGAGCGATGTGGGCGTGGCCGTGTTCGAGAGCAAGATCTACGTGGTGGGCGGCTACTCGTGGAACAACCGCTGCATGGTGGAGATCGTGCAGAAGTACGACCCCGAGAAGGACGAGTGGCACAAGGTGTTCGACCTCCCCGAGTCGCTGGGCGGGATCCGGGCCTGCACCCTCACAGTGTTCCCACCCGAGGACATCACGGGGTCCCCCTCCCGAGAGTCACCCCTCTCAGCACCTTGAGGAACGAGGGGGGGGGGGGGGACACCCTGCTCACACACA
The DNA here is from genome assembly GCF_949987555.1 of Borostomias antarcticus. Lineage (NCBI taxonomy): Eukaryota > Metazoa > Chordata > Actinopteri > Stomiiformes > Stomiidae > Borostomias > Borostomias antarcticus. The sequence continues at coordinate 17,187,301 of NC_140248.1, forward strand.
ACCCCCCCACCCCCACCCCCCCCCCCTCCCCCTCCACACCCTATAGACATTGTTTGCACTTCCTTTTTGGACTACATCTGTACTGCATCCTGAAGTACTCCTCCCCCCCCTTCCTCCTCCCAAAGCTGTGCAGACCCCCCACCGAACCACCCCTTAGTGATGAAACATACCGATATGGTTTGGCAACCTGATTACATGTTCGGGTTGGGGTTAGCCCTAACTCAACCTGATTTACATGATTCGGGTTAGGTCAAGGATTGGCCCTAACCGAAGCTAACTACATGTCCATGTTGCATATTTGGTATATTTGGGCAGGAAATACCTTGACTTGAAGAGTGACTTTGCAATTCAACTTTTCTACCTGATGTCTTTGGAGTTTTATTATGTCCCGTTTCTTTAGAAGTTTTACCAGGTGAAAACCATTCTGCTGGTTAACATACTGACTGTCTCTTCTAGTCTATGCCAGGGCAAGTCCAGCTGATGCTAGAGAGGGGTATGACCTGGCCAGCTGACCCTAGAGAGGGGTATGACCTGGCCAGCTGACCCTAGAGAGGGGTATGACCTGGCCAGCTGACCTTAGAGAGGGGTAAGACCTGGCCAGCTGACGCTAGAGAGGGGTGTGGTAGGGTCAGCTGACCCTAGAGAGGGGTATGACCTGGCCAGCTGACCCTAGAGAGGGGTATGACCTGGCCAGCTAACCCTAGAGAGGGGTGTGGTAGGGTCAGCTGACCCTAGAGAGGGGTATGACCTGGCCAGCTGACCCTAGAGAGGGGTAAGACCTGGCCAGCTGACCCTAGAGAGGGGTGTGGTAGGGTCAGCTGACCCAGAGAGGGGTATGACCTGGCCAGCTGAACCAGAGAGGGGTGGTGTAGGGCCAGCTGACCCAGAGAGGGGTATGACCTGGCCAGCTGACCCCAGAGAGGGGTGGTGTAGGGCCAGCTGACCATGAGAGGGGTGTGGTAGGGCCAGCTGACCCAGAGAGGGGGAGGATGAGGGGAGGCGGGCCCCGCAGACGGTTTTAAACTCAGGGGTTGGCCCACGCCCCCTCTTTCCCAGCTCCAGTTCCTGCTATTGCTATGAAACTGTTAACAAAATGGTGTTTTCTAAATTTAATAAACAAGATTTTGAAGGAAAAAAAAAAAGTTGTCCTCTGATAATATTACTACTGGCTTTAACACCTCCTTGGATTCATTTGTGAAACGCGAGATGTGATTTGTCTGGTTAAACGTTCTTCCTAGGTGGTTATGTCCCTTGAGCAACAGTCAGTCTTCTAATAAGAGATGAGGGCTACCGCTGGATTGTCTGACGTCAACATATGCAACAACTTCAGGCTCGGGGTTTGCAGTCCCTGTCCTAATTCAGCCACTCTGAACGTGCTCGTGATCACTGCCTTAGGGGAGACTTCCTCCTCTGCCTCTGTGTCCACAGACAGACGTTAGGGTCACCCACAGTCTGACCACCTGCTTCTGCCTCATTAAAACCTCGCTGGCAGCAATATGGCAGTATCCAACATTGAATCTGCTGTGCGCTAATGAGGTAAGGAGGGTCACAAGCTATTCAGGTTATCATTATTGTAGTACTAACGCATTGTTGTGTATCTGAGGGGGGGAAAAAACATGGCGGCACAGAATGGTGAAAGACCGGTCTTGGTCACTCCCATTGCAGCGTACGACCCTGTGTGACAGAGGATGCTGAGTCTGAACGGTCTCCAGCAGGTCTGGCTTGTCCTCACCACCACCTGTCCTTGTCCTCCTCACTCACGTCTCTCTATTGGTCCTCACCACCACCTGCCCTTGTCCTCCTCACTCACGTCTCTCTATTGGTCCTCACCACCACCTGTCCTTGTCCTCCTCACTCATATCTCTCTATTGGACCTCACCACCACCTGTCCTTGTCCTCCTCACTCACATCTCTCTATTGGTCCTCACCACCACCTGTCCTTGTCCTCCTCACTCACGTCTCTCTATTGATCCTCCGGCGGCGCTGGGCTGCTTCCGCCCAGAAGCACACACACGTCCACATAGCAGCACACAAGCCCAGTTCAAGGGCAGGCTGGCAGCCCTGTGGGGGCAGGGAGGAGGCGCATGGGGCTGGGGCTGCAGGGAGATGGAGGGGGAAGTGACTGGTGGGGGGTTGAGGGATGGGGCTCCTGATGGATGTCTCCTTATCGACAGCCAGGCCCCGAGCAGACCTCAGATTGGGGGCTTGTGGGGCGAAGAGCCAGCAGTTTACAGAGAGATGTCAGTTGAGTTCCTATGATCTCTGCTTCGGCACTCTCACTGCTGTTGATTTACGCAGCCTTTTAGCTGCGGCGTCCTCGCGTTGCGTCCTCGCCATCGCTCACGCTGAGACACCCGGGACCCTCCTCTGGCGTTGGTTTCAGTGTTCAGACAGCTTATGTTAAATTTTGATGTCATCAATTATGTTGTTTTGCCATTTTGTGAAGCAACTGAAATAGCAAATGTCTCATTTGGAGAATCCATCTCCTACTGTTTGAATAGAGATCATGCAGAGTTGATTAATATTTTAATTTACAATTAGCTTTGCTCAGGGCTCATTGTTTGGATATGGATATGGGCTGTGTTGCTCGTTCTGGTTCGGTGAGGCTCTTTGGTTTGTCCCTGACTGGTGTTGAAATGGGCCAAGGTGGCAATGAGTCCTGGCTTCAGCAGAGTCGTGTGGTCTTCTCTGTGCACAAGGATATGGTGTTGCTTTAATTGATTATAAGTGGCTACGCAGGGAAAAGTTTTGAGTGCATTTTTTCTACTAAGAGCTAAGCTCCGATTAATGAAATCTTTTGCGAAAAAATAGTGGTGGGCTATTTTTAGGAGGAGAAGAATATGCTAAATGAAGCGAATATTCTTGAAACGCTAACAAGGCCGTCTGTTCCCATACGTGTAAGACGATTACATGACCGAGGGCTTTTGGCTCAGACTAGAGCTGCATTTTCCCCTTCTCATTCTCGTCGTGTCTTTGACCTATTGAAATTCCTCGTCCTGTATGGCTCTCTGTTCCATAAACCGTGAATGTAGCCATCTGCCTCACCCCATTATCCCAACGTTCACACATAACTGGTTGTGAAAAGGTCAGCGGATTCACCGCGGCCTCGCGGAGGGGTGCTCGGGCTGGTCGGTGAGTGCTTACATCCTCGAGACGCCATTTTGTTATCTTGATATGTGTCAAAGACGTCAGTTGGTGTGGGAGGTTTTGATCTGAACCCAACAAGCCGTCATTTTACCCACAGCCTCATCTCCGATGTGGGCTGGCTCCTTGATGCCGACGTCACACCGTCCAGTTTGTGTCCCATAATGCTCTCTGGTTGTTCTATTTGTCAATTTCAAGACTAGCCTACAGTATAGAGAAACCTGGGAAGATGCATCCTCCAGTCTAGCGTTTTTTTAATGAGGGCTGCTGTGCCCCAAATGCTAATTCAGCGCGAAAGCAAGGAGAAGTGGAGCGAGTTTGAAATTGCACTGCCTCCCATCTCTCTCTCTCTCTCTCTCTCTCTCTCTCTCTCTCCATCCCTTTTCTCCTTTCTCAACCACCCCTCTCCCAGGATTTCAACACCACTTTCTGCGTGTTCACTGACCGAGAGCAGGAAATGGAGAGAGGTGTGGATTACAGTGTGAGTTTTTACAGCACAGCTTTCACACACGCATGGCTTTCCATGTCTCCGGGGGGCTTTCTGGTCCCTAGCATGAGATGACCCAGATTCTCCAGGCTGCTGGATGTGTTGGTGTGCATAACAGTCCGGTGACATTGTCAGTCAAAATATTGCTCAGCTCAAGTGAGATTAAGCACGGTAGGGGAGGGGGATTGCGACTCTTCAAGCCTCAATTCTGCTTCCTTTATCTAAAAGGAAGCACCTCACAGCCAGCTGCAGTGTGCCAGATAACTGTAGCCATGGCAGTGTGGATGGAGATTGATCAGAGGGCTGTATTGTGAACAGATGAGCTAGGGTAAACGCTGCAGCCTGGCCTTGCAATCTGCGGCAACACTGACACTCTGAACACACATCAATAGAGTCTAAAGCCAGGCATTGGTGAGGGCTCTGATGGTTCATGTGATGCAGAACCAGGTCCAAGTGCTCAGCCCAGGTCGGGGAGCGGAATGAAGAGCATCTGTCCTTCTGCATGTTTCTCATATATAGAAACCCATATTGGGTTCTTCGGGAGGAAACACGAACAGAGAGAACATGCGAACCGGAAATCTTCATTCTGTGAGGCGACGGTACTAGGTAGGTACTGCGCCACCGTGCCGTACGTGAACGATTTTGGGGTTCAGCGTCTTGCTCAAGGACACTTCGGCACAACGCCGGGAGCTGGGATCGAACCGGAGACCTCACGTACCCCGGCCGGCTGCTCTACCTCCCGAGCTCCCCTACATGTCAGTTATCCTTCTAGATGTCTTTTCCTCATTGTGATATCCACATTCTATAGTCTCCTCTCCAGCACACTATTCTCTCCTCTGTCACTCGTTATCTGCTCTACCAGAGGCTGTTTTTGGCCTCTACTGTAATTCAATTTTGCGTGACAAGTATCCAGAGGACATTACCAGCTCAGGGGGTGGTCCTGGGCTGTGCGCTGTGGTCACCATGCTAATGTAGCAGAGACCTTCCAGAGGCCGTGGCCACTGGAAGAGGAACACATCCCTGTTGCTATTGGCTAAGCAGAAACACACACGCACACACAATGTTTGACATCTGTGCGATATGTTTCTTTTTGTTGTAACCAGTGAGCCTTCTCCGTTGCTGTGCAAAGGGAACCTGTGATTCATGACCACTCCCAGAATGAAAGCCAGGACGCTGGTCTACCAATAGCAGGACCGATCAGATTAGTCTCTGTGTTGAATGCTGTTCACGTTTGATGAGGCTCCAGGGACCAGTCTGCAGGCTTACTCAGTCATCTCACGCACACCTGAAGTGAACTGAGGGGATTGAGAACAAATGTTCCATTTCAAACTCCTGCTGCCGTCTAGGCCGAAACTTTGCTGTAGTCTCAACATGAGTACATGGAGTCATTAGAAGGTTATGTTGGGTCACCACACTGAAGGAGCGTGTGTATTAAAGTCAACTTTCAGTTAAGCCATGCTAATGTGTAAATAATGATATGTTTGATTAATTATATTTATATTTATCTAATTATGATAAGCCTATCAATAATTATTCATCTTATGCTGACTTCAAAGCAATGTGCACTGTAGTGTTGCCACTCGAATGTTGCTTTGGGCAAGAAATTAATTACAGCAATTAATTCATGTTAATAAGCAGCAGAACCAAACAACTTCATTATTTCCCCTGACTCAGTGTGGGCCTGCAGTCTAAGCAGTGACCCTGACTTCGCCCAACAACTTTCTACTATGATACAGTAGCTACTTGGCTTTGAAAATGACTTTGGGATGTTTTCCACCACACTCTGAACTAGCTCACTCGTTCATCACTCCACTGTACTGAAACTAACACGACGATCTCTTTAGGTATCATTCAGTCGCCCAGGGAGCAGGTCATTGCGGGTAACTGCGTGCAGTATTAACATTGTGGGTGGGTGTTTGGTTTATTGATGTCGGGGAGTCCAGGGGAGAGAGAGCGAGAGCACTGCGGCTGGTTGGTGACTACGCCTGGAGCGGAGCGACACGGTGCCAAGTCTGTCGCTGACTATACATCCACACAGCGCCGCCTCCACGCACTGTCTGTCCCAGTTTCGGCACCAGCCTGGGCCACTGCTCACTACGGCACCGTCTCTCCCCTCTGTACAGTACAATACCCACAGTCGAGTCATTTATCATCCCCATCACAGCCCCAGTGCGCTGCCCACATCACAGTGCCTACACATCACGCACACACGCGCTTGTCCTCAGGCGTTCCTGTATTCGCCATCTCCATTAGGTGTGTGGGTGCATTATTTGTGAGCAATCATGCGAATTCGGAACCCTTCCCAATCCTGGATGACCAGAAAAACACGTCAGGGGTTTGTTTTTCTCCATAGAGAGGCTGTTGTTTACCGTGATGTCATGCCGTGAGTCAGCCAGTAGCCTATGCGTTCACGCCTGACAGACAGACAGAACAGAACAATCCATTCGTACTGATGGCTATTTGGCCTTAAAGCTGCAGTCCATCAAGATGGCCTATTATGTGTGGCTTCACTAGTTTATGTCATTATAGTGTCAGTGATTATAGAGGTTCCTGTACCATCTTTGCTCATGTGTAGGCCTGTGTTTGCTCATGTGTAGGCAGACTGTCTAATCTGTTTGAAAAGCTTTGGACAAAATCCTCAGTTAAAGTTTTATGGTAATAGTAGGCTAGCCTAGGCCTAGGCTAATTTCATTCATAGTAATAGGCTATCATTATACGCTAAATGTTAGCCTATTGCACACAGGAAATCCACAACATTTGAATACTGTACATACCGCCGCGGCTAATGTGATGGAAAAACTCTTTAGACACGACTTGGCCTGAGCCAGTGGACTCGTTTCCCCTCTTCCTTCCCTACAGGCCATAGAGGGATCTCTGCCAGCCCTGGGCGCTGGCTCCTGGGCCTGTAATCAGCCGTTCACCCAGGGGCCAGCGCAGCTAGCCACCAACGGAACTGTTGCCATGACGCCTGCTGCTTCTTCACGCGGCTTTTGACTGCCCATCTGCTTACTTGACAAAATGGTGGTCAGTTATTCAACGGCAAACTGGCGATGGGGTATTTGTCGCTGTTAGTTACACACGTTCACAGGTCCGATCTGCACATTACGCACAGACAACACTGGGACATTTTGAGGATCATTCTAACTCTTCTACCACTAGACAATGTTTCAGGTGCAACGTGATGTTTTGGTTATTTGAGAGCACTGTCTTTATGGCCCTTTCTGTTCTTGTCAGCTTGACTAATGAGCACCATTGCCAAGCCAACCTTCAGATCAATAGATATGGTGACAGAGAGGGCATCTCGGCCCGGGCTACAGCCAGAGGGCTTTGCTTTGAAACCTGACTCTGGGCAGGAGGCCAGGCAGTGCAGAGGAGGCCGATCAGGGCTCCGGCTTCAGTCCAACATCCCTCCTTTCTCTCTCTGCACCACTGATGTCACTTTCCCTGAGGAGAGATGCTCCTCTCTAGAGGAACAGGGAAGCGGGGAGCTTGTCCAGACTGGCACGTTGACAGGAACAGCATGTTGGAATCTAACTATTTATATTTAATTTCATTGAACCGCTCATTGTGTGCGACTGTTTGTGTGTGTGTGTGAGAGAGAGAGAGAGAGAGAGAGAGAGAGAGAGAGAGAGAAAGATATAGGCTATAGAAAGGGGATGTGTAGGTTGGCACACTGTGCGTGTGTGTGTGCATCTGTGTGTGTGAGAAATAAAGAGAAAGAAAGATATAGAACGGGGTTGGCACAGAGTGAGTGTGTGTTCGTGTGCATCTGTATGTGTGCGCACACGCAAAAGTGATTTATACTCCCCTATCAATATCAGCCCCCTCAGCTCTCTCGTGCATAATCGTTCAGTGCCGGTTGCCATAGTTACCAAGCTCCTGTGTCAGAAGTAAAGAGGCGAGATTCGAGGCTCCTCTCTGTTCGCGGCTTATTTAGCTGTAACTTTAATGGAGAAAAAAACCATTAGGCTACTTGATCCCGAGTAACTAAGGAGTGAGAAGGAACAGCTCAGCAGCAATGAAGAACTAGAGCCTTCTTTTTATGTAGCCTAGGCTAATGATTTTTATTTGAGTGGATAAAATATAGGTCTAGCCTACAGTATAGTGCTAGTGTAGGCCTGCATATGATCACAAATACCAGATCACTACTTTTGAGATGTAAGCACTAGCCTATTTTTCCTTCCAATTGAGTTAAGCGGAATAAGTTCATTATCATGCTAGACCATCACGGTCTCTTCGTTCTGCATTATTCTCTGTAATAATGACATCTAGTGGTTTACATGGTAAACGCTAGTAAATGCCATGTGAATCATGCTGGATGGCTACATTGGCTACATTCTCGGGTTAATAGCATGGAGGTATAATATAACGTTAATAGTAGTCTAGTCTGGTGTATTATGACACAAGTACGGAAGAGCATTAGGGCCAAAAGCGGAGTTATTTTTTTATTATTTTTTTTAAACCTTCTGAGTTTAAAGTCAGAAATTCTGACTTTTTTCTCAGAAGTTATTTCTGACTTTTTCCTCAGAAATTCCGAGTTTTTTTCTCAGAAATTCTGACTTTGATCTCAGAAATTCTGACTTTAATCTCAGAAGTTATTTCTGACTTTTTTTCTCAGAAATTCTGACTTTAAACTAAACAATAAAAAATAATAAACTCAGTTGTTGGCCCTAATGCTCTTCCGTACACAAGCACTTAGACCCATGTTTGTGATATTTTGAGTCAACCCTGTTGAAAAATATAAACTATCTTTAGATTTTGTCACTAGGCTGTAGCGTCAAAAGAATTACGATGCTATTTGTGCAATCACCCAGGAAGAACCAGCCTATCAGTGGAGACACAACGCTGGCCTGTGAGTGACATGCTCTGCCCCGGCCCAGCTGTGAGCCCCACACTGGGGTCCAGTCTCCCCCTGGCTCAGCCCGCACCCCGGCTGGGTACAGTTACACTGTGGAACCGTCTGGGGGACCATGTGACCAACTGTGTTGCTACCCACACTGGGGTTACTGAGCAGAGGGCCAGTCTGCTGATAGTGCAGTTCAGTTTCAGGAACAGGATGTTGGAATCTAACTATTTCTATTTAATTTAATTGAACCGCTCATTGTGTGCATCTGTGTGTGTGTGTGTGTGTGTGTGAGAGAGAGAGAGAGAGAGAAAGAAAGATATATAAAGGGGATGTGTAGGTTGGCACACTGTGTGTGTGTATGCGTGTGTGTGTGTATGCGTGTCTGTATGCATGTGTGTATGCGTGTGTGTATGCTTGTATGCGTGTGTGTGTGCGTGTATGCATGTCTGTGCGTGTATGCGTGTGTGTGTGTATGCGTGTGTGTGTGTGCGTATGTGTGTGTGTGTTTGTGTGCATCTGTTACTGAGCAGAGCGTCAGCCCTGACTGCTGATATTGCAGTTCAGTTGCAGTTCATTTTTTATAGGCCCACTGTAGGCTAAGGTATTGTTTGCATTGTACACACTCTACAGTATATCCAAGACACCCCCAGCTATTGATATACAGATTATTTTCATACAGAACAATCTCTCATCATTTGCTCATGTTTTGTGTATTTTTATTTCACGGTCTGTTGGTCGTGTCTTTCCACATGGGTGGGTTGATGTGAACGTGCACCTCTGCAGTGAAGGAGTCTCCAAGATCATTCGCCGGTGTTTCCATGGTGACTGCTGAGCGCGATTTGAGGTGAGGCCTCGGCAGCAGAGGTGACAGCTGCAGAGAATGAGGACTTCACAGGATGTTAAAACTGTATCGAGCTCCTCCACTTCTGATTTGAAGAGAGTTAGTTGTGACTTTTCCAGCTGGCTTTCATGACATTCCGTTTCATGCTGAAGCCACAGCTGACCTCAAACCCTCTAATGGCTCACAGATACATCTCTTCCTAAAAAGGAAAAACATCATGTGATTAATTCTGTCCAATGGGATTTTCGTATTCACAAACGCCTCTGAAATTGAAACTTCACAAGCGCTGGTAAACAAAAGCTCTCCTCTCCCTCAAGTCCTGGTTTTCTCTGTGCAGGTGGCTTTGATGTGTGCATTGTCGAGTGTTAACTACTTGAGCTAATGTCTAATTAATGATCTCTGTGGCTCACATCATCTGCATGACTAAAGAGACACATTTTAATTTTTTAGACATTTAGACTGTTGATTGACAACAGGGGATATATTTGACACAAATAGTCTTATCTTAGTCAGCGGTGCACGACCTTGTGCATGACCTTTAGGTGGTAGTCGGCGCCGACGTTAGTCACCAGGAATGCGCTGTGAATATGAGAGACTTCGTCTGAGTCCTTGAGTTGTTTCCTGTGTTGCCAAAGGTACAGTATGAGTCAGTCTGTCTGTACGTGTGTGTACGTGTGTGTGTGTGTGTGTGGCACTCTGCTGTACTAAATGATTCAACATGAGTGAACCGGCTGACACGCAGCACTCTGCCCTGCTGATACAGCCAACAGTGGGCACAGGATGGCAGAACACCCCTCAGTGTGAACCACCTAGAACCACGTCTCTACCCACCCTGCCATCAAGGGCCCTGAAACAGATCTTTACTTATTAACCTGTGTGAGCTGTGGCTCTGCTTGTCTTGCTTTCTTTGATCTTAATCTAACCTCATATCTGAGGTGACTGTCAGTGTGACACCTCTGTCAGCTCCACATTCTATTAAAAGAGCACGTCACTGCTTCCTGTATGACTGTTATATCCTGTCAAGGTGTTGGACCTTGGACTGCTCAGAACAGTTGCCAGTTGTAGCTGTTTGCCTGTAGTACTGAACCCAGTTTCCACTCAAGGTAGCATATGTCTGCACTAAAGTTAGCATACACTACATACTTGTAGCAGTCAGGTTTTGACAAGAAGGGTGTTTCTGGATTGGCTGCACAGCTGATCTCTCAGAAAAGCAGGATTTGTAAAAACGGGCTGGTTTCCCGACAGCTGGTCCCGGCCTTATTACCCCACCGGCTAACTGTAAACAGATGTGGAGAGAGGGAGGAATGGAGAGAGAGGGAGGAATGGAGAGAGGAAGGAAGGAGAGCAGGGAGGAAGGGAGGGCTGAGCAGATGAGCGGAGGGAGGAAGGATGGAAGACATGGCCAGCGGGACAGAGCAGTGCGAGGTCAGGGGTCATTACTTGGGTCGGGGAGTTCAAGTTGGCACTGAATGACATCACTGCTACAGTATCGCGCCAAAGTAAAGCTCCACAGAAAAGACACACCTCAACAATCCAACAGAAACTGCATTCCTCTGGAGGGGGCGTGACGAATATACCCAGAAATGACCCGCTAATAAGGCTTATTGAGCTCCAAAAAATTACCTTTGGAATCCTTCTAGCAACATGATAAGACTACTTTGTTGCTGACTACAACGACATCACCAAATAGTACATCAGTGCCCAGAGACAGGAAGTGGATTACAGGAGGGATGTATAACTCATCTTTAAGACCCTGAATCCTTATCAGTCTCACAGAAAATCCCCTGCTGTGAGCACATCTGTTTCATGACTCTACTGCCTCGACTCAGACGCATGGGAAAATTCATCATATAGACTCTAGGAATAGATTTTCTTACTCTGCATCAACTGGAACATCAGTCATTACACATATTGTGTTTTATTGTGGTTGTGGAATGATACACTTCCAAGGACATGCTCCGTCATTTTCATTATTATCTCTGTCATGTGCTAAATAAATCCCAACCAGTCATATGTGTCAACTCTCCTTACCGGTGTTGATAAAGATCAGCCAGTGGACTTCTAGGTCGAAGGTCATCACCATCCCCGTGTGATCCTTATCTCTACACTTGTTCCCTTGACCGCCAGGACCCGTCAGACATTCTTAACCCTAACCAGGGGGAGGAGAGACGCTGGGGGCCTCATGGCGTGTGTCGAGCATGAGGTACTGGGATGAATCAGCATGGATTCCTAATCATCCTCCTGGCGGAGTCCTGGCCCAGACCGCTTCGTTAGTGAGCCGGGCATGCTGGGAAAGAACTCTTGCCTGCTGTCAATGGAATGCAATCAGATCTTTGTGTTTAGATTCATGTGTTTTGCGGTTGACCGCGCCAGTGATGACCACACATACTAGACGAGTACACACACACGCGCACACACACACACACACACACACAGTCAAACCATCATGGAGGAGAGAGAGAGGGAAAGAGAGAGAGAGGGAGAGAGAAAGAGAGAGAGAGAGAGAGAGAAAGAGAGAGAAAGGGAGAAAGAGAGAGGGAGAGAGAGAGACAAAGAGAGAGAGAGAGGGAGGTGGAGCAGGGACAGAGTGTGTATGGAAGCAGAGCAGACTGGGGGAGGGAGGGTGAAAAGAAGGAGGTGATTGTTTGGAGTTTGGAAGAAATATAAAAAGAGGCCCAGAGTGAGAGGGTGAGGGAGAGAGAGCAGAGCGGAACCATTAGCAGCGCAAAGAAGATCAGATTAGGACTTTCTAGGTAGGTGTTCTCATTCATTTGACTCTCTAAAATCAATACATTCCTTTGGGTCTATTGTTAGTGGAAAATATTGAGTGATTTTTATAAATTTGTCACAGACAGGCACACATAATAACAGTATTATTAGTAAAAAACCCTGTGTGCTTCAAGACTAGCAAGTTAATTCAAACACCCGTGCTAGTTTAACCAGGCCGAGCTTCAGGTGAATGTGTTTGTGCGGAGTCTAGCGGGGGTAGTCTAGCGGAGGCTTGGGCTGCCTCCCCTGTAACTGGATCCAGCTGACTGAGTACTGCTCTGTGTCATGAGGGCGCTCGAGCCCAGGATCTGTTGCACAATAGAGCCTGGTATTCAGATGTAAGACTGTGTGATATCCAGTTTTATCAGTGCAGATATGTACAGTACGTAGAACTTTTGCATGACTTTATGTTTAAACTGAGAACAACACAAAATAACTGTGGGGAAATATCCCTTGCATCATGCGTACTGACCTTCGGGCAAGTGGATTTGAGCTTCCTCCACAAACCATGGAGTCAGACACACTCACGCAATAATATGAAAAACAAATTCCTACAGTAATGACGCAAATGCATGTTTCTATTGTTGTTTTTTTACAGGATGTTTTTGTGGAAGAGACTCAACAGACTACTCTGCCTAACCCTATCCCCAAAGGATACAAATAATAATAATCTAAGCAGGAAATTAAGCAGTGCAGTCTGGGAGACTATTAACGGAAATGCCCTTTAAAATAACCACGGCTACTGACTTTTACTATTGTCCTAATTGTGATGTACTGTACAGTACTTATTCTTAACACAAAGTGCCTCTCAGAAGACGTTAAAGGTTTCTGAGTGTAAGTTAGTGTAAGACGTACTGAGAGCTCTGTGCCCCACCCAAATACCTCTGGGGGAGGATTCATAAACAGATCATTACTCAGACTCTCTCTAATGTACTGTAACATCAATTTCTGTGATCTCCAGACATGGCTGCCAGCAAGGATCCCCAAATCCTCCTGCTGTTCCTCTTCCTAGTGCACCTCAGTGAGACCTTGTCCCCGACCCCGCCCTCACAGGTCACGGGGACGAACCGTGACACTTTCCCTCCTCTGGGTCCGCGGGGACGGCGACCGGTAGAGCCACACTCAAAGGACTACTATGACAACACCGACTACTCCGACGGGCCCACACCCAAGCCGGTCACCCCGAAAGCCACCGGCCTCAAGATGTGCGAGTACGACACCTGTCTGGAAGAGGAGCTCCCCTGCCACCGGAAGCACACCTCCGGTAACTGCCTGTGTCCGGGGCTGAGTTCAGACCTGCCCCCGATGGCCCCGGCCCTGAAGAGCCTGACCCCGGAGGGCTCGGGCGTGGTGGTGCAGTGGTGCGCGCCGTACTCGTACGTGACCGCGTACAAAGTGACCGTGGCGGGCGCAGGCGAGCCCCGGGAATTCGGGGAGACTCAGAGGAGGGCGGCGGTAGCAAGGGTGGCGCCGGGGGCGGAGGTGTGCGTGGTGGCGGTGAACGAGGCGGGCGACAGCGCCCCAACGGAGCGGTCCTGTATGGTGTTCCAGCCGCCCGGGGGCGGCAGTGTGGCCGTCAAGGCCGGCCTGATCGGGGGGGCGCTGGGCTTCCTCCTGCTCCTCTCCCTGGCCGTCCTGCTCTGGAGGCTCAGGGCGCGCAGAAAAGCCCGGGTCTAGGGCGCCGCCATGCTTTGAACGCACAAATGGAATCGTAGTGTGAGTTTACACAGAGTTGGATTTCCAGGATAGAAAAATTCAGACCTTCATCATACAATATTCTGCCATAGCAGACTGTAAGGTATGACTTTAAGAATCTACAGTATGTGTTGTATTCGCTTGTAATTATGGCAAGAATGTGCAATTGTATATGTGATGGTCAGAGAATGATACAAAATTTTATACTGTACAGATGTGTGTGCATGTGTGTGTGTGTGTGTGTCTGCGTGCGTGTGTGTCTGCGTGCGTGTGTGCATGATTTGGTGGCACGAATTGCACCCCATAGTGCGTGTGTGTATGTGTGTGCGCGTGCATGTGTGTGTGTGTGTGTGTGCGCGTGTGTGTGTGTGTGTGTCTGTGTGTGTGTGCACGTGTGTCTGTGTGAGTGTGTGTGCATGCACTTGCAAATACATGAGTGTGTGTGAGAAAAGAGTGAGAGAAAGAGAAGAAACAGGGACAGAAGCATGCGTGCTAAACAGGAAGCATTCATTCAGCTCTGCACACACACTTTTAAACACAATCACTACTACAGTAGCATCATATTGATGATTCACACACATGCGCTTCCAAAATCATAAAGGTCCTGACCTGCCAGCTAGCTAAAGTAGCTTTGCCAGTTAACATGCTCTACTGGGGGAGTAATGCACAGCATTCATTTGGGATCAGGGTCACTGCATATAAATGCAGCTACAGTGTCAGACGACTAGCGTGTGTGTGTGTGTGTGTGTGTGTGTGTGTGTGTGTGTGTGTGTGTGTGTGTGTGTGTGTGTGGTCACAACAGGACAAGCGCCCACAATCGCCTCCATGTTGCCTGGTACAGTACTGAGCCGCCACTAAAGAAAATAACGTTTAAAGCTATTTATCTGGGCAGTAAGTGTTTATTTGCTTGTCAAAACACTATATAAAACATTGGAATAAACACAAATAAATAGAGAAAAAGTAACACGAATATTTTAAGAATAAAAAAAACACAGTAAGTGTCCAGGGTGTAGCTTGGCAGTCTGAAGAGAAGCTGAGGCACTCTGTGAATTAAAACAAAACATTGATTGAATCATGGACCAAAATATGAATTTCTTGTTTTTAAAAGAAGTTTTTTTGTGGCCTCCCTTAGAACACAAAATCTTCTTTGGTACACTGCTGTGTCATTTTAGTAGTCCTGTGGTAAATGCTTCCTGCAGGATTACAAATGTCATTATTATTATTATTATTATTATTATTAATAATAATAATGTTTATTTGTATTGACTGTAATGTTAAATTGTGTTTTTACGAGCAAATAAACACTTTCTGTCCAGGACTAAAACTTTTGCACAGTAGCCTACTGTATGTCTCTCACTAGTGACAGGACTGTAAATCCCTGCATTGAAACAGTCCTGATTGTGGTTGAATGTGGATGTCTAGAAGAAAACTCCCTCATAAGTATCACCACACTGCAATACATCAACGCGGCCACCGGGGGACAGCAGAATCCATCCGATCTAGCCTAATGATCCAAATAAGGTCACAAGATTGTTTTTTTTGTTTTTTTAATCAGATAATGCTGTGTTATGGTGGGTCACACAGACACAGAGCCTTTTGTGATCATTATTGGCAAATCCACATGTTTATCTATGATTTGGATTCTGATTTGGAATACAGATAATCAGGTTATTGATTTCTGGGTATATCTTCTGATGTCAAAACAAACAAAAAAAGCATTGTCAAGTACTATGATGTAAAAAAAACTTTATTTTTGTGTATATATTATATTGTGTATTTGAACGTTGTTAGGATGAAAACAGCCTGGCAATGTCCATTATGACAGACAGAGAGACAGATAGATAGATAGATAGATAGATAGATAGATAGATAGATAGATAGATAGATAGATAGATAGATAGATAGATAGATAGATCACTCCCACCAGGATAGAAACCACTCCCACCAGGATAGAAACCACTCCCACCAGGATAGAAACCACTCCCACCAGGATAGAAACCACTCCCACCAGGATAGAAACCACTCCCACCAGGATAGAAACCACTCCCATCAGGATAGAAACCACTCCCATCAGGATAGAAACCACTCCCACCAGGATAGAAACCACTCCCATCAGGATAGAAACAACTCCCATCAGGATAGAAACCACTCCCATCAGGATAGAAACCACTCCCACCAGGATAGAAACCACTCCCACCAGGATAGAAACCACTCCCACCAGGATAGAAACCACTCCCACCAGGATAGAAATGTTTCATCACAGGATAAAGGACATCACTCAGAATAACTTTGTTCTGATGTGTATTGACCTTTCCCTCTAGGGGAAAAACTGACCCAAACCATGCCAGGAAAACGCCCCCCACTGGGTCTGCAGAACCACCAGAACCCCCAGAACCACTAGAACCACCAGAACCCCCAGAACCCCTAGAACCCCTCACTGTAGGGGTCAAGTATTCATTCCTATTCTCAGTGACCTGAGTCAGAGCTGCTCTTCTGTTTTTTCATATCTGTTGCACTAATGAGTCACAGTCATCAAATGTGCGCTTTTGACCACACCTTCCCATAGATATAGTACAGATGACTCATTCTTTTTTTTTCCAGTTTTTATATTGTAGTGGAGGGTATACTGCGGTGTAAATATAAATGTATATATATATACACATATATATATACACATATATATATATATATTTACACCGCAGTATACCATCCACTAGATATATTGACCCTCCTATATACCTATAGGTTATAGCTATAGCTATATATAGCTATACTGTGTACCCTCCACTTGATATATATATATATATATATATATATATATATATATAC
The DNA here is from genome assembly GCF_949987555.1 of Borostomias antarcticus. Lineage (NCBI taxonomy): Eukaryota > Metazoa > Chordata > Actinopteri > Stomiiformes > Stomiidae > Borostomias > Borostomias antarcticus. The sequence goes on from NC_140248.1 coordinate 17,203,912, forward strand.
CCACTTCTAAAAGTCCCATTTACATTTACAGGTGTGTTACTGTTTTGTAATCTCAGTGTCTTCTGTCTTTTACATTAAAGGAGGGTTTAATGTAAAAGACATGCATAGAACACATGTACTTGCTTGCTGTAGGCTTACTAGACTATATCATTACTAGACTATATCATTCACACAAAATATTACTAGGATGGTCTGTGCATCTGTTACTGATCAGCTCCCCCCCAAACATCTAATTGCACATACAGTAATGGTTATTTGTCTATTAGCCCTCTTAATGTTTTTACAATAGTAGAACCGTGATCACACACAATATCACAATACACACAATATTAAAAACAGAATTTAAAAACAATATTTACCAAGCGTGCTTGGGTGGACGAGCTGATATTAACTTTTGGAAATGGAATTGGAATGACTACCAGATGGTCGGGGGGGAAGGGAAGTCATTTCTACGAAATCATCTTCCCTTTTGGATCTGTTGGTTTTGTCTAGTGGGTTGTTTGAGGCAGGAACCCGTAAAGTTCTGAAACTCTAGGTGTGGCTGGGAGCTGTCAGACAGGATGGATTCTGCTTACCTTGTGGTAGTCTATGAAAGGGTTAAAGGGAAGATGATTTTGGAGAGGACTTCGCTTCACTGATGACCGTCTGGGGGACATTATTCTCTGTCCCAACTGTTCCACATTCCTGTAGGCCTCTCAAATAGCTCGCCCATTTCCTGCCGCTGCCTCTGCCCCCCATCAATGCTGAGGTCAAACATGACTGTCGTTCACTATTTCATGTTGCTGCATGTAGTGTTGGAATGTGGGAAATGGAAATGTTATCTCGCCTTATTGGTTCATTAATGAGACACATTTGAGTCCTGCTCCTCATGATCAATACTGATGTCAAGCATGATTGCCATTCACACATTTGTTTGTATTTCATGTGATTGCTTGTACTTTTTGACTGTTCTCTTATGCATTATTTTATTCACGAGACACATTAAGAATAATTAAATATGTGAAATGAATAAATTCATAATAAATAAATAAATAAATTCATTCTTCATTTCATCAATCCTGATGTTAGTTGTTACATCAACTGAACAACTTCCAAGGGATCATTTCCAAGGGTGTCGGATGTACAGTAAGTAGCTACATATTGTCTTTCCTCTTCAGCTCATGAATTGATGGGATTTTTTGATGACGAGGAGGCCATATAGCTACAACGTTTTTCCTGATTTGCTGCTGTGGTGATTGTGGAGGGGGGGGGGGGGGCAGCATTATCTAGCCAAGTCCACTTACTTGACATTGCGCCAACTTGCTGACTGTTTTAATACTGAAGCTCCTCCTCTGATTTCATCAGGAGGGAAACCATGTAAATACAGTGAGATGCCTCTTGAGTAGCATAATGAGTCCATCCTCCTGCCTGTAGCACATGTGCATTGCTGATATATATATATATATATATATATACATACACACACACACACACATATATTTTAACTGGTCTCGGCCTCAGAGCACACCCTTTTCTGTGGGCCTAAGCCCAATTCTTGATTGGTAGTCCTGGGAATGAATGACACCCTTGCTAAATCATTCCACCCACAGACAGACACACCTACTCACTCAACAGCGTCAGCGAAACACCACCTGAAATATTGTGACTACAGTGATCGTCTACGTCCAACTACCTTTGTCAAAGAGCGCCACAGTGATTGGGCTCAGGGTCTTGTGAGTGTTGGTAGTTGCTGGTCTGGTAACAGTGGCTCAAAACAATAGTTTGTAATAATGATGGAAAGCTATTCAGTGGTTAATCATTGGATCATTGGATAATTCTTATTCAAAAAAAAGTATTAAAGTAGGAAAAAAGTAGATGATAAGAGTTTTTTTTCTGTCTCGGGCCCTGGCTATTCTCAGCATAAGAATATATACTGTACAGTACATGCCTTAGTTGGTCAAAGTCAGGTGTCTGAAGGAGATCAAGTGTACATCCATAAGAAGCTGACTGCCAACTGAGGTAAAAGGTCATAGTTGGAGAGAACTCTAGCCATTGGACTGAATCTATGTATAGGTACAGACCACCGACTAGAAAGGTGGGACAGACTGAATACCAGATCAGGGAACACTGACTGCCAAGCGTTTCTCTGTGACTGACTCAGATATCTGTATGCTGTTGTACTAAATAAATATTGAATCTGATCTACAATTCAGTTCCGGCAAACTAATTTCATCTTCAGGCCATTGACTCTTCAATATCATCAATAATCATCATATATCAACTGGTGTTAAGAATATCTCGTGATTGTGTGTACTCAAACAAGTATAACTAGGCCTACGTCATAATCTTTGGGGTGCTACCGCGGGTGCTAAGACTTCCATGTAGAGCTGCCCTAGCAGTGGCCCTATGTCCACCCAAGACCTGCTGAATGAGTCAACGATGAGCACAGACCAGTAACAGAAGGCTTAGGGCTGGGGTATTGCATACTGCTCAGCGTTTGAACCAAACAGATTTAAAAACTAAATACAATTTTAAAAAACAAACTAAATTAAAACTAAAAACTAAACTAAACTAAATCTAAACAGTTCTTACCACCTTTTCTGCTTCCTTTATGGGGAAAATAATGTGTTTTATTGCCATATATTCAACAGAACACAGTATTTGAGTGGGATAGCTGCAGCTGCTAGACTGAAAGTGAGCATTTCAGAAAGGACACAACTCAAGTCAAACAACTCAAATGTTCAATTATGACTTATACTGTATCAATTTTGTGAGATGAAGTAGGATGTGTTTATTGTTCTCCCACAGTCACACACACACACACACACACACACACACACACACACACACACACACACACACACACACACACACACAACATACAGTGACTTCGCTCATTACAAACAACAACAAAAATGTTGCTGATCAAAATTAGCGACACCAAAAATGGGCGCCTCAAAACAAAGGCTTAAATGGAATACATTGTCCACAGTCTCACTGAAACAGGAAGTACAAAGTCCATCTTTGGTGCACATTAGCTTCACGTAGCCTAAAACAAGCAGCTGCATCACAGCGAAACGCAGAGGTATTAAGAGTGTTCTGAAGCAGATTTGGGGTAAAGGGCAGCCAGGGGACGGTGGCCTGAGTCCTCCTTACCCCTCATAGAGCAGTCTGAGGGTTTGTAGCAGCCAGAGTCCCTGGGGTCGTTGTTCATGTTGGGTATGTAGCAGCCAGAGTCCCTGGGGTAGTTGTTCATGTTGGGTATGTAGCAGCCAGAGTCCCTGGGGTAGTTGTTCAGGTTGGGTACTGTATGTAGCAGCCAGAGTCCCTGGGGTAGTTGTTCAGGTTGGGTACTGTATGTAGCAGCCAGAGTCCCTGGGGTAGTTGTTCAGGTTGGGTACTGTATGTAGCAGCCAGAGTCCCTGGGGTAGTTGTTCAGGTTGGCCCTGGGGGACCTGGACTCCTGCTTATCCTCACCTCCTTTCTGACATTCATCTGTAATGTAGATGAAGCACAGTGACACAGAGGATTAGATTAATTGCCTGGGTCTATGGACAGTGCTTTGTCAGTGTTTTCAATGCCTTTATTGTAACAAAGGCTTGTTATTACCCAACTGTAAATCAAACCTCAGCCATGCAAATATGACTGAGTCACGTATAGCTTTATTAATGTACATTGAAGGTCACTTTGCCGTAACAAACACTGTGCAGTTCGCTCTTAGCACTAGTGTTATTGTAAGAAGGATTGGCCTGGCTTAAGCTAACCCCTCTTGGCTGAAGCTGACCCATTTAGAGCTTTAAATGAGAATTAGTATGGCCTCAATTTAGACAATGTATTTCATCTGAGCAGTAATAGGTCTCTGCGGTCATATCCCAGGCACTGTTTGCTGTAATTATTGTGCAATGCTGAAAGCAGTTCTCTTGCATACGTATTCCTCTTCTGTACACTATTTTCGCCATCTCCTCTCACACTGTTTAACCAATATTCACCATTTAAACTTTTTTCAGTTCATCTTTGCATGCTTCTACTTTTTGTGTTGATATCTTTTATACTATGTAGTAATTTACCTTTTATTCATAGTTTTTATACCATTGAAATGAATGGTGGAATGTTCGGATTTTAGAGTGGTTGCTAATTTGAAAATATTCACACATTTTGTAAACTGCCACCATGCCTACAGTTTTAGTAGCTCATACATCTTATACACTAAAATGTTCACTCGATTCCACTGATTCCTACAGTGTCATTATCTAAGCTCTGCAGCCCATGAACACTAATGCACTCTAGTAGCAGTCGTAATCAAGGCTATATTAGACACACCTGTGAACTTTTGAATTGAAACTTTTATTTATTCAGGGAAGACAATTGAGAGCAAGCCCTCTTTTTTAAATGCTGCCTGATTAAAACAGCCACATGAGACCATCACCTTTTTATGACTAGTTGAGTGGCATCTAGTGGAGAACTACTTCAACTACTCTTTTCAGCTAGATAGACCTACAGTACTATACTACATTGCACTTTCTTTCTATCTTACCCGTTTCACATTTATTTGCACTTTAACCTTTTATTTCACACCTTTTCAGCTATTTTCACCATTTAAACTTTTCCCCACTAATTCCTTCATTCATTAGTTGAAATACACTCCAACGAATAACCTAGTTAACTTTTCGTTGGGAGTAGCTGGCTAAGCGGTAGTTTCAGGGAGGTGAATGCCAGCTGAATTGAGTGATTTTTACAGTAGATGCGATTTATTAGATGTGCTGATAATCAGGACAAATCCTGTCTCTTAACCCTCCGCCACCTCTGTTTATTCAATGTAAAATTAATTGTATTTTTGATATCTGTGGTCCTCTGCCTGTGCCCTGTGGTCATTGAGGTTTCAACCTAGCGTAGGCTATATCTTATACTGGACAGCATATCTGCATAACTTTACACAATAAAGACGAGTGACACTTGTCACGATTGGATGGTCAAACATCTGCCAACTGACAGTCCTTAACTTCTACTCATATTTTGAAATCAGCAATGCATGTTTTACTATCAAGCTTCATGCAACAAATACTTAGGATGCTTTTTTCTGTTAAATCAAGTTTTAGCAGAAAAATAAACAGTTGTGGTCTAGGATGTTTCCCTGCTCTTACGTTGGGGTTGTTGGAGGCGCTGGGCTCTAGGCTGTTTCCCTGCTCTTACGTTGGGGTTGTTGGAGGCGCTGGGCTCTAGGATGTTTCCCTGCTCTTACGTTGGGGTTGTTGGAGGCGCTGGGCTCTAGGCTGTTTCCCTGCTCTTACGTTGGGGTTGTTGGAGGCGCTGGGCTCTAGGATGTTTCCCTGCTCTTACGTTGGGGTTGTTGGAGGCGCTGGGCTCTAGGCTGTTTCCCTGCTTTTACGTTGGGGTTGTTGGAGGCGCTGGGCTCTAGGCTGTTTCCCTGCTTTTACGTTGGGGTTGTTGGAGGCGCTGGGCTCTAGGATGTTTCCCTGCTCTTACGTTGGGGTTGTTGGAGGCGCTGGGCTGCAGCCAGCAGGTGGTGTCTGCACTCTGGAACCGTCACCCTGAGCTCGACCAGGCGCCGCTCCCTCAGCTCCCTTAGGTCCTCCACCGTCTGGTACCCATTCAGAAGCAGCGGGGAGGTGTACTCCTGCAGTAAACAACAAACAATAAAAACATGTGGTCGACCGCCATGACAAAAGGACAAGATAGAAAACCAACATTTTGTTGGTTAACTATCAGTCAGTGACCTGTCAGTCGGCAGAAAACCGCACGGGGGCTGACCAGCGCCAGCTCAGCTTGGTGTGAATATTTAGTCGGCCGATGTCTACTGACTTTGGTGTGAATATTTAGTCGGCCGATGTCTACTGATGGACTCAGCGGACATGAGATTGATGGGCTGGTGTGAGAGTAGCCGGGCTCCAGCCCTTGAAACGCTCGGCCTCTCAGCTGAAATGGGATTTTTCGGTTGGGATTCCAACCAGGCCAATCAGCATCCTTTGAATGCAATGACGGAATTAAACTGCTCAATGTGATTGGTTAAGGGATGACCTAATCGCTGAGGACTCAGAAAACGGCTGCAATGGGAGCCTGTTCACACTGAATAATGAAGTGAAACGAAATGGCGATTCAGTCTGTCAGGGTCGTGTGAAATCGGCTTGTGAGGGATGTAGTTGGTAGTTGATAACTATGTGTCTATAATAGAAACCCTTCACTCTGTGAGTGGTTTTAGGGAAAGGGGGTCACCTCCAGATTGAGGTGCTCCATGAGTCCCTGTAGAGTTTTTGGCCGGGGTCTTTGGCTCCTGCTGTGCAATCTCATCTTCTGGGGCAGCACAGGCTCCCTCTCTAGCAGGTCCACATAGATGAATTTGAAGTTACCCACTTTGTCCTTCAGCATACCCGACCAGATCCCCATGGGTGGCATGCTGATAATGTCGATCACATCCCCCACCTGCGATTGGAAGCAGAGTTATTTTTACACAAGCAATTCATTCAGGAAAGCTTACAGAAGCGTGTCTTGTTCAGAGTTAACTGCTGCTGGGTTACCTTGAGTATGAGGGATTCAGTGTCATATGGACTGGGGATAAGGTCTGTGTGGACCCTGGCCCTGCCGCAGAACGGGCCGAAGAAGGGAGGGTCCTCCTCCAGCCTCAGTCTGTTTCTGTTACTTGACCCATCTGATGCGCTGGTCACTCCACCTGCACGTCAGCAGACAAGCAGCATGGCTCATATTTCCTCCCATGTTATCAGGCAGGCGAGAAGGCAGAAAGCCATACAGTAAAAGAACAATGCAGGGACTAGGGGTGTAACGATACACTAATCTCACGATACGATACGATACACGATATTGGGTTGACGATAACAATACGATACACTAAGGGCAGGTGTGAAGCGTTGCAGTAGTGCTGCTGTTCACACCAATAGTGCATTTCTCCACATTTCTACTCCAATACACTTTGTGAATTTAGAGCTCAACTGTTGTAATATCATGGATAGGCCTAGAGACAAAAGACGTGCTTGTTACCAGTGTTGTGTAGCCAGTGTTCACTGATATACAATAAACATATCACAATATTGTTTTCAACTTGACGATACGTATTGTGACGTTTCTGTATCGCAATATATTGTGGCATGATATATTGTTACACCCCTAGCAGGGACATAACCCTGGTCTTCCAGGCTAATACACCTTGATGTTTATTTAATTGCTTGGATCCCTGGCAGGCATGTCTGGCTGGCTTCTGGAATGCATTCATAAGCTGAACTTGCTAGCTAGAAAGTGAGAGTGATCTGTGGTAACATGCTGTAGGGAGTTGGCTTTGTGCCCAATGTGCTTACTGGAGGAGCTCCATCCACTGTTGAGACTGTAGAGGCTTTCAAGTGAATTACTGGACCTTCTGCATCCTCTTGTCAATGACTGACCACCTCCGGCCTCGTCTCCACCTCCCTCCTCTCTCTCCGTCTCCTCACTCTACGGTAAAAAGAGCAAAAGCAAGATTTTTTTTCTCTCTCTCACTCAGCGCCCCCGTCTCCTGGCGCTGTCGCTTCCCATCTCCCATGAGCAGGAAGTAATACACAGAGCTAAACCAATCAGGAGGCTGTGGAAGGAGCCTAATCCGCTCCGTGTTTGATTCCTCATGTGCCAAAGCGGCTCAGTATCCCAATTTATGCGAGGGCACGGCGCTCCTCTGCCAAGACAAGCCCTTAGTCCAGTGAGAGCTGCCTTGCCATTTATAACTGAGACATGGAAGGCGTAATGTGTAATTCCCCTATACCTGCTTCTCCATTGGTATTGCAGCCCCCAGTTTGATAACAGACCATAGCGGTTTCTTTTTACCTGCATGAATACATTTGTAATCGGGTAATCTGGTAATGATCCATAGATATGTTGTTTTTCTGTGGTGTTTAATGTAGGTCTCTGGGCTAAAACCATACTATAATCCCCCTTTATCTGTCAAGCTGAGCATCCTATTGTGAGGCTGTGATGTCAGGTCATCCTCTGACACATTTTCACATTTCAATAGGTGTCACTTCTTTTCCTCTGCTCTGCAAAATAACACGGTTTCCTGTTGTCGGCATGTTCTTACTATACTTCAGTACCAGGGCTGTTTTGTTTTCAAGTGTCCTTCTCCTCATGTCATGTCAAAAGAAAACAATACAGTGTAGTGACAACACAGTCCTCCTCTCTCACCTGTCTGTCCACCATGTCTGCTGACGGCGCTGTGACGTGCTTCAGATCGGCCATCTTCTCGCACATCGTCTGTGACGCGGCCTTCGTCTTCCTCCCCACAGTTCCTGGTTCGTTCTGACCACGTCCAACACTCTGTCCCTCTGCAGTCTGAACACGCAGATGAACACTGTTATTTACATGTCAGTCATTGTGATTCACAGGGCCCTGGACCATTTGTGAGTGATTTCTTCTTTGACACATTGTCAGTGGTATAGAGACATAATAAAAAAAACAGTTGAAAACGATGGAATAAGACAGCTGCTTCATGTACCAAAGTCCCGCCATTTTCCTCTGAGTCAGATCTCCCACAGTTGAATGATTGCTAGGTGAGGAGGGAGATTAAAGACTACAGATTAAAATGTGTTTTATGGTGACAAAGCCAGACATGTTATCTGGCTGCTGTGTTTACATTTAAGCCACTGGCAAAATTCAAACAACTCATCTGTATACCCAGGAAAACATATCTAATCTGCCATTTCTCTGGATTATATTGCTATATGGCCACTCTTTTATTTGTACATTAGACCGATTTCCGTGGATGACTTTTGACCAGGATTGTCAAAACCTAGCCTAGTACTAACACAGTATTGTATATGTAATATCATATGGAGTTATTACTATATGTGGAAATATTATTCCAGTCTGAGCCCTCTAATCTTGCTATTAATCTCATCTGCACTATGATAGTTGTGTGATTATGTGTGTAAGTATAATCAAGACAAGAGACTGTGAAAGCAAAGATGATGTTATTTATTGGTAACCCATTCGATTTATTCAATTTATTCTGCGGTTCTCATTGTGCTGTTTCATGTAACTCTCACTGTCTGCCTGACCGTTGTCATGTTGCCCAACTAAATAATCTGACAACAACCGCCAACAAACACCATGTTTGTGGTGTACCACGATTTTGGTACTGATGTTGGGGCAGCTTTAGTGAACTACATTGATCAACTGGTTTTACAGGTGTGGTTAATGGTATTGTATCTTGTTAAAGAGGATAGAACGTTCCAGAAAAGTACCTTTGTTTTATTCTGATTTTAGATACATTTTCTCTCAGTAGCCTACTCAAATGTCAAGTTGATACAACCCAATTCATATACAGTACTTTTTAGCTGAGAGCCCTAATTAATGTCATTTAAATGACATTCTTCTAAATTGAAGGAGCCTTTTTGATGTGGAATGCTTAGTCCACTCTTTGAACTCGCATTGCTCTGCCATTTTAGATGATGAAAACCCGACTGTCCCCTCTGTTGACTCATCCCTTGGCTAAACAATGACATTCGTTGCTTTAGGAGAGAATTTCGGAGAGTGCAGCGTTTGTGGAAATCCACCAAACTCCAGGTCCATCCCATCTACAGAGCTTTTAACTGATTTCAATATGGTCAAGGACACGCGGGGCTCCTATTTCGACAAGCTCATCTCCACTTGTAGGCGAAATCCCAAAGTCCTATTTGACACCACTAGTGATATAATCAGTCTGGTGCCTTCTGCTGCACCCATTTTCTCAGATAAGGACTGCAGTACTTTTCCCTCATTTTTGTGTGGACAAGATGGCTGATGTTAAGTCTAGCATCACCGCCTCCTCGTCTGCCCTTCCCAGCAGCCAATGTTGAGCTGTTTTTGTCTCATCTCCCTGCAGGACCTAACAGAGCTAGTTAGTTCCATGAAAACATCCTCCTCTCCCCTAGACAGTGCACCAACGCCCATGTTGAAAGATGTGTTGAGTTTCACAGGCCCATGTCTTGTCACTGTCACCAACAGCTCGCTCGTATCTAGCTGTGTCCCCTATTATTAAAACAAGCAGTTGTTCAGCCTCTCCTAAAGAAACCCAGCCTAGACCCGTCACAACCCAAAAACGATAGGCCCATTTCCAAGTTACCTTTTATGTCTAAAGTTGTTCCAAAACAGCTCACTGCTGTATTGAATACTTGATAAATTCCAGTCAGGTTTTCGTCAGAAGCACTCCACAGAGACTGCTCTTCTCAGAGTCTCAAGTGATATTATGATGTCCTCTGATGCTGGTGAATGCTCTGTCCTGGTGCTGCTTGACCTTAGTGACCTTTGATACTGTAGATCATCATCACGCTAAGAGGGTGGGTTGATATCTCTGGGAGCGCCCTGGACTGGTTTCTCTCTTACCCGAGATCATGTTTTTTCTGTGGCTGGTTGCTGGCCCTTATAAGTCTGAGTCCGCTGCTCTATCCTGTGGTGTGTCCCAGGGCTCCGTTCTGGGTCCAATTCTGTTTGCTCTGTACAGTACATGCTCCCACCAAGAAGTACAGTACAGGCAAAGTTGGATGTCACAAAACCCCAGCTTCTATTTGCTTATTTCTATGTTTCATTGCCAAATTCTTACCAATAGCAGAACATGCGCCATACTCTTTGATAAACTCCAACTATTCTGAGCGTGGACTCGGACGTTTTCACATCTTACCGTAGATTCTGAGATGTCCAGGTCAGTGATGGAGCGGACGACATGAGGACGTGTGAAGTCAGACCATTTGCTGTCCAGCTCCTGGACCAGACTCTCCAAACACTCCCAGTCTGTGGCTGGAGGAAGGGTGAAGTCAAAGCCGTGTACCCAGCGCTGAGCCGAGGAACAGCGGCAGGTCTGGAAGGAGGGATCCCAGGGTGGGGGGACCTCTGTGGGGCTCCAGTGAAGGTCATGTACCCCCGAGGACCAGGGTCTCCTCTTGCTCTCCTCGGCCTGCTGATGTGATGACGGCTCGGCCCTCACAAGCTTCCTACTCAGTCCTATGCACGCTAGCACAGGACTGTCCTCTCTGAATACACTGTCTGCCAAGTGACCTGAGAAAGAGAACAGAGAGTGGTTTTCGATTCACATTCGATTTGAAAGTCACAGGCTCTTTTTGGTGCATCCTCCATGATTCTGCATTATCTGAAGAGCTCTTCCCTGCCTCTGGTAGATTCTGTCTTATCCAATCAATCAGTCAGTCAGTCAGTCAGTCAGTCAGTCAGTCAGTCAGTCAGTCTGTCAGTCTGTCAGTCTGTCTGTCTGTCTGTCTGTCTATCTATCTACTTACCATCTGAAGAGCTCTTTCCTTCCTCTGGTGCACTCTGGCTTCCTTTCTTCACTCTCACCAGCCTCTGGATCCTCTTCAGCGTTCCTTTCCTTTCGGCCTCAGTCTCTGCCTCCCCTGTCTAGAAGAATTAGGATCGGATTAATCATTCTGGTTAGGCTAATCCGTGTGAACGTGATGGTTTACATTCTCTTATGTTGAGAGACCTGAGGAGTTCATTTACCTGATAAAGAATGTAAGAATTAAGATTTCCCATATACAGTACACACCTATTTATTCAATTGTTAGAAAAGCATCTTTTTTAGCATTTCGTTGTCCATGGTACCTGTATAAACCAACTTAAAGTTGAAGGCTCACTGGACCTCTCTCATGCTCAGTTCATGACCCCTTTTACCTCGGCCTTGCTAACCCTGTCCAGTAAGGTTACCAGCGTATACCATGGGGGCGGCTGTGGCTCAGGAGGTAGAGCAGGTCGTCCAATGATCGTAGGGCTGGTGGTTCAAATCCTGGCTCCTCCTGTCCACTTGTTGAAGTGGCCTTGGGCAAGACACTGAACCCCAAATTGCTCCCAGTGAGCAGACTAGCACCTTGCATTGCAGTTGCTGCCATTGGTGTGTGAACATGTGAGTGAATGGGTGAATGAGAGGCCATTGTAAAGCATTTTGGATAAAAGTGCTATACAAGTGCAGTCCATTTACCATTTACTGTACCATAAGACATGATCAGAGATCACCTAGTTTGTGCTGGCATGTACAGTAGCAATGTGAAACAAATGGCAGTAAGGTTGGGGAACTATAGACTTACACAGGCCTATATAACCTAGTGAATGGGGAACTATAGACTTACATAGGCCTATATAACCTAGTGAATGGCGAGTCCTCGTAAACCCTCGTGGAGTGAGGTAGTCCTCTGAGGTCATGGTAGCTGGTAAAACTCACTCCCCTAGTAAAAAGCATGTGCTAACGACCCTGCCGATAAAAATAACTCTCTTGGCAAAGTTGTGAGCACAACCGACTTGCGAGCGCAGCGTTGCAGGTTCACATCCCGCCCTGGACAATCCCTTAACATGGGTCAAATGAGCTGTTGAACTCAACGCAGAGAGAAATGAAGTCCGTCACACCTACTGACCGATTTATATTTATTTATAGATTTATATTTATATGCAAGTTATTTTGAAGCCACACGCAAATCTCATGAATAAATGGTAAATGTCCTGCCGACCCTACGATCACTGTATGACCCGCTCTAACTCTTGAGCCACAGCTGCCCCACATAAGGACCTTGCTGGTGGCTTAAGCCACGTCTGCCTCGCCCCATCACCGCGTGGTACTGTTGGGTCTGATACCGATGAGGGCGTGTAGGAACGGCGCCCCTCCAGAACATGCAAACATTATGAATGTCCAGACGCACTAACAGTAGAAACACGTGGACCTGCGCGACACCCGCTGGCATGTGGGCGCGCTAAAGGATGTGGACAGGGGCGCCGCCAGGGATTTTGGGCCCCATGAGAAGATATGACATTGGGCCCCACCAGTGGTATACAGTAGGTTTGATTTGAACACTGGGAGGACACAATAAGCGGGGGTCTGGGTGTCCTCCCCCAATAAATATTGAGGTGACATGAATTTCCTGAATTCTGGTGAATTTTTATGCACCAATTTGAGACGTTTCTGCATCATTTTACGGTGGAAATGTGCTAAATTCAGGCACCAGGTGACAATTCAAAATGTAATGGAATGCATTAAGGCTCTAAGGCATTTTGTATTGCTTTCAAATATGTATTCTCCTGTAGCCTACCTTTCTCATTTAATATTCTCCCTGATGAGTCAACAGCCTAGTTGGGTATGAATCGTAGCCAGCTAGTCAGCCAGCCAGCTTGGCCATATAGACAGGTCCGGGCAATGTTACCAGTTTGTTAGCTAACTATTGCTAACCAGCAAAAAGTTACCGAACCATTTCATGTAAATAGAGAGGGGGGGGGGGACAATTGGCTCTCTGGATGTTTACTTTTTGACAAAAACAAGAAAAGAAAAAGAAACCGTTGTAAAAGTACATAGTAAAATAACTAATATTAATGATGATGATATTGAAAAAAGTGTACCTAATGTTCTAATATTTTTCCAGGGCCCCTGTCAGTCACAGGCCCTTAGAATCATCCTAGCTTTTCTCCTCCATACGGCTCCACTAGATGTGGATGAAGCCACAGACGCGCTCTACCATCTACCATTAATCATTACAGTATACCATTTGTACTATGTGATTGGAGCGTGTATCTGAGGAGATTGAGCCAATACCACGGTGTATTATCCTCCCAAATTTCTAGATGATTTTTTATTTTATTATACTGTCTTGTAAGGGTGCCCAGCTCACATGGGCTTATAAAGCACTTAAAACCAAGCCTCACCATACCCTACCTGTACACAGACGCCGTCATACAGTAGGTTACGGTATTTGGTGCTTGCTATCGCATGACACGTAGAACTGATCTACTCTATATTCTTATATTCTTAGAGAGGAATTACATACTTGTTGGAGATGACACCTGGGTTTGCAGGAGACTAGATGTGAATAATAGTGCATGAGAGAGCATCGAGTTTTATCCCAAGGTTTTTTCCTTTGCCCTTGCCTTGGCTTCTCAACTGGAATTGGCCCAGAGCTCACCCTAGAAACATCGCCCCAGGGCCAGCCATTCATTTTGACAGCCCTCACCCCTAAGATAAACTCAGAGTAAAAACCTAGAAGTGTTTTCCTAGAAGATGAGGTAGCAAAGACCTGTCATTTTATTATAGGGTATGTGCCCCCCCCAAACAAAATGTCACACTCACCAGTTCTAGCTGGTTGTTGTCACTGCGTTCATAGTTTGGGTTCCATGCTTCAAAGTTCACTCCCTGCATAGATAGAACCAGTTAGGGCTCATCAAAGTCAAACTTACACCTTGCTATATTTTCTATGTGAAAGAGGGTTACATCCACATGACCTTATATCATATGGTATCTTTGTTGAAAGCCCATTACTGGGCCACTTGCACAATGAGAAAAGTTTGTCCTGAGGAATTCATTAGCAAGATGGGCACTTTAGTCGGGAGTGTTTTATCGTCATTATGTAAGCTTACGTACCAGGATGACCTCTTTTTAATTCATTTTTCATCGGGAAGGTATAGTGAGAGTTTTATTTGGATTAATCATAGATAAATCATCTATGGAAATCCATAATGTAACTTTCACAAAAAAATATTGGCCAGGGCTCTCGATATCTTTACACAGGCTACAGTCTTTACTCTATAATGATAGAAATGTTGCGTCACTGTGTGTCGCTCGCATGCAGGTTCGATGTTACCAGCTAGGGGTGGAGCCGAATCAATCGGAATATTCGTGTAAGCAAAGTGGTATTCCCGAACATTTATAGCAATAGTCTTTTTGAGGAATTTGTAATGAGTAGTACGGGCAGGTGCACACGCAGCACGGCCACGGGCCCCTGCGACAGGCATGCATGACAGAACAACATGCGTCATAATGGAAGGGACGCATGGCAAGTTCATTTTGAATGGTAACTTATAGTCCTAATGAAATGAGAGAACAAGTGATCCCAGGTCGCCTATTTGGATTAGCCAACAAATGCGGGGGTCATTAAATCTGACGGCAGCTCGTTTTTTTAATTATTTGAAAGTCTTACCTGAGTTAAAGGTTCTTTTTCTCCTCTTTCCAAGTTCAGCTGTTCAACTCTGTCGTCCACAGACAACACACAGCTCTGACGGGGGGCTGTCCCTGTCTCAGAGGAATCACATTCAACTACAGGTCAGGCCGCCTTTCTTTACGTCTTATCTAATTTCTCAATGACGCCTGCTTCACTTCAGTTTTTCATAGGGTTAAATCAATAACACTATATCGTTTAGAGTTAATGTGAAATTGAGTACCATGTATTCCTCTCCTACTATTTGCACCCTACAACGTTTTACTTAGAAACACCGCTGCCTTTGGAAAAGTATGAGCATCTGTGTGCCCTTAGTTTGTCAACATTGACTAAATCCTGCAAGTCTGTCATGTGTAGGCAGGCCTTGGTAAACCTACATTAGCCTGCCCTATCAGAAACACGCAGGGGTCAGGGTTTGGCTGACGTCATGTCTTTGCTGGCCATTTACCTTTGTTGTGATTGTTCCTGTTGAGAGCTAAATCTCGCGCCTCTCTGAATGGTCGCCAGTAGAGATGATCAGCGCCTGGGTGGTCTGTGGAGAGGTGAGTGGGAAAAGAAGCCAGAGGTGTTTTTATGTTGATGACAAGACTAGAAAAGACCCAAATGCAGCCAGTGGGCTTCTGGGGTAGGCTACAGTGTGGCCATGCTGACTGCACAGCTCAAAATACAATAGAAGACCAGTAGGCTATTAAAGCAAATGTTACTAGAAGCCAGAATAATGATATGATGATGATATTCACTAGGTATAATTTTGCACACACTAAACTTTAATAATTCCAATAAGCTACAAACCTGATTTTTCATTATCTGATGTTGACGTTGGTACATGTGACCTGAAATTATATAAGAAACATTCAGGTAAAATGTTTGGTAAAACAGATATCCCTCAACACTTTCATGAAACAACACAAAATCACTCAGCCACATTGAAATGCCCGACACAGTATAACTATACTTACTCACACTCACGGCAACAGTAGCACTATTTCCACAATTTAGCACTACAGTACTGTTTTACCCAGCTGCTTGATCAACTGTAGTCTAGACAACTACCTACCAATTTCCTTCTTATCCCCTCTCATCACAACACATATTGTTCCAGGTGGATTTCCAGCTGGATTTCCAGTTTGCTGTTTGATCTTATTGCAGCCATCAGAAATCTGTCTCCCATATTACAGGTCTGACCTCTGACCTATCAGTGTCAGACTTGACCTTAATTTAAGAAGACGGGTAAAAGCAGTGATTGAATCTAAAACTCTCGTCCCAGTTAAACTAATCCTAATCCCATTCATGCTCTCGTGAAATTGTGGGATTCCACACATCTAATCTCGCTTGTTAACAACCACAGACAAACTCGCTCTAAGAATCCCTGTACACATAGGCTATATGTAGCCATGTACTGTAGGTTGAATGGTCTTGTTTTGTGGATGACAAGTGGACATCAGAGAGTTATAATACTTTTAACGGGCCTTTTTGACTTTAAAATAACATGAGTAGGACACTTTAGAAGTTTTAAGAGTGATGAGAAACATGATGGTAATGAACATTACTTAAGTGATTATCTGTGCTCCTTAGCATCCATATGTCTAACGGTAAGCCCCTTGCTTTCCCTTCAGCCAGGGGGTCTAGCACCCAGTGGAAGAGAGACAATCCAAACTCCCACCTTCTCTTTTTCCTCTTCACACGTGCTGTGTGAGCCCGAGGCTGCTCCTGGGAGGCAGAGAGAGAGGAGGAGGTCACTACCTTTTTTGTGAAAAGAGATAAATTCAAGGATCTTTTGTTAAACAACAACAAAAATACTACTCAGAACAGTATCAACAATGTAATAATTAGCAGACTTCTACCATGACAGTGAGCAGACTTCAAGCACTGGTATTTCTGTGGCAGAGGTGAACGGTTATAGGTTTGTCTAATTTAACCATATGTTGTTTTCGGGGAGATCAACAAAGGTCTTTGAGAAAAAAATATCCCCTGGGAGTCTTTTTGATGTTGACAAAAAGAGTGTACTTTTATATTTCCTTAATCATATATCCATTGAGCCATCATCTTTGCAGACTCCAGTCACAAGCAGGAGACTGGCTCACCAGGAAGGACAGTGTAAACTTAATACTACATAGCACCTTTTGTGCAAATTGCAATACAAGCCGTGTTGATAGGAAACATGATAAAAAAGCATTAAGATGATAGATGACATGATGCTGTAGATCAGAGGCCTGTTGTTGTAAACCAGAATAACAGAACTCACCGGGTAGAGGCATGGGTCTGAGCCTCGCCACCTCTGGCTCTCACTGCTCCTCAGAAGAGGAGGACTCACCGGATAGAGGCATGGGTCTGGGCCTCGCCACCTCTGGCTCTCCCTGCTCCTCAGAAGAGGAGGACTCACTGGGTAGAGGCATGGGTCTGGGCCTCGCCACCTCTGGCTCTCACTGCTCCTCAGAAGAGGAGGAGTCCTCTGCCAGCTGGGAACGAGGTCTTTGATGATGTTTTTTGGACAGGCAGGCTCATAGGGAGGCTCATAGACGTTATCCGTGGAGCCCTCCTGGACCAGAGTATGAGGAGGGACCAGAGACAAGAGTTTGTAAATGCTCAGTTTATTATTCCATTTGGATTTTAATGTGAGTTGATAGACTCATGAATGTTACGTTTTCTCAAAGCCAATCTTGCTAGTGACAATAGGGTTTGGATGTACAGTAGCAATTTTCATGATTTATCGCTGCTTTGCTTCCAGTCCCTGGGTCCATTGCAGTAACTGGAGTACTTGGTTTTGAGTCCAGGCATGATCATGCTGTCATGGAATATTTTACTGAAGAGTGTCAACAGACAAGCACAACACCAGTACTTCCAATGCAATGAGTTAACCTTCCTATCATAATATGGGGGAATTGATTGAGACCAAGGATACGAACTGCATAACACACTTTCTGTGTTAAAGATGACTAGACAGGTCAAGAAATTAAATCTGCCTCTCAGGAATTCAAAGACTGGATGTCATGGTTTTCAGGTCCAAGGTCTAAGACCACTTAGGGTCATGTGACCTCTGCACCTTGCCAGCTGACTGGTTGGATTTATAGATCATCTAATCAGATGAGCCACGCCGTGGAAGGGCTGGAGTTACCATTTGACCTAGTGAGGACTGTTTTGGTGCCAGGAGTTGTTGTTGATGTACATCACCATGCTGGGGCAGCATTGAACCTCCACCAGAGTTCTTACAATGACACAACATTTTTTTCAATGGCTACTGGAACCATTTGGAGTCGGGACTCTCAGCTAAAATGAGGTTGGAGAGTCACAGAAACCAGTATGTTCGCCAAAGCTGCCAATTAGCTGAGTGTGAACACCCACACGGTGACAGGGTGACACACATCGTCTATCATTGTCCTCACCTCCTTGTGACAGCAAATGTAGTGCTAGTCTACACAGTAAACACTGGGGGTTTCATTTTAATGCATTGGTGATTACTTTGTCTTACTCCATGAACAGAACCCGTTCCTCTGTATTTAACCAGTTGATCTGCTCTAAGGAGCTGGGTCGTAGACATCCACTACATCTACTGTTGTCTAATTTGCCCTCTTTCCTGTGCTGCTTCATTCATATTCTGTATATTTTATATAATAAAGGTTTTTACTTTTTTCATTATCGGAAATACACATTTTCATAGGATTATCAACAAATTCCCCTTGCAGCTCAAATTAAAATACATGTTTGAGTTAGTAAGTCTAATCAACACTTGTTTAAGACAAACAATATCTACTTCACATACAATGCGTGTATTACAATGCTTTCTTAGACATGTAGGGAACCAATCAAAAAGTGTTCTATTTCAGATGTCAACACGCCTTTTCATTGATCTAAGCCTGAATGTGACACAACAACCAGATTATTCCAATGTTCCCTGGATAACTTTCTAAAGCTTAGTAAACGTGAAAGTTCAATGCGTCTCATGTCTCTCTCCTGGGAGAGTTCATTTCAGATCCCTGTCAGCAGCAGTAACATGTCCACGCTATCTCTGACAGACTCTCCAGTGGACACACCGCTATGAATACTGACACACTGCCTTCCCCAAAAGACTGAAAAGGTTGTCTTGTTGACGTCCAAAGTCAAAGACATTGACTGGGAATCTCATTGAGAGAGGGAGTGTGTGTCTTACCAGAGAGAAGCAGAAGAAGTTCATGTCTGATGCTGGGTCACACTCCACCACCCCCAGCCACGGTCCTAGCACACCAGGTCGCACAAGAACACACTCTCACACACACACCAGCCATGCCCCATACTCTCACACACACAGCTCCCGAGCCTGGTGGGCTGTCTATGTCCCCAGCATAATCCCAGTTTAAAATCCCTCCCATAATCCAATGAGCCACTAGTGACAGTCCTCTCAAACATCTGAGCCAACCGTAATCACACCATCAGCAGGCTCTGCACACAACAACAAATAATAAACACTCTCATGCTTCCTTTGTTACAGGATGCTGTTGTCATTGTTGCTTTAATGACCAGAAGGATGTTTTAATTACGCTTTTAGACAAATGATGAAACCGATTACTGATTGATGGATAGATAGTTTAGTAAATGTGAGACACATACTTACAAGTAACATACAATGGCCGGGTTTCCCGATAAAGAACCTTCTTAAGGAACCCTACTTAAGCAACCCTTTGTATGGGAGTTAAGAAGTACTTTGGAGTTAAGTGCTTCTTAACTCATTCTGGAAACCCGACTAATAACTGTAGAAATAAATGAGGATAGTCATAGTCATGATAGTTCCTCTATAGTGATGCTCTCATAAAATGCCATATTGTGGTGATTTTTGGAAAACCAATCCCACCAATCTGTAAATACAAACTACCGGTATGTTATAATGATATGATTTTGGGTTTTATTCACAGGGCTATGGCTCAATTACCCAAAAGCAGAATCTCCAATTAGGGGGCTTCAGAAAATAACATTATTATTATTATTATTATTACTATTATTATTATTGATGTAAATTAATCCTTTGTGTGCTCCCCTACCCCTCCTCCCTTCCTGCTCTGCCCCATCCCACACACACACACACACACACACATACACACAAAGTCTGCCTACCTCACTGTACAGCCACGGTGTTGCGTACTCATCAAACCTCTAATCTGTATCCGAATCTGTTCAACATCTGTGTTGAGGCAGAAAGGAAACGCAGATTGAATAGAATCAGTCATGTCTGTGACCCCTGAGCTCTCTGTGCAAGGTCTCTCGTCTTGCTCTTAACAGGGTCACTGCCACAGAATGAGGTCAAGTCAGAGAGAATTAGATCAACATCTCTTTGTAGTAAACAGCGCTTAGTCGTCAGTTCAAATTTTTTTTATTTGTTCCTACAACCAGTTATGTTTAACTATGGCACACTGCACAGCTAATGTATATCACCAAAGATACAGAACTAGCTTAGGCCGAATCAAATGAAACTTTATTTGTATAGCGCATGTCATACACAGAGGCAACACAATGCGCTTTACAGAGAGCAGTGGGGGGGGGGGGGGGGCATAGGTCCCTCCCCTACATATTCCAGAGGGAAGCAAAAAAACAGAAAAGTGAGCTGTAAAAATTCTTCCCTGACCTTTTTCAACGAGACGATTGAGCAAGCTGCTGGGAAATGTTTATCTATTGGCTAAGAACATATACAGAGCAGTAAACATGGGCTAAATATTTAATAAGAGAGACATGACTAACAGGAGAGTGCACAAATAGTTAAAGAAGTTGCCTACATGGTAGGCCATTATGTGTTAGCTATCCCTGTAGTCTCTAATGATATTTAAGTGAATCATATGACAAAGCAGAACCGGCTCATGGACTCATATGCCGAAGACTCAGCTGTGAAACTCAGTATCTATACTACTGTACTGTTGGTTGACTTTCCTTCTTGATGGCTGATTGCCACCTGGGACAATGGGAAAGTGGTTCCTGGCAAACTACGCAGCCCTATTAAACCTCCCCTAGGGAGCAGACCTGGGGTCAGTTGGCCGAGCTATTTGTCTGAGTAGTATGAGAAGAACAGACTAAGGGTTGGCTGCTAAGAACTTTTGTTTGTAATACTTCTTCAAGCTAATTTTCAAAGTAAGGGTAACATTAGCAAAACATATAGCCTAAATTCTGCATATTGCTGTATGACAGCCTCATTTCTGAAGGTTATTGTAGGCAAGTGTCTGTTGCCTACAATGGTCCGAATTATGTATTACTGTACCTTGTAAAACTATCAACAGGCCCTTTCATCATCATGTTATCAGAAACACACGCTACATGTCCATGTTGTGAGAGAAAGACCTCCCATCGGTCCAGTATGTATGTTGATTAGACTCTTTATCTGCGGCGGTGTGGATGATTCCCTGGGTGTTGCATGTCTATCTGTGAGTCCTGGCCCTCACGCTGGGTTCCCACTGCCTCGGGGGCCAGGATTTACATTAGGCTGCTGGAGCTGGACTCAAACTCCTTTGTCATCATTCTCACTCACACGTGTCGAGCCGCAGCCTCTCTGCACTGCGAGATACCGTACCGCGCTGCGCGTCAGTAACACTAGCAACACGGGTACGCATGCATCGTTCACGGGGCAATTCATGTTCATCTTGATAGACGCCGTACTGACTGTATTTAAGCGGTGTAGCCGCTTCTGACATGTTGTGTGTCCGTTCGTCCGTGTGTGTGTGTGTCCGTTCGTATCTTGAGATTTAGACCCATTGAGGAGTAGCCAGTACCGCTGCACACCAGCAGAGAGCAGTAGAGATCGCTTATAAACCTCTCACCGCTTACTTCACCACCTGGGTGTGATTTTTTAAAATGACATAATATGAATAATGTAATTGCTTAGTAATGTTAATATGGCAGTAGGCTCGACCACTATCAGCATTGATATAGAATATCAAATCTAGTCATAAAGTTATTAGAATACATGGGAAATCCTGGGATGATTTGATGCCAATGTCGACCTGGTCATTTGCTACACAATGATTGATTCATAAAACGATGGAACATTTGGGAGGATAAGCTAGTACACAGAAGATGCATTATTTCCTCATTGTTTCTTGAGAAACAGGAGAAAACAGTTATTTTTTCACCATGGTTTTTATTTACATCTACCGTAAATTTGAAAATCACTGTCTTGCAAACAAAAGAACCGGCATCATCACTATATGAAAGTTCACCCCTAGCTTGCTTAATTTGTTTTGAAACCAAATCCATATTTACGTCTTACTTAAAATTTCTGACAGAGTTGACAGATTGTGATATCAGTATTTTTTTGTTGAAATACAAAAACAATTATATTTTGCGTGCCATACAGTAGTGGTCTTGTAGCTCAGAAGGAAAGGGTGAAAAGGGGACATCATAGTTCAAATTACTCAAAATTATTTTCTGAAGAATTCTGCATTTTACAAGTCTGACAGAGTTAACCAATATCAAGACAAAACTTTAAAGATTCAGAGATTAGAAAATATTTAAAATATAAAATAATTGAGTGATAGTCAAATAAGCTTCATTGGCTACTTAATGAAATGATATTACATTTTGCACATTTCAAAAGCTATAAACCCTTTTTTGGGCGGTTTGAAGTTGTGATTTGCCTTTTCCTGGCTGTTGCCAGACATAAATTGCCAAATGTATGGCGAATTGCAAAGACAAAGGTTATTGTTTCAAATGTAATTTTCAAACTCAAAAACACTGATACACACAAATACCAAAACAAGAGTGTTAAATCCAGGACATAATTTGTCTCAGTCCTTTCACAAGAAACAGTGCCCTAGTCTATCCACTAATTGACTGTAGCATAGATTCAATCAGAAGGTTAGAATTCATTAACTGTATTCCTGTTTTCCCAGATGGCTTTTCAATCTCTGGCCTCACTTGGGCGGGTACTGATTTTGCCACTTGTGTGCTTTTGTTGTGTGTAAATGACTTACAAGTGGAATTAAAAATAGTGCAGAGTTGAATTGGAATGCATGGCAGCATCCTCTACTGGGGACTGCTTAGAAAGAGACCTTCTCCACCCCCTGCAAAGAGAACATACACACTGTCTAAATCTGTCCCAAAGAGCCTTTACAGAAACCTTGAGCATTCACTAGGTAGGGGGATCATGTTATAAACAGTCTTAGTATAGTATAGTATCAGATATACTGGACAATGACAATACAAGAATCCAAAAACATGTTGAATCACTATCTCCTATCCTGTGATGTAAATCATCAGAAGAGGGCCACCTTTATTCCAAACATATTTGATTGCTGACTAAGCATTTGTTATGTCATGTGTTATTTGGTGTGCAGTAGTCCAAAGTCAGGTTCAAAAGGTTCTATAGAATGCAGTAGTGAGGATGTCTATTTCACGCTCCTCCACATGGTGGCAGTGTCATACCTGCAGGTTTTCAGCAGTGTCTGAAATCACACCACTCCTGTTGGGATCAAGTCATTTCTTTAACCATGATCGAATGGGCCTACTTATATTGAAATCAAAATAGTTGATCTATGAGTTCAGTTAGCATTGGTTTAGTCAGTGTTCAATTTAAATAAAATGAATTATGGGGTAGAATTAAGGTGACTGTTATAATGTTGATTCTTTCTATATTATATTGTACATGATGATTTCAGTATCTAATTATTACATTATTATTATATATTATAATAATTACATATTTATCGTACATATCTTTGGCCCTAAACAATTCGGCTTAATTGCTCTATGTGAGTTAGCTTCTATCTGAGTAAAAACAGAAGTGTGGTCAAATGTTCATTAACACAACAGCTTTCATCCAGGGACAGAGACCACACCTTCCAGCCCCAAGACTCTCCTTTACCCAGGATTCCTGAGCTGACCTCTGACCCCTAGGGTGCTCGGAATCTGACCCCAGGGGCCGCGGCCCCGCGCCCTTACTCGTGACCTTTTGAACGTTTGACGCCCTCTAGTGAAAAAGTGAAACAGTTCGTCCCCCCGGAACGGCCGACCTCTCGTCCTCTTGTCCGGTGAAGGTATGTGAGTAAGTTGACCCCGCGCGACCTTTCATTAGTCCTTCCTTTTATTACCCTGCTTCCTCCCAGCTGCCCCGTCAGCATGTCACGGAGAGAGGGGGATGGTGGGGCGGAGGGGACACGTGAAAAGCGAGTGAGAGGTAAAAGGAAAGATTGAGTAAACGGCTAAAAGGGCAGGGAAGAGAGAAGGATGGAGAGAGAGAGAGAGAGAGAGGGAGAGATGCAGCGGGAGAAAGATAGATTGGCAGCGCCTGCCGCGTTGACTGAAACGTCACCTTTAAATGGCTTCTGTGTCCTTGATGCTGGACCTCCATATCTGATCTCCTCTCTCCTTGGGAGTTGTAGTTCAGATGACTTATGTAGGACACAAAATAGATCCCTTGTAAAATATCGCCCCTGGTTCTAGATAAGCTCTTGTTGGAGGAGAAAACAATTTCTTCTCTGGGACTCTGGTGTATGAGTTATATTGGAACTGACCATTTGAATGTTAAGTCAAAGGTTATTGTTCCATGTACTGTATGAATAAGATAATTGGATTTTGTGTTCTGTTGATATTGTCAGGTTAGGAATTGCAGACCCAAGTGTTGTAACTCTTTTTTTTTTTCCTGTCGGCTCCTGTAGTTGTATGCTGTGGTATTCTAGTAAGAAACACATTCATTTCTCTGTACATCTTGATCTGAGAAACACATGGGCGAAAAAAAACCTTGACGCTGGCTTGTTTTTAGAGATGTAGGAACAGTCTCACTTACCTTGAAGTGTAGGGGCTGGGTCAATCCCCCCCCCCCCCCCCCCACTGCATTCTGTAAAGCGCATTGTGTTGCCTCTGTGTAGGAAATGCGCTGTACTAATAAAGTTTGATTTGATTGGGTTTGAAACCAACCGTGTTTGAAACCAACCCAATGTTTGACTGTTTCACCTCGTGTCATGTATTTTGTGTAGGCTCACTGTATTAAGAAATGCATCTATGTCTTATGTGGCTGATTAGCTTCTTTATAACCGTGTTCTGTGTTTCTGTGTAAGACTTTCTCGTGCCATCCAGGGCGATAAGAAAACAGAGTGGATTTCAACTCTCAAGTCTCTCCGAGCTAAATCTGCAGTGTAAACACATCTGGAAGATGGCATGCCTTGTTAACTTGACGTGAGGTGTGGTTGACAGTCACATGTGTAAGAGATCTGTGTGTGTGTGTCTGTGTCTGTGTCTGTGTGCGTGTGTGTGCGTGTGTGCGCGTGTGTGCGCGCATGTGTGCGCGTGTGTGCGCGTGTGTTTGTGTGTTGATCTCTAGCTGTTGGGGCTAAGTAAGATCACACTGGCATTGCTTCCATGCAGTTTTATGCCACAGGGCACATGGGTGGCACACTCTCTGAAATGTCAGTCCCAGTGGCCCCGCCCCCATCTCCTCACCCCTGTGCTCAGGGCCTCGTTCGCCCTTCAACCTCAAAGTAGCCATGTATTACAGTGAGAGGCGACGGCCAGACCTTGTTTCAAAATGGCTGCTTGTTTATTCTGTTTGCCAAATAACATCAATAGATGAAAGGTTATGGTACCTGTGAAAATCAAAGGACTTGTCTTACAGAAGTGATACTAAGAGTGTGTTAAGGGGGGTTTGTTGGCGACATATATTTATGAGGTCTCTGCGGGTATCTGTGTGGACATGCGTGTGTGTGCATGTTGTGTGTCCATGCATGTGTTGATGCAGTGCTCACCGGTTTTCTTGTTGGCCCCAGAGTGACCTTTGATCCCTTGTGATCCCGGGGTCATGAGTTGCCCTTTCATTCCCACCGGTTTGGAGACATCTGGGCTAATTACACCCCGTGTGTCTCTGTGAGTGCTGTAGAAGCACTTATAGGCTAGGTTAACAAAGCACCTTGATGCTTGTGTTCCTTCACCAGTGTGCTACTTCTTGCTGGATTCATTATTCATTCATGTGTCTGCCCGAGTGTGCGTGCTACAACTGAGAGCATAACTTGTAACATCTCCAATGAAGAACGCCTTCCATTTTCTAAACCTCCATTATGAAATTGTGATTTTCAGCTTTCAGTGCATTATTCACCACTGCACCTTGTCAAGCCAGAGCACTTGATGTCACCATGGCAATGGCAATGGGGTAGATGGGCATGACATGTTTTCATTCTTAACATCACAGAACCATAAGCTCTTTTCCTCAGTCATTAACTGAATTTTGACATGGCTACCGAAATGTCTGAGGTTGGCATCCTTTTGACCTCGGCGACAGCGCAGGGTGAGAGGGAATGTTTTTGGTGGCGTGTGTTTGTTCATTCGTGTGTTTGTGCGTTTGTGTGTTTGTTTGTTTGTTTGTTTGTTAGCAGGGCTACACACAAACTCAGGAAAGAATTTTTACAGCTCACTTATCTGCCCCCCGGGTGATTACTGTTATTTTTTGCTTCCCTCTGGAATATTTAGGGGTGGGTCATATACCCACCTCCCTTGTTCTCTGTAAAGCGCATTGTGTTGCCTCTGGGTATGAAATGCGCTATACAAATAAAGCTTTGGTTGATTGATTGAAACTACCTTTCACAAAAATCTGTGGAAGTTTGTAGCATGGATCAACTTAGAACCCATAACATTTTGGAGCGGATCCGGATCACGGGGCAAGTCCACGAGTCACCCAAACATGGCTGGCCATTCACCGCCATTCATTTTTTAAACTTAGCGAGTGAAAAATGTTCCCCATTCATTGTCAATAGGGGGGATTGAAACGGCCATATCTCGACATTGTTTGGACTGGCATAAAGCTCTCGACCTAGCGAATGCAGCAATACCAAACATGTCCAGCTCGAACGCATACGCACGCGCAGAATGAATTCATGGGCGGAGGTCTGTGCTCTCTGAGCACTGTGTTAAAATAACACATCTATAGGCATCGGTGTGGTCTCATTCCAAGACAAAATGACAGTTTATTGAAGCTTAATAACAAAGCCAGTTTGTAGTTGTCATAGATGGAATAATGAATCACTTCCTCCCTACTACATCTAAAAATACAAATGACAGTAGTGTCAAAAAAAATAAACAAAATGATAATCCATTTGTGACCCATTTCAGTCTCAGCTGGAGTCCTATTGTTTGGAATAATCCAAAAATAAATTATATTTCCCCAGGCGCATGAATATCTACAAAGCCCCCGTCACTGACAAAGGGTTCGTCACTATGGGGCTGGGAGAAAATTAGGACTCCCATGCAAGGGGGCACAGAAACCCGAATTCCCCCCACAAAATGTTGTTTGTTGTGCTACCAATGTGTCCCAGTTCTGATTTAGAGACCCCCCCCCCCCTCCTGCGTGCGTGTTCGGACGCGTGAAGCCCGCAGCGCTGGCGCCGCCTCCCTGATCACGCTCCGGCCGAGGAGCCGCGCCGCCACCATGTGTGTTTTAATGGGATCGCAAAATAAAC
Source organism: Borostomias antarcticus (assembly GCF_949987555.1). Classification (NCBI taxonomy): domain Eukaryota; kingdom Metazoa; phylum Chordata; class Actinopteri; order Stomiiformes; family Stomiidae; genus Borostomias; species Borostomias antarcticus. The sequence goes on from NC_140248.1 coordinate 17,231,234, forward strand.
CTTTTTTCTGCTCAGCAATTATCCATTCTTATAGCTGGGTGTAAATTAGGAAAATCTGCAGAAAAGAGGCTTTGGGGGAGGTGGGGGAGGATGGCGAGAGGGTGGGGGATGAGGGGGTTGGGGGGGGGGGCGTTACACAGGGTCTCAAATTAAAGGCTGCTTCTCTTTTATTACTGTGACATATATACAGCCTTGCCTTGGTGGTGTCAACTCCCCTAACCCCCCGTGCACTCTAACGCCGGGATGCTCCAGCTGGCGAGCTTCTACCCCACCACTCCACACCTTTTTCTCTCTCTCTCTCCCTCTCTCTCTCTCTCTCTCTCTCTCCCTCTCTCTCTCTCTCACTCTCTCTCTCTCTCTCCCTCTCCCTCTCTCTCCTGAGTGCTTCTGCTTTGGCTGAGTTTTAAACACCATTTTGAGGTCTTTATTTATTGAGATGGGAGTGATTCAGAACGTCCTCTGATGAGGCCCAGCGTTAGCCGGCTATTTCCTAGGAGGCGGATGCGTCGTCGGCCATGATGAAATCCTACACCTCTCAATTTTGAGCACAGGAAGCGCGGTCCTCAACTAGGACTGCCAAGACAATCCACACAAAAATGTGTGATATACAGTTGCATGCAAAGTTATTATGGCACTCTGGACAGACTTGTAAGGTAATTGTGTTGTGATTGTATAGCCTCCGGGCTTACATAATAGGCCAATCGAGTTCAGTAATCAAAGAGGTCGGTTCATTGTGTTACAATGCAGGAAGGTGAGAAGAGTCTCACCTCCTCAGAACTGGCTGTATTTGCTGTTATGAGTCAGGAGGAGGTGTCGGTGTGGGAGGAGTCGATCGTTTGGGGCCGCGGGGGAAGGTGAGCGGCCGTCTTGATGCTACCTGACATCTTCCTCAGAGGTGTTACTGGGTCTGTCTGCCGTCAGCCTACCAGCCGCCTGGAGGGGGGGGTCAGGGGTGGGGGTGGGGGGGGTTGGTCACCGTGACAGCGCAGACCACCTCCCCGCCTCCCAACTCCGGGGGCCTGACAGGCGAGGGTCCCACAATGCACTGGGAGCCGTCACCGCCATCACCGGCGATGAGGAGCGATGCCGGCGAGGGGAGAAAAATCCCCCGGTTCCTTAAGGGGTAATGAAAGGTCAGGAGCCGTGTCACCGGGAGAATTACTCAGCCCCGCCGTCCGGCGCCGCCACAAGCGCCCGCCGACCTGGGCAGACGGAGAGAGAGAGAGGAGGAGGAGGGATGGAGAGAGAGAGAGGAGGAGGAGGAGGGGTGGAGAGAGAGACAGGAGGAAGAGGCATGGAGAGAGAGGAGGAGGAGGGATGGAGAGAGAGAGAGAGGAGGAGGAGGGATGGAGAGAGAGGAGGAGGAGGGATAGAGAGAGAGAGAGAGGAGGAGGAGGGATGGAGAGAGAGGGGAGGAGGAGGGATGGAGAGAGAGGAGGAGGAGGGATGGAGAGGGAGGAGGAGGAGGGATGGAGAGGGAGGAGGAGGAGGGATGGAGAGAGAGAGAGAGAGGAGGAGGAGGAATGGAGACAGACGGGTGGAGAGGGAGTAGAGGTGGGGGGTCACGGAGGGCATCAGGAGGTCGTTGAAGACATCTTGCCCTTGCAGCACCTCGTCACACACAGAGCTTTTCAACGCTTCCTGAACTTCCTCTGGCTTTTCCGCCCCAGTTGGCTCACAGCGGACGACGCCATCGTAGAATCCCCGCGTGCGTGTTCTGCCCGCGCGTTCCCGCTCTTTAGTTGAGATGTCAATGGTGCATGCGGCTCCTCAAGGTCAACGCCCTAATGACAATCCTCCAGGGACCGCGGTAATTATCGAGTAACAACGCAACGCGAGGCCGGGGAGAAGGAGAAAAAAAAGATAATTATTCTTGGGCACGTAGTAGATAAAGGGTTTCATTGCCTCCTTTCCAGGGAGAGAAATGTCTCCGACGAGATTCCATTTCCCCAAATACTTCCCCCGTTGCTATTTCCAAGGAATAATTGCACATTGTGATGTCAGAGGCACATTGTGATGTCAGAGGCCCATTGCTCGTCAATCTAAGTAGTGGCCCTTCACATTTAACTGCTGTGAACATGTGGCGCTGCTGCCTATTGTCCTTATCTACAGTAGCCTACTGGCTGCATCTCTGAAGTGACAAACTGCCGAACAACACTTCAGCACAGCTAGTTAGGATCACGACAAGCTAGCGAGGGCCGGCTAACATAAAGCTTCACTTCACCTGGCAGCCGAACAGTGGACTCCTAGCCTCTGTGTAAGGATAGCATTATTCTGGTTTTAAGGTTACCACTGACTACATGGCAGTGGAGTGTTTGAATGGCTCAGAGGGTAGCTGAGCGGGGGATTGAGATTGATCAGCGCTGAGACAGTGGCTGTGCCTCTCCTTGAGACTTTCTGATTTTTAAGGTCACCCCCGGCAGAGCCGAAAGGGCACATCAATTTTAGAGCCCTCATGAGGAGCAACATGTCTTCTCCTCAATCACTCAGTCCCCCGCGGAGAAACGACTTTCATCACATCTGAAGGCACTCTTGATTTGTGTAACGCTCAGGCAGGTGCATGATCGGAATGAAAATAAAGAGGCACAAGTTGGGTAAACAGACCAAGCTGGAAAGACTTGGCGCTATCTTGTCACGCGCTGCTCTCTGTTGTAATATAAAGCAATAAAAGCCAGAGCAGTGGAGCACACCATTTTGTGTGCACACGCTCACAAGTGCTGGCGCCTCATGTTTTTGCTCATAAACACATATTGCTATTCTTTTTACAGTCTGTAAAATTACTTAATCATGCATAGTGCACAATATGAAATGAATTCCATGCGGGCGCCCCTAAATTTAACTCCAGACACGAAAATGAACTGTGACATGTAGGCTACATAATGAGCATTCAAAATGTGATTGTCTTTAAGCTGGCGTTGGCCCGGCTGTGACCTGCTCTCCTTTGAAAAGAGGGCTGATCGACACTAAGCATGGCATTTTGAAAAGCAGCGCAAGGACAAAAACAATGAGCTGGTCATCCAGAGACTGCTTCAGGGAACAGCAGTGAGTGGGAGGGGAGTGAAAAGATAACATCGCAAAAAAACACACAGGGACAAGAAGGAGTAGAAGGAAGGAGGACAGGAGGAGGAGGAGGAAAGGATCGTCAGAGATCAGGGTGACCCTGAGCTTCTCTTGGAACATGTTCTGCCAAAGCACAGGGAAAAGCCTAAACTAGACGCCACAGACTAATCTCACCCATCGTCCCCAGCCCTGGGGGTCGGCCTTGACGACGACCCCTCTCGGCAGAGCGGTACCAGGCCGCTCCCCGAGCCCCGGAATATCAGGTCAAACGCTCATTAAAGCTGCTCTGTGGTGACAGCAGCACCGGGGATTAAAGGGACACGGCGTCCTGTGATGTCCACATGCCCTCTCATAAGAAGCCATTAGGACCTTGTGAAGGAAGGAAGGAGGAAATATCTTGAACCATTCGACCCCGTGACCAACGAGGGGTCACCACCAGGGGGGTCTATGTGCCGTCATCCCACCGGGACAGAAACGCCGCCCTACAGTAGCGGCGTTTAAATCCCTCTCATGGTGCTTTAATGGCTGAGCGCCTCCTCTCCTCTGCTCCCGGCCTCTTGTAAACACAGTTGACCTCTCCCTCGGGGCCTTTGTTGGTACAGCAGTGCTACGGTGTGTATACAGTCATTTGCATTTTGCAATTGTTAAACAAATACCCACCCATGGCTCCCTCTCTGCCACCCACTGTGACCCTCCACCCATCGCCTGCTCTCAGGTCAGCCAAAGGTTAAACAAGTTGCAAGGTCCTGGCAAGAGGGACACACTGGGCTGGACACGCTCAATTCTTGCACTTTGCCTTCAGCACTAGATTATGCTCTTATAGTCACTTGTTTTAGAAAGGAGATGCACTTGTGAGTTCTGGCAAGTAGTAGTACTAGGATTTTCTTACGTTAAATGCAGTTATTGTTAGTCGCTTTGGATAAAAGTGTCAGCTAAATGACTGTAATGTCATGTAATGAAAATGTAATGTAAATGTAATGTAATGACACGCTCAGCGCCGTTGTTTAGCGGTGAAAGGTGATGATGATTATAAGGGCCCACAAGCAAGCAGGGCCCACAAAAAAAACAAGAGGTCCCTCTTTCTATGACGAAATTATTCTGCATGTAGATCAGTCACACTAATGCTGCATCAGAATTCAAATTAAGCCACAAATAATGCAATACAGATGAAAAAGGTTTTAATTTCCTGAGCAATATCCCCCTTCTTAAATGGTTTGGTCCATGCCATGGTTCATGCTGGCAAGTCTCACCCCTTTTGACATTAACGTCACTATACCGACTGGCTGTCAAATACTAACACTAATAGCCTAACGTTAAATCATAAACATCAAGCCCATACATAAATCCGGGCACCAGAAAAGAGTTGAGAGAGAGGCCAGGAGAGCAGAGCGGGAGAAAAAAATAAGCATTTTTTTCCCACAAGAAAGGTGAGAGTAGCTATGTTAAGACGGTCGGTCAGTTGCCCGCGGTCTCACATTAACCATGACAACGAGAGCCGTTAGCCTAGTGTGTGAAGAAAGTGCTAAGCTAGGTAGCTAACGTTAGCTAATAAGCTTATGTTCTGGTAACAACTCGATCTGGTTAGCTAGCTGCTAACTAACGTTAGCTACCATTAACTAGACAGCTAGCTACAGTGCTAGCAACCAGCCAACTACTGTTCTGGTAAGCTAGCTGCTATAACGTTAGCTACCATTAACTAGACAGCTACTACAGTTCTAGTAAGCTAGTTTTCGCTAGCCAGCCTCAACCACTGCACTGTTCTAGTGAGGTGGCTACTGTTAGCTAGCTTGCCAGCTGGCACACTTGCAAATACTTCCTGTCCAAATAAATACATAAAAATCCAGTAGCAGCAGCCAGGACGCATGTTTCCATTCTCATGAATGCTTAAATTATAATGTGCTATGCTAGCTAGCCGTCCTGTTGACATGTCTTTTTAAAACCTTTATGTGCTGCTACTCACAGAATCAGCTGTGCCCCCCTCTGATCTAGACACCCACTCCCAGCCCCCAGAAGATGCTTTAGATGGTGAGTGAGTGAGGTAGACACTGGTTGGCTATTAAACTTATTACTAAACTACTGTACTGCTATGAATAGCAAAATGTAGATGTAAGTTAACCCAGGTTAAGATAGCCTACATATGAAACAGTTACATTACATAAAGAAATTCATGGTTAATAAATAAATAGTGTTAAGTTAATTAATAGAAATTCATATAGAGTTGATTTCTTTTTAAAACCTTTATGTCCTGCTACTCACAGAATCAGCTGTGGCCTCGTCTGACCTAGACACCCACCCCCAGCCCCCAGAAGATGCTTTAGATGGTGAGTGAGTGAGGTAGACACTGGTTGGCTAGTTAAACTTATTACTGAACTACTGTACTGAATAGCAACATGTAGATGTAATCCAGGTTAAAGGTACCCCGAGGAGTTTATTTTTGGTTACGAAACAGTCTCATTTTAATGTGGGTGAATCTTCATTACCCACACTTGTTTATGTGTCCATTTTTGACAAATGTCGTTTCTTGTAGACCTACCTATGTAGTTTATATTTAGATTATTATTTTGTGGTCGGGTCATCCAGAACTTCCTTGGAATGACAAAACGATTTACTGCAGTAGCCTATGCCGCCGACAAGACGAAGAATAATTTAAATATGACGGTTATATATTGTCAAAAGTAACGTTACTAGTAAGACCTTTGTAATTACCTCGTCGGTGGCCATTGTTCCGTCTTCAAAACACCCGACTCAGGTAGCTAAGGTTTACGACATTGCGCGGGGAGGCTCATGGGAAATGTGGTCTTTTTGGGCGGAAAACACTTCCGCTTCCCGGAAACTCCTCATAGGGCCTTTAAGATAGCCTACATATGAAACAGTTACATTACATAAAGAAATTCATGGTTAATAAATAAATAAATAAATAAATAGTGTTGTTAATTCATATAAATTAATATAGAGTTGATTTCAGTTTGAATGCTGATTTGTTCAGTTCGTTTTTGTTATTTTAGAGAGGGTATTTGCTCTTGAAATAAGAGAGGCGTTTCTTAGCCAATCAACAGCCACCTAGCTCTACAGTGCTACATAGATTTATTCCCAAGTCTTAAGAAGACACTGCTATGTTCGAACTGTCTACAGAGCCAGGTCCTAGCCAGTTAGAAACAGAGTGAAGAGGCTCATAGTAGTTCCAGTCATGAAACTGCTACAGACAGAGACAGTACACAAGTAAATGTCTATGGAGAGGTTAATTGGAAACAGAAAAATAAATACAAAATGATACATAATAATAAAATAAAAAAAGGGGTTGAAAAAAGTGGTGACGAAAAGTCGGAGGGGTAGGGGCACACACCAATATTCTTTAAGGGGGCCCAAAATTCCTAGCAACGGCCCTGCGCTCAAAAGCGTTAGTGTTACAGTTGCTGCGTTAAAAAGGCTACGCGTGTTGGTCAAGGATATTCACCTTACCTTCTGACGAATGGTAAATTCAAAACGCAACTTCTGGGGGCACTGTAAATGTACTTTAAATTAGTATGTTTTAAACATGTCGTTCCAGTGGTGGAACAAACTGCTCACTGATGTCAGGACAGCAGAGTCGCTGCCCATCTTTCACCACAGGCTCAAAACTATATCTCTTCAAGAAGTACTACAACGATCCTCCCTCTTAAGCACCTATAGTATTTTAGATTGCAATTCTTGCACTTTGCCTTCAGCACTACATTATGCTCTTAGTCACTCGTTTTAGAAAGGAGATGCACTTGTGAGTTCTGGCAAGTAGTAGTACACTGGCTTTTCCTACGTTAAATGCAATTATTGTTAGTCGCTTTGGATAAATGCTCCAGCTGAATGACTGTAATGTAATGTAAATGTAATGAAATTGTAATGTAATTTGTACATGTTAATATTTTTAAAAAGCCCACTTAAATAAAGTGTGTTCACAGAACGAGGAACAAACACAGCTCACTCTACTCAGCTCACTCTACACACTGTGGAAGACACGCCAGAGCCCCTTGAAGTTACAGAGTGTGATGACTCATTTTATGTGGAGCCATTTTGTTTAATTTGTCAAATGGCTCGCTGCACCATTTTGTGGACGGAGCCGTAAAAGCGTTGCATTATTGAACAGAGGCTGCATGGGCCCGACGCAGCACAGACCTGGGTCTGTACATTAGCTGATGATGTCAGCAGCCAGAGGGAGAGAGAGAGAGAGAGAGAGAGTGAGAGAGAGCGAGAGTGTGAGAGCGAGAGTGGCGACTGGTTGCAAGCATCGGCACTTGGCGTTTTGGAGACGCGGTATGGAGAGAGCCCTGTCGGTTTGTGTGTGTGTGTGTGTGTGTGTAGGAATGCGGATCAATAGCCGGCTAGCGGGGTGGACTCTGGTGTGTGCTGCAGTGCGCTCTGGGAGTTTCCTCTGGGGAGGAGTAGGTCAGGAAGGTGTGGAGCGCCGGGGAGCTGGTGTTGTTTAGGACGGGAGGATCGGCAGGCGCCCTGTTTGTGTTGCAGCTGCCGATGCGTGAAATGGAACTCAGGTAGCCGAGCCGGGCCTCAGGCCTTCCTTCCCTGTATCTGCCCCTCTGTGATTACTTCACTCCACTGATTCACCTCCCCCTCCACCGATCTGGGATGAGAGAGAGGGAGAGAGAGAGAGAGAGACAGAGAGAGAGACGGAGAGAGAGAGGGAGACACGGAGAGAGAGTGAGAGAGAGGGAGAGAGAGAGATGGAGAGAGTGTGAGAGGGAGAGAGAGAGTGTGAGAGAGAGGGAGAGAGAGACGGAGAGAGAGAGAGAGAGAAGATCCATTGATTGACCCAGTCCCGAGGTTCAGGGATTGACGGGAGAACCTTGAGATACAATATGCTCCCTCTTAGCGACCCAGTCCATAACCAGGATCCGTGTTCCGACCCGTAGCTCAGCTTAGTGAGGCCCTTCAGTTACAGTAGCTCCCCTGTTTTCCGATGCAAACCGTTGTGTGGAGCTCATAGCAAAGGAATCTGGCAGGACCCATCGGTATCATATTGACTAGGTCATTAGGATCGTCTTAAGCATGGCTAATACTGTACATTCATTGAACTAATATGCTCTTCCATGCACATAATGGCTGGGTGTGCATGGTTGTGTTGGTGTTTTCTATCCTCTTTTTCAGGGGGTCTGGTGGTGGAGCTGAATAAACATTCAGAAACAGATTGCTTTTCTTTCGGCCATGTTAATAATAAAAAAATGTATTATGCATAAGATGCACGTCCTTTATGCAGAGAAACTCAGCTCGGCTCGAGTAAGAAATATTGAACAGTAAGCTCTAGGCAAGGTGAGAATAATCCGATCCCATGCCTTACGCCCAAAAAGCCGATAGCGAAGGTCAAACGCAGTAGCGTTATTGGTGCATCTTAAGGCCAGGAACCACATAAAGGCCACTGTCGTAATTAAGACCTGAGACCCACGCTTAACACCGGCACGTTCTGGGTCTGCAGAGTGATAAGTGCTTGATCCTGATCAATAAGACACACAGCACCGTTGCCACTCGTGGAAATCAATATTGTTTTATTTGCTGTTACAATAGGCTTGTCTGGCTGCAAATGAGGTCGGAGTCGCTGAGTTACTTTGGAAGAGGAGCCTTCACCCTAGAGGGCTGCCCCGGTCCACTTTAATGAAGAGGTCAATGAGTGCCTGCACTGGTGGCCTGTCCAGTCTACCACTGACCCCCCCCCCCCCCCCAACAGTCAGATAGACAGAACCCCGTGACTGGGCTTTAACACCCCTCATTCGTTCGTTCGTCCGTCCGTCCATTCATCCATCCATCTTTTCTCTCGATGTTGACACAACAATATTATTCCCAGTCAAACTCATGATGACACATGATATCATAAAGGCAATGTGCCAAACTGAGACCTGACGCCTTCCTTTGTCAAAGGATTTAATCCGTTCACTCATTCACTCATTCATTCCTTCTCCATGTTGACACCATATTATTCACAGTCATGGTAACACATGAGAACATATAGGCTAATGTATTGTTATATAACCCTCACAGTGATGAGGAAGAAAATGCTCAACATTGTCTCCAGTGTGCAAAAAACACAATTTACTATTGCTTTTATGCCAGGGTGAAATGATATCACCAATATTTCCATTAGCAGTACTATGGCAATAAGCACTAGGTTGTAACTGCAGTACTTAAGACCTAAACACTTTCTGGAAGACACCAAGAGAGAGCTGAAATATAACACCTTATTGTATTCATTAATCCCCTTCACATATCCTATGGAAACATTGGTGGGTTCGGTTAATCTGGATTTGGCAAACATGATGTCCAGTATTGAGCCTAATTGTCATGATAGAGAAATGATGGTTGAGGAACAGTGATTTATGGGTGGAAATCATCTGATATGGATGGTCGGCAGCTCAGATAATAGAGAAAAGGTCAAGAGTAGAAGGTCATTAATAGACTCCACAAATCTAATCGTTTAATGAAAATGTAGCGCGCCTCTGGACGCTGTAATCATAGATCATGCTAATGTACTGGCAGATTCCTCCTCCAGTATCGCCACGCTGGCCAGAATTTAATTTGAGGTCATATCGGTGCTATTCCTGCCGTAAACCGTCATGGCCAGCTCTAAATATGACCTTCTTCTGAATCTTTTTCCTTCCTTTACTCCCTTTCATCTGAATCCAGATGGTGCGTTGTTTATCCTTTTCTGTCAACAACACGGCTATTCCTGACTGCTCCCTTCCTGGCGGCCGAATCACTATTCGCCAATATGTTCAGAGTCATTTGTTTAATCTAAAAGTGTGATTCCTGGAGATGAGATGGAAATATAAGCACACATAACCCACATGGCGTCCAAAGTCATTTGTACTGGAGATGAATGCAGGCCAAAGCGTCTGAGTGATGTTGCCTTGTGATTATGTTGTCATTATGGTCTGTATTAAGTGTTGACCACATATGGCTGTCAACGTCACCTTCCCCTGACCACCTCATGCAAACTAGCCCAGTCAGGGAGAGGACAAACAGCACACACACACACACACACACACACTGCCGCTCACAGCCCAGCCTGCTACTGCAGAAGTGGCCCCGTACCATCATCATCCGTCTGTCATCCGCTGGCCACACACCTCCTCCATTATCTCTGGCTCCCTCTCATACAATCAAATCAATAATGTAGCACTTAAGTCCGGAATGCCCCAAAAGATTTAAACCCTCCATTACCGCCACCTCTACCCTGCAGACAGCACCTGGCTGCGCTACAACACTGTGCCTCAAAATATTCGCCATCCCCCAACCATAATGCATTTCACCGTTTCCCCATAATTCACCTGGCCCTGCTCCAGCGTGGCGCCATTTCAGGGTGGCCAAACGGCAGCGCTAATAAGGCCCGATAGCTCTCCCTGATTATTATCAGCGCCGGCGCGGTCAGGGACCGGAGCCTCCCAGCTGCCCCGGCGGGCGCGTTGACGGCGCGCCCCTCTGCCCCCCCCGGCACGGCGGGGCCGGCTTACCCCTCTAACACGCCAGCGCAGCAGGGGTAGGGTGCCCGGCGTCCGCAGCCACGCCTACCCACCCCGGCGCCGCCCGCCGAGGCGAGGCCGCCCCTCCGAGGCCCCCGGGCTGTTCTGTCTGTTCAGCATCTCGCTTTAACCTTCATCCGGGAAACAATAAAACAGGAACAGAGAGAAGGGAGGGTGGGAGGGTGTGAAATGTGTGTGTGTGTGTGTGTGTGTGTGTGTGTGTGTGTGCATGCCTGTGCATGCCTGTGCATGCCTGTGTGTGCGTGTGTGTGTGCGCACACGTATTTGCGTGCGCGAGATAAAGAGAGATGCTGGGGACATTTGACACATCTCCTTAAGCCAATGTCTACTTTATTATCTCTGGCAGCCCTTATTGGTGGCGCTAATCAAGTGGAAGAGGGTAGCGGCGTGTCGGGGCTAACACACCGCGTGTGACAAATATATTATTAACTGGAGGGAGACGGCCGACCTTGCCTGCGTCACCTGAGGACCCCGCTGGCTCCGGTGCTGCCAGCAGGAAACGACCTTCATATTAAATCCCTGCAGAGGTCAATAAACTAAATAATTCACAAAGGTTATTCGCTTTGCGCTGAAATCTGCTAAAAAGAGAGAGAGAGAGAGTGGGGGGTGGGGGGGGGGAGAAAAAAAGACAGCAAATCTTTTTAACTCCTGAGCGACCGAATGGGGGCTGCTGTCCTTGTCACGGCGTGGTCTCGTTATCACAGGAGGGGGTGGAGGGGGCTTATATGAGGGTGTCAGAGGACCATGTAAATCCTGAATCTCCATCTATTTCCCCCCACTGCTGTCACACGGCGATCGATCTTTCATCCTGTGTCAGTGTGTGTGTGTGTGTGTGTGTGTGGGGGGGGGGGGTGCTGGGAGGATGGTGGAGGGGGGCACTCTAATAACTGGATAGCCCGTTTTAAACATAACAGGACCCACTGCACTATTTATAACCGTACAGGCTACCTACGGTCAACAGCAGATCAGTTCAGCTGACCAGAGTAGACAGTGTTTATTTTAGAAAACGGTTGGAAAACACTTCATCGAATGCCGGTCGTCCGCGGAAAATACGAGACTACCTGTTTGAGGCGTCGTATATTAGTAGTGAAAAGCTGCTGTACAGGCGGAACATGCTATCATCGCTACGCTGTGAATTGCAACGACTTAATTCTCGATTTGCATTTCAAGGCGATGTGTGTCTTGTGTTGGTGATAACCCACACGGGGCTATTCCTGTGGGCTGGAGGAAAACCCATCATATCTAAAGGTCAGGGTTAGAAAAAGAAACCTCCTCTGTGGCAATGGGGCGGGGGGAGGGGGGGTGGGCGGGGGGAGGGGGGTGTGGGTGGGGGGGTTAGCCAGTAATTTATTCTAGATAAAGTCATTGGTGTCAATCCCCAATTACTGGAAACCCGTCTAGACATTTGACCGATGGCCAGGCCCCGTGAAAAATATCCAGTATTTCAAAAACCAAAGGTTTGGGTGCTATCATCGACACCGCGAGGTCAGTCCCATCAATGGTTGTGGGATTCTTACTCTAATACTTGTGTCTCGTATAGCTACAGTATGTTAGTGACAGCTGTTTGGCAGGAGCTATATATTAGCCACAGGCTTTTATAGAAATAGATTTACAGTACGTTTACATGTTGTTTGTTTGTTTGTTTGTTTGTTAGCAGGGCTACGCAAAAACTACCAGACCGATTTTAGTAGCGGATCCAAATCACGGGACAAGTCCACAAGCTGCCCAAACACAGCTTTGGTTTAGGAGTGAAAAATCCCCCCCATTCATTGTCAATGGTGAGAATTGAAACGGCCTTATCTCAACATGGGAAGGTCTCAGAGACAGGAGGGGTTTAGACTGGCATAAAGCTCTCGGCCTAACGAATGCAGCGATACCAAATATGTCCTCCTTGCTCGTGCGCACGCACAGAGCCACGACATGCATTCATGGGCGGAGGTCTGTGCTCTCTGAGCATCGTTTCTAGTTTAGGAAAACTTCAATGAATAAAGTAGCCTGTACTTATAGCCTGATGCTGGGGCCCTGCCCCAAAGAAGACGTGGACCTCACCCACCGCTTGAAAAATCTACTCTTTCTTTCCTCCTGCTAAATGTGAGGTGAAGGTTTGATAGCTAACACATAATGGCCGACCATGTAGGCAACTTCTCTGTAACTATTTGTGCACTCTACTGTTAGTCATGTCTCTCTTATGAAGTATTTAGCCCATGTTTACTACTCTCTATATGTTCTTAGCCAATAGTCAAGCAGCTTGCTCGATCGTCTCGTTGAGAGAGGTCATGGAAGAATTTCTACAGCTCACCTTTCTGGCCCCCGGGTGAAGCTGTTTTTTTGCTTCTCTCTGGAATATGTAGGGGTGGGACCTATGCCCCCCCCCCCCCCCCCATTGGTCTCTGTAAAGCGCATTGTGTTGCCTCAGTGTATGAAATGCGCTATACAAATAAAGTTTGATTTGATTTTGATTTGATGGAACTCAGGATGAACAGTTGAGGGCGCAAAATGGGCCGCATTCACAGAGCAGCATATTTCCCCATACAGTAGGTACGCATAAATGTACATAAAGTTGTTGTATTAGTCATCACTTTAATTATGCAGTGCAGGGCTGGCATCGTTCCGTATATATTAGCCACAGGCTTTTATTGAAATAGATTTACAGCACATTTACATAGTTTGTCAGTATTTTGGATTGCTTGTTTGTTAGCAGGATTAAGCAAAAACTAACAGACGGATTTTCGGAGCAGATCCGTACGCATAAAGGTAGGGGAGACCGGGGGAAAAAATTAACTTGGACATTTTTAATAGTTGCACTGGAGCAAGAATGTCATATTTCTAAACTATGTGCCACACCCACCTTTTGTTTTGGTGAAAGTAGCGTGAAGTTTCGAAGACGGCATTCGTTTTTGTTAGGTTGATTTACGATCATGTAAGTAGTTTTGTGTCACCAACATCTTTTTAGATTCATTTACTATGTGTGAACACCACAGATTCCAAACAGATGTTATTTATATCACTGTCTTGTACTGTAGGTTATCACAGAGTATAGTTTTGACTGACGACACTAGCCAGCAGAACCTCCGAGCCAGGCATATGTTTAACTAGCATACGGGGCACGTATTAAATCTCTGTTAGAACGTGCCCCGAGCTATCCACCTATAGTAAATGGTAAACACAATCACAAAAACGGTTTCCTCATCTTTCGGCAATTCAACAGAATGGTGAGGCATTATAAGAGAAAGGTTAATGATAGACTTTGTGACGTGATGGTCCGAGACACCTTGAATGTTCACCAGATCTACACTAACCTGTAGTTAAAGTAAGGTACAGTAAATTAAAGCCCAATGAGATAACATTTTTATGGTTCATTATTCACCTTTACTTGCTATTAGTTTATGAATTGGCCTTAGCAAGACCCCAAAAATAATTTTTGTGACATGAGACAGCATGAGACCCTGTGAATTTCTTATTTTAGAATTTCGGTGTATGGGCTAGTACACTGGCGGGAAATTTTGTAGTGAAAACTTAACAATTCGCCCCGCGAAATCTACATGCACATAAAAGAAAGAAGACTGGTATTTACCTGCATTGAAGTCATCCTTCCAGAAAGTAGCTACAATCTTCCAATCCAGTCTGCGCCACACGTGTTTGTTATCTTTTTTTTTTTTATCATTACAGCGAGTGAGTGGGGGGTGGGAAGTGTGGTTCTTAAAACGCAGTGCTGATTTCATCACGACCAGAGGGGCCGCCAAAGTGCCGAGTTATCTCATGTAGCTTTAAGGCAAGCCTCCGCCCTTACACTGCACACAGGTAAGTAAGTGAACTTTGAATGTTGTTCTCAAGCTGACATAAATTTGAATCTCACGTACTGTGTCCAAGCGGTTTTGTAGGCTTTTTACATTTTAATTGTATTGTTGTGTGTTCCAAATGCAAATTCAAATGATGAGTAATACAGCAACTTTATGTATGCTGGCATCGTTCTGTATAGGCTATATTAGCCACAGGCTTTAAATAGATTTACTGTACATTTACATGGGTTGTCCGTATCTTGGATTGTTGTTGTTGTTGTTAGCAGGATTACGCAAAAACTACCAGACCGGTTTTCGGAGCGGATCTGTACGCATAAATGTACATAAAGCTGCTGTATTAGTCATCACTTTAATTTTGCAGTGCAGGGCTGGCATCGTGCCGTCGTTGAGTTGGCGCTGCCCATCCGGGAATTGCACATTCTTCGACCTGCAGCATTGAGTAGCCTACCTCATGCTGAAAGACATGAATAGACAATATTTTTGTAAAGTCCATTTTTATGGTTTGCTATTAATGTATGGGTTTCACATTCACATTGTGTCTTTGTTTGACGTTTGCTGTGTCACAATAAAATGAACGATTCATTTTATTGTGACACAGCAAACGTCAAACAAAGACACAATGTGAATGTGAAACCCACATAGAATATTTTGTTCTCGAAAAAAGGTTTAATTCCTTTAACAACTGGCCTTTTCGTAAAGTGATTGATTCATTCATTTAAAACAGATCACAAACAAGTATCATTTCAGTTTTGTATAAAACCATTAATATATCAAAAGCTTGGTGTGCTGTGCCGACATATTGGCCGCTGCTCAAGTTGGCCTGTGCCAGAAGGGGACCAGCGCAGTGTTAAGTCTGGCACGCTATTTACCTCAGTTAACCTATAAGTCTCTCCTACTGTGTTTGTGTGTGTGTGTGTGTGTGTGTGTGTCATTCCTGTTGTGGTGTTCATCAGCTCAGAGGAATGCAGCAATGATTCACCAGTCTGGGGCTACCGGGGTAGATTAGTGGGGCTGGCAATGCTGTCCAGATGGTGGGAGGGTTGAATCACAGGACAGTGGTAGTGTGTCAGTGTACCCTTGAGCAAGGAGATCCCAGCAGTCGGCTCGCAATAGGACCAACACACACACGCTGTCCTGGGATGCGACTTATGTCAAGCAAATAGAGTCATGTAAAAACCAATTTCCCAAGCACCCCATGGTGATTTACCAACACTACAACAGATATATGTCTACCAAGCACATCTCCATGAAGATGACACACACACACAAACACACACACACACATACCACATAGTATTCTAGACTGGAAATGCACCTCGCCTTAATTAGACATTGCATAACTGACATCTGGAACTTGCTGACATGCTTGTAATTTTCAGCGAATGCAGCAACTCTGGAAGCGTCCCATACATCAACGGGCCGCCCGCCTTCACCTGGCACACGTAGAAGGCGTCTGAGCAGCGCTCGTTCTTTAGCGGCAGACTCAAAAGAGTTGGGGGGGGGGGGGGGGGGGGGGTTTAACGCAACCGTGTCGTCTCTTTCTGCCGGCCGCCTTGTGATCAGATGCATCGGTAGCGTCGCGGCTTGCTTGCCAGCAGGAGGAACGCGCGTCTCCGAGTAGCACACACAGAGGGGGAGTAGCACACACAGCCACCGTCTGGAAGCCGACATCAAAGGGATGAGGGGCAGGTGTGTGAAAAGGCGTTTTGAATAAATGTTGGTCCAGTGAAGTGTCACTCAGGAAGACAGACGCTGTCACAGATGGAGAGAGCTGCAGAACTCAGCTTAAAAGAGGGAAGGAAATGGGAGGGATGGAGCCTCGCTATGGAAGACAAATACTGTTCAGGAGCGATAGATGACAGTGAGAAATAGAGGGAGTGAGACAGCCAGAGGGGGTAGAGAGAGAGAGAGAGAGGGAGGGAGAGAGAGAGGGAGGGGGAGAGAGAGAGGGAGGGGGAGAGAGAGAGAGTGTAAGAGAGAGGGAGAGAGAGAAAGGGAGGGAGAGAGAAAGAGGGAGGAGAGGGGGGGGTAAGAAAGCAGAGAGACAGGGAGAGGGGGATGAGGATAGACTTTAACTGTCTGAAGGACAAAGCTACTGACCCGCGGATCATTCGGAGGATTGCCTTTCAGTTTCAGAGCAAGGTCAGCCTGCTTATTTTACCTCAGTGTTCTCACTAATCTGTTTTTTGTCTGACACGCACACAAACACACACACAGGCCACGCACGTGTACAGTATACGCACGCGCGCACACGCGCTACAAGAGTAAACACACACAGACGCACACTGAAAGCACGTCGTCTAATACTGGTTTGAGTAGGAGCTGCAGGCAATATGTTCCTATAAACATGAAACTTCCATATATGTACCCACAGTACGTGAGCACACAAGAGCATTACCCTGCTCCCCTGTCAGGAATCTCAAGGACCCACCCACAAAACGCTCCCCCGCATTCTGATAGTCTTTTAAGCACTGGGCTCCTATGCTAGTCAGAGGAGCTAAAAGCAGCTCGTCTATTGACAGGCTTTTATGTGGAGGATGACAGTGGTTGCAGGCTGGCAGCTCATTAGTAGCCACACTCCATTTCTGTCAACACGTCCAGTGTGGAAGCAGGGGGGCTGCTGTCGAGCGGCGGCCGTCCCTGGGGGGCCACCGGAGTCTGTGGGGAAGATGGTTCTGTACCTGTGGGCGTCCAGGTCTTTGCTCAGTGTGAAAACACCCCAGTGAGATTGAGTCTCCTGTCCGTAGGGCCCATGGATGTATTAGGGCCACGTAGGCGACTATCTGCTACTGCTCTTTAGCAGCGGGTCAGCTTTCTCCTACAGCGGTTATCTGTATCCCTTGTATGTGTTTGTGTGTGTGTGTTTCAGCGTACGTGAATGTCTGCATATGTGTGTGTGTGCATGTGTATGTGTTTCTGCGTACTGTATGTGCGTGTCTGCGTGTGTGTGTGTGTGTGTGCGTGCGCGTGTGTGTGCATGCGCGTGTGTGTATAGGGGTTAAAGTGCCCCAGCGTGTTCCGTGCTGATCTGATAATGAGTAGCAGGTCAATAGAATGTTAACGGCCCCGTGGGAACGGCTGCTGGTGGCAGAGAGGGTGGAGGAGTGTGTGTGTGTGTGTGTGTGTGTGTGTGTGTGTGTGTGTGTGTGTGTGTGTGTGTGTGTGTGTGTGTGTGTGTGTGTGTGTGTGTGTGTGTGTGTGTGTGTGTGTGTGTGTGTGTGTGTGTGTGTGTGTGTGTGTGTGTGCGTGTGTGTGTGTGCGTGTGTGCGCGTGCGTGCCTCAGCCAGGCAGGGACAGGTGAAGTGCCTCTGTCCCTGACATGAGATTCTCTTGTCGCGCGGGTGGTCTCCACCCCTCCCCCCATGCCGTCAAACCACAACAGCCCAGTCAAACATCCCACTGCAGCCCAGTCAAACCACTACAGCCCAGTCAAACCACTACAGCCCAGTCAAACCACTACAGCCCAGTCAAACTTCCCACTACAGCCCAGTCAAACCACTACAGCCCAGTCAAACTTACAGTAAAACGATGGTTCTGACTTGTAATCCCAGTTCTTTGAGTGGAGTGAAGCTCCACAGGGCTCGGGGGCGGAGCTCCATGAAGTAGAACAGCTAAATGTAATTTCAGACCAGGTGTACGTCATCGCTATGGGTGCTCACGTTTGTAATAGCCTAACAGACGAGCGAAATACCTGTGCCTTAAGTAGCCATTCCAATAGCAATATACAGTAGGATAGCAATATACTGTTGCTAGAATGATTAATTAATGATTAATTTATTGACTTAATTGTGATTATGTTGTATAATGGTCAAGCGTTTCCTTTACACAAGTCAAAATTGTCCCTATCAACAATCAATGTGACACCAAAGCACTTATTAAATGATTCTTTATGCCGTTTATTATTTACATGCATGATCTGAAAACAGTAGTGTTACAATGGTTCATACAGCCTTATACACAGGTAAGAGAGCTTAATGTTTAGCGTCATTATTCTTACCTCTGTTATAAGCATTGTTTCGCTCTCAGGATAACGTCGTCCAGTAGGTGCTGAGACAGACAGGGCCCACATTAGTGGTGTATATATGGTTCATTATACTTGCAAATGGCCTGGGGTGTGTGACTGAGTGGGCTGGGGGGCCATAAAGCACAAGGTGAAAGAGTAATTGGATCACCCAAACATAAGTAATAAAACCTCAGTGAAGAAGACAGCGCGTCAGTGGTGTCATCGAGAAAAACCTCCCCATTATACGTGTAAGCTGATAGGGCGGCATTTATAGCCACCGTGTTGTCTGTGTTCAAGGGGTTGACTGTGGTACACGTTACCAGGTCCATGTGGGAATGCATGCCTTTCTCACCACAGCCACCGTGCTCGCCTGAAAACATTCACGTGCAGAAGAGAGAGAAGTGAAAGAGGGAGAGAGAGAGAGAGCGGTAGGAGTGTTCGAAAACAAGGCCAGCCAGGTGAGGAACTGAAAAACACAGGAAGGAAACATGACATGTTTGTGTTTTTTTTCTTCCTTTTTTCTCCCTCCACTATGAACCGAGGTCTCAGTATCTGACCCGCGGCAGACCGAAGCAGAAAAGATGGCCGTCATTGAAGTCTGACAAATGGGTGAAAAAAGACGACGCTTATAAAAATAGGAAAGGTGTTGAGATCACGAGACGAGCTGGCTGCCACAAAGGAGAGAGAGAAAGAGAGAGAGAGAGAGTCACGGTGAGGGGGCATTGAAAAAAACATTGCGTGTTGTGTTGGCAGGCGTTCCAGTCAAATCCCTTGGCAGTTCAGAGATGTTTTTTCCGCGAGGCCCCGCCTTTGCCATCTGATATTCAAATGCAGGGGAAACTGGAGGAGAGCTCCTCCCAGACCACCCGCACCCGCGCCAGGGATTAGTCAAAGAGCACCAAGTAGGTCAACAAGATGCAGGGGACGACAGGCAACTAGCACATAAAGCAACCGGTCTAGGCCTGCTCAAGTCAGTCTTTACACATGCCTGCGCACGCACGCACACACACACACACACACACACACACACAGTACAGTATATACAAACGCCATACATAGGCCTCTACACAGGCACGGTAAGGCAGTGACCTGCTTTTCTGATTTTGACAGTGATCCAGCAACAAACTCAAAAATTCCTCTTGATTTTCTCAGAGCCAGCGCTGTAGAAGTGGGCTCAGTGAGAGACGAGGGGGCCGGCGTTGATGAGAGGACAGGCTTGATGAGAGGACAGGCGTTGGGGGATGGAAGTGTTCTCCCTGCCGTCAGGAGCACACAACTTGTTTCCCTGACAGGACACTTTGCTTCTCTGGGTCGGAGAAAAGTGTCAATGAATAAAATGAATTGAGATTGAACAGGAAGTGAAAATGTACCAATCACTCACAGTGGATTTTGAGTTTGCCTATAGGGATATATGTATATATATTTGTTTGTCTGCATTGTTACTGGTTGCACATCCATCTGAAGTAATATAATATAAAAAAGCATTTCTCCAGTAAAATGTGTATTCAGGAACAGCCATGAAACTCATTCATACTAGTTGGCGTTGGGAGTTTTTACTCAGACCAACCTACCAAGACTGTAGTCTTTCATTTCCATGCCAGTACCACAGGGAAGACACTGTACAATGAGAAATGAGACACCATCTCTATTGTGACCTGAACATCATACTATCCCTTACAGAGCGCTGAGCTGAGCACCGATCCTTTCAGTCCTACCAGTAACGCTGCAGAGAAACACAACACGCAGAAACACCCAGCAACAGAGAATGTAGCACACAGTGTTGACATACAGACACCTCAACTTTGAATAGTATGAGTAATGGTGCAGGCATGGTCTTAACAATACAATACCATTCGCAAATATCCTACCTAGGATGATCTCATTTGATAATTTGGCCACGTGCACATGGCCATGTTTTAAAGATAGCCTTATGTACTGTACTTGACCTGCTTACACAAAGTTTATTTCAAAGTCCTGCATTACACATTCCAGACACAAGTGATAGTGAGTCTTGAGGGGGAAAACATAAGAGTGAGGCTGCAACGTTCGCAAGGCAAAGTCAAGCCTTCGTGAAGATCCCCTCATCTTGATAACCAGCATAACTAACATGCTCTATTTCACCTCTCAGCAAGTCAACTAGAGGACAAACATGACATTTCTCACATTTATTCCAGTTCCCTAATCGGAACGAGATAAAAAAAAGCCAACAAAAAGTGTCACATACAGTAGCTGTCCGTCAACTGGGACTTCCTCATCTAAACTACTAAATACATGTTCGCATTTCTGCTTACAATCCATTTGGTAACACTATAACTATATTAACAGTGGCAGTTCTTTGTGCATCTTGTTTCACACAATGCTCAGTGTAGCAACTATTTTCAAGAGGTCATTTTCAAGTTCCTACCTACCTACTCCTATACTCAGGTACTACCTACTTACCTACTGCTACAGTATACTCAGGTACTACCTAACTACCTACTCCTATACTCAGTCATGTTGAAATTACCATTGTCAGCCCATTCTTTCCTAGGCTCAGTTTAGTCCCATATATTCACCATATTCATTGTGTGGACCTAATATAATATATAATATTATTCAGAGCATCTGTGTGGTTCTTGGGCATGTCTGTGGCACTGTTATCTGATCTGTGTCTATTTAGTTAGAAGCAAGGCTGCTCTCACTCTTTCCTGCGCTTTGTTGTAATCTGTTCTTAGTCCTGATTGTGCTTGTATGCTGCTGCTGAAACAACACAGTTACCCCCGGGGGACCAATAAAGCACAGCCTAGCTCCCTACCTATCAACCTACCTACCTACCTACCTACCTACCTCCCTACCTACCTCCCTACCTACCTACCAACATACCTACCAACCCACCCTCCTACCTCCCTACCTACCAACCTACCTCCCAACTACCTACCTCCCTCCTACCTCCCTCCTACCTTCCTCCCTACCTTCCTACCTCCCTACCTCCTACTTACCTACCTACCTACCTTCCTACCAATAGTCTGTTTAACTTGTAAATAAATAAGTAGTCCAGTCACTTGGAATGTAGATATTGGATGACTAGAAAGGATGACTTTTTAGGTTAGGTCATATAGATCAAATAATTATTTTAAATGAATTTGAACGTTATGATGCTGACAGTTATTGTGTGTGTAGTGTGTGTGTGTGTGTGTGTGTGTGCGCGCATGCGTGTGTGTGTGTGGGGGAGCCTGCACCTCTCAAGTTTTGGCCTATTTTGCATTAAACAACATGTGGTTTTAATACAGTATATGTCTAACTGTTAAATCAAAAACATTTGCTAAACAGATTCAAAACATATTTAATTTCCTTGGTCAAAGTCCAAAGGTTAATGTACAACCCTATTCATTTGAGTTCTATACATGGGACTGACACAACTATTTCTTTACTCATTCCAGTCCAAAGGTGACAATATGGTGTGACTTCCAACAGGCCGTCCCTGTTTGCACCTGCCCGCCCTCACGAGCTCCTCCCTCAGCTCTAAACCTTGGACCACATTTCAGCTGAATTTGGGAGTAGGGGTCAAAGGTTGAGGGTTAATGTCTGCTGACACTCTGGCCCCCTCCCTCTGAGACAATCAGGCGTCTGAATCTGAACTCTTCTCTGTTTGCAGTGCTACACTGGGAGACCAGAGATGGGAGACTGACCTTTGCACCAGGATTCATATATTTCCATGTATTCTTTTACATTGAAATGCTCTATGGAAAGAAAGTGCATAAAACTGTTTTAGAAGGGAGAGAAGTTGGATTATTTAATTCCTGAATGAGAAAATCAAACCTCCTGTGAATTTCATCCAAAGATCCCAATGATAATCTGCCCCAGTAACCGCGACCTGAACCCTTGCTCATGTGGAAGGTGAATCGCAGTTGAATTTTATGGATGAAAGGTTCGGTGACTTTGACTTGGAAATGATGACGTTTGGTAACTTTACCATTTGTCATTTCGATATTGGCGCTTGGGGTCACTTTCCTCAAGTTTAAATTAGTTGCCCAGTCTGCAGTTTGTTTAATTAGTGAAGCATATCGAAAATTTTAAACGAGGACATTAATTATCTTTTGTAAGCTCACTGCTTGTATATCTTCTACTAGCATTCTAGTTGTGCCCCTATTGTTATCAGAGGCATTTTGATCATGGCAGGAATTATGAATTCCGAAATATATCCAAGTTTTTCATGGCAGGGTTTCAAGGCAAGTTTGGGTGTTAACAAGACTGTAAACAAGTGTGTCGTGTAAAACATCACAGTGCATTTACAAATGGCTTTTAAACGCTTGTTAAACTGCCCTCTTAAAGGTGCCCTGCTTTCTTGTCTTTTTTGTCTGTTGTTGTGCTTCCCACTTCTCTTGTCATTGCTGTTCTCCTCGTGAATCCACTGACTGTTCCCCTTCCTCCAACTGTACCGCTCAAAGCATTGTGTCTCGTTACCAGAGACTTTATTTTCTGTGTTACACTCAGACTTCTTAATACCCCACAAAAACAGCCACAGGCTGTCCTCCCTGGGGCCAAGGGTCAAAGTTCCTTGAACCACATTTCTGTGAAAAGCTTGGGGTCGGAGGTCAGGGAGTTCTGGTGGGGGGAGGAATGAAAGGGAGGATATTGTATCTCCATTCATGTGGCATTTGAGGTCAAAGTTCAAAGATGAAAGGTCATTTTAGTTCAGAGGTTACGTGGGGAGATACCATTTAAATTGCTGAGCCAGTTTGCACCCTTAACCCTAATGTGGATCACAGTAATCAGAAGAAGATAATCTGGAGCCACATGTAGTAAAATATTCACAACAAAGTGTCTTTATTATTGTATTTTTAAGTGTAGTAGACAATAACAATAAAAATGTAACCAAGTGAATGCCGGTTTGGCTTGAACTTTGGCCAGGGTCCTGCACTGACCCCGGTTATACTGTAAATGTGAAAGGTAAAGGCATCACAATGAACTCATGAGGTGCTTTCCAATTGACTTGACTGACAAGTTGCATGTCATTTCAGTTCAAACTATAACAATGAATGCAATTACTGTTTAACCACTGTGGCGAGGTTACCTCAGGTTAGGATTCACAGAACCCACTGGTCAGATGCCAATATCATGACAAGATGTGGTGGACAGGAAGGAGAACTCTCTTTAGCTCTGAAAAAGAAAATAATGGCGAGCTGAGGAAAGAGGGATGGGCAGAAGTAGGTTATGTTGTTATGTTTTTATTCATGAGAGAACACTGATGTACCTCAGGTCCTCGGAGACATTTTGTTCAAGGCCACACAGAGACGGGAGACTGTAGGCCATTATTGTTGATACCAGAGATTATCACGAGATGTCAGAGAAAAAGGGAAGGCCAAATCCTACACAATCACCATAGAGGAGGCTACTCACTTCATGCAAAGAGAGTGGCACGTGTAAAGTCATATTGGAACAGCAAGTTACAAATGTATAGGAATATTTACAATTCACATCTGTGCCTTTTTGGATTTCTCACCGTTTTTGGATTTCTACTATTTCCACCTACATTATTGTATGTTTGCTATTTATTTTAATATGTAGGTTATGGCCCTTGTGACACAAATTGATCAATTGTCTTTAAATTGAACTTTGTAATGATGATGGTTTATTATCATGTGTAATAACAGAAGCCGTTTTAATAACAGATTTAGCGAGGTTGATACAGTCACTGCTCCTTTAAGGGTGGTGTCAGCGCGACAGAGAGGAGGAGGAGTGTCGCCTCGCCTCTGCTGGGTTCTCGAGAGCGAGGGGATTCCGAGAATAAACAATTCCGTCAGACTCGACTACAGGTCGCGGAGCCTGATCAGTTCGATCCAAACCCGATCCGTTTTGGAATAAATCTTACATTTGATATAGGCTACATGTTTTATGTGTAACGCGCGTTAGAGACATGAGACCTTTTCATAAAGACTAACCCGAAGGATTGCCTCATATCGAGCAATGATGCGCCTATTCGGTTGACTGGGGTCTGCTGCCTGCCTGCCTGCCTGCCAGCGCGGTAGACAAACCGAAGCAGGTACGTGACGAGCGGAATGTACAGAAAATGCTATGAAATTATTACAAGTCTGTAAAATCATACAGGGTAGGAATGCGGTGGGTGTCATGGGATTGACATGTTTAGACCATGTTTTCTAGTGCTGAATTATGTTTGTGTCTCGAGCCGAATCTCTGGGCGCATAAGGGTGTAATAGCGGTGTGAAAACGCTGCGTAAAGAAGTGGGAATAAATCACCCTGTCTGTGCTGTGGTAGCCTAAGCCTAGTATCGTTTCCATTTTGTTAAATGGCATCAACGATATTACTCTGTTTTTTTTAAACCGTTCTCCACCCCGAAATAGGCTACGCATCCTATTCAGCATTTCTAGAAAAAGCACCAATGGTTTTAATAGCCAGAATCGAATGTCTGCTTGCTCATGTTGGCTACGTTGCCATTCAATCTGTAGCCTATATCATTGTTGTATCAGTTTTGTTGATGGTAATATTTCAGTAGCCTAAGTACAGTAGCCTATCAGTGCTGATGGCGCTGCATTCGATACCGGTTCATTCGAAGATTTATCACAAACAGTAAGGCCAGAAACATTTCAGTGTCCCAAAACCTGCAGTAAGATAACCAATACTGTAAATAGCAAAACAGTCACTTTATGCTTATCCATCCGCTTACCAAGAGGCGAATTTAATCAATACGTGTAGTAGGACTATGAATAGGCCGGATATCAACTCCCTTTTCAACATTCTATAGTGGTTGAATGAGTTTCATGGAGCATCTAGGCTATAGGCTACTTTAGCTTTGCTATCAGTGAAATGCTTCATAGGCAAAGTCTCGCCAGTTCAGTTGTAGTCAAAATAACCTAGCGGATCTTTTTTTAGTTTCCTATCTCCTTGTCAAATGTTTTGCGTTGTTTTCCCCAACATGTCATTCAGCATCGACACCTACAGTATAATGTATCAGTTAGGATAGGATATCATATTGTTCATAGGAGTAGGCATTCAAAAAAGTTGCCTAGTTCATTTCCTGTCATAACATTTTGCATGGTACTTGATATGTTTTAGCCTATGTAAAGTTTAGTTAGTACTCTAGCCCCTGTGAGTGAGAAATACATGATCTTGATTGTATGGTTTTACATGTCAAGGTCCAGGTGCAGAAGATAAAGGAGAGGTAGGCTAGCTGAGGTGTTCCAGGGTGTGAGCTGGTGAGATCTCCCGTCACTCCATTTGGCCGTGGGGTCAGGGGGGAGGTGGAGGTCAGGGCTGAAGGTCGGGGGAGTCAGAGGGAGAGGTCGGGGGAGGCAGAGGGAGAGGTCGGGGGAGTCAGAGGGAGAGGCCACGGCCGGCCTGTTTGTTCAGTTGGGCCGCGTTAGGCTGGCTAAACCTCCCTGCAACAACAAACCTATTTACCTTTCAGGATCTGAAAAACATCAGCGTATTAATTTGTATTCCCCCTCTTACCCTCAATGTTTTGCTGAGTATAACTAAAGGCTTGCACTGCAGAGAAAGTCAAACTTTGTAAAAGTATAAGAATAACATCTGCATCGGGAGGTCTGCCTTTTAGCCAGTCTTTGTTGAGTGTTTAAGCTGCTTAATTATTTGACCTGAACTTGCACATGATGTTCAAGGTAACAGAATGTGCCCTCTGCCACCGTAGATAACGAAAACCTCCACATGGGGCCTAACTTCAGCCGTGCGCTTCGGTAACCTTGTGTGCCGGGCGGGCCAGTGGAGCTCCATTGTGCTACTGTATGTGGTGAAACAAACGTGTTTTGTTTGTGCCATCTGCTGTCGTCTGGGGCGCTGGTGCTGGAGAGTGATGTGTGACATTGTGCTACCACAGACTCAAAGATATTCAAATGGCCAAATGCAAATACCGCCAGGTCTGCTGAATCGTCACAAGACTGGACTCTGCGCTCCTCGTTTCAGGCCAGGTGTTGCCTTTTGAGGACAGCAAATCTATCTGTCCCCAGAATACCCTGTTTATTAGATTAGATAGATTAGCGGCCACACACAAAAAAAGCATTCTTTACTGTAATATTTTGTTGGGTGCCAGTGCCTGGCTTGCTCCGGTGTTAGTACTAGTTGGTGTGTGAATGCCAGCCTGTGTGTGTACTTATGGTGCTGCTTGTGTGTGTATTTGTGTGTGTGCGCGTGTGTTAAGTTTTTATGAACGCTGAGACACTGAAACAAGCTAGCTGTGTTTGGATCACACTCAGGCTCATGTGTCAGGACAGTGTAAGGTCATTTGTAAACAATCTGTATACTGTAAACTAGCGGTTTGACAGGTGTCATGGCATATTCATGATAGCTCTGTCTGTAGGCCTTGTGAAACTGGTCGGAGTTAAGCATGTACTCGCTATTTTTTTTATTTAAAAATAAAAAGTTGGAACAGATAGATTTCAACAGCGAGTTTTTCGTGGCGCATTTGCTTTCGTTATCCCTTCATGCTGTACACCACAGCTTGTGCGGTCAGGTCATTGGCTATTTTGTGTCAACCGCGTTGGGCGTGCAGAAAATTCTGCACTTTCACAAGAAAATGAATCAGTGAGGTAGAAAGACACCGCCACGTCGATCACTCTCACACGCCATCACTCCCGGCTCCTGTACCTACTCCAATCTGGGAGAGAGCAGGGGGGAACCAAAGTCAGCAGGGGGGAACCAAAGTCAATGGGTCTCATTTTGATGACACGGCAGCAGCAGCTAAATGCGTCTTTATTGCCGTTGCTCTGGAGGCGCGGGCTGAGATGACGGAGTGGAGGGATGAAAGATGGATGCCGCCGCATCCCCCCGAGAGATACAGAGCAGACCTCATCCGTTGAATGACTCCATCCTCGCCCCGTCCGCCCCGTCCGTACCTCCCCCCCCCCCCCCCTCGTCCCCTCGCCCCCTCGCCCTGGCCTTGGTGCAATGACAGGCCTCTCAATTATCGCCACCGATTGATCGTCACTGATTGTGATGGCGGTGAATTATTTAGACTTGCGCTGAAATCACTCACAAAGTCAGCCCATGGAGAGAGAGATAAAGTGAGAGAGAGAGAGAGTGAGAGAGAGAGAGAGAGATAAAGCGAGAGAGGGAGAGAGGGAGAGAGAGTGAGAGAGAGAGAGAGAGAGAGAGAGATATAAAGCGAGTGAGAGAGATTGCAGGTCAGATAAATTAAGCATGTCGCCCACACGAAGCATCGCCCCATTTCAACAACAACAGCTGTGGAGCCTAACTGAGCCGATCAATGGAGCAGAGCAACAAGAGGACAGCGCTACCTTTAACTGCTGACGCGGTCCAGGATAGGTTACCCAGGCCTGGACGACGCCACGCCCCCCCCCAGACCCCGTTCCTCCGTTCTGAACCGAGGGCCAGGTGGCGGTCTGAGGCAGGCCCTGACCTCCGGGGGTTGAGCTGCCCACCTCCTCGCCCGCGTTGCGGCGGTCACAATGAGCTGAGCCGGGCGTCCTCTGGCTCCTCTGTGAAAGGCGAGCAGGAGGCCCGGGGCGGAGGGGAGGTTCTCTCCCGCTGTGAGAGCGCCACGCCACCCGGCGGTCCGACCAGGAGGAGATCTCTCCTTGATCACGCGGAGGCCAATGTCACCGGCGCCTCACGGGGGCCAGAATGCTAATAGAACAGGAGCATACGGACGTTCAGCCCGCTAGCTACACCCGATACTCACCTCACGTTTTTTGGTTTGGGCTATGAAACCTACTGATGTTTACAATCCGTTTCAATGCTCTTTGGACCTTTTGCCGGAAACATCCAGCAGCAGGAGGGGCAGCTGATGTTGCTGTAGTGAGCAGGACTTTTGGGTCCGTCCCATGTAGTAGAATCAGAACCAGAATTCCTTTATTGCCGTTGTACTTTACATACATAGGATTTTTTTTGGACACCGTGGTGCTTGCAACAATACAACAATGGACAAGTGCAAGGACAGGACAGGAGAGGACAGGACAGGGATACAAACATAGTGCAAAAACTAGCAGTGCAAAAACTAGCAGCGCAATTGGACTACAAAGAGACAGTGCAGTAGTCAGTTTAGTGCTTAATTGCAGGGGGCAGGGGAGAGAGTCAGAGGGGAGCCATGTTGATAAGGCTGATGGCCGTGGGGAAAAAGCTGTTCCTGTGTTGAACAGTTTTAGTCTTTGACGACCGCAGCCTCACGCCAGAAGGGGGCGGTGTGAAGAGGCCGGGTGGGAGGGGTCGGCCGTGAGCTCACTCAAGCGATGTCGGAGACGGACTGTCCGTGACTTGTGTATCTGGTTCTGCGTACATGTGTGTGTGTGAGAGGGGCACCGAATGTCCTGTGTGAAAGAGCGCGTCGGGGCCGAGGTTAGCGCGACAGGTCACCTCGACCAATTGGAACGACCGAAACGGCGGTGGGATTTCTGCCGACTACGGGAGACTGCGACTCCACGGCGTCTTATTTTAAGCAGGTTTTGCGTCGGCAGGGTCGAGGGGGGGGGGAGGCCGGAGCTGAGTGAAAATGCCACTCATTCCTGACGAGTACGCGGCCTCGTGAAGGTTAGTGGCTCGTCTTTGTAAGCTGAGGGATTGATGCATGAGCCTGTCTGGCGGAGAATTCAAAGTCCAAGGCCGTCGCAGGCAGAGTCTCTCTCTCTCTCTCTCTCTCTTTCTCTCTCTCTCTCTCTCCCCCCTCCCTCCCTCCTACTCCTCCACCCCCCCCCTCCCACCCCCGCCACCTCCCAGCCTATCACAGGGCCCCGTCCTTCCCAACTTCTTAGCAGTCTGTCCTTTTGGGAACCTTGAGCAGACGAGGCAAGGACACAGCGTCTGGTGCAGTACGCCCGCGCGCCGGGGGTGGGGGGGGGGGGGCTTTACGTAACGGCTCGGCTTCCAACGCGGCCGCGCGACTTCCCCCGACGCACGACACGCGTCTGCCCCCCCGCCCCACACACACACCCCGCCCCCCAAGGAGGGGGCAGAGAGATCCCGGCAACTTAATTATATCTTTCTCTTTTAAAAGCTTTCGTTTGAAATTAAATTTTCCCAGGCAATTAGCTAAAGAGGAGTTTTCAGAATTTATGAATGAATGATGGATATATTGCGCAGGACGACAGGAGAGGAAGGATGGAGGGGTGTGTTGGGGGGGGGGGGGGGTATGGGTGCATACTGTATGTGCTGTGAGATTGTGTCTGCTAGATTTATGTCCCTCACCAGAAGGGTCGTGTTCAGGGAAATTAAAACTTTGTCCCTTGCAGTCGGTCTAATACTTCACCAGGAGCACGGTAGAGTTCACTGGAGGACGGTCGATATCTACCTTATACTCAACGCAACCGCGCTTAAGACGGACAGAAACACACACACACTCAAACACAAAGATAAACAAAGACAGACGGTACTGTTGCACACACCTGGACAGAAAATCACATGCACACACACACATAGACAGCCTTGGAGAGAGAGAAAAAACAGGCTGAGCCAAGTTCAAAGGCAGGATTGTGACATCACAGCGGCTGTTGTGGTAGGAGCCGGAGTTTCCCTCATCCCCCTTTTTTAGACACACATCCTTTCAGTGGGGCGGAAACGCTACCCCCATTGTGTAGTGCACTCCCTGACACCCCTGCAGTTAAAGCTGTAATTGTAGAAGTTTTTTATTTTTTTTTGGGGGGGGGGGAGTGCGGTTCGGTGATGAGCCGAGCGCTGTTGCCGGGCAACAGGGGACCTTGTGCGGGTGGCAGGGGATGCTGGGTAGAGTAGTGGTTTGTGAGTGCGCTCGGGGAGGAGAGAGCTACTCCACACAGCAAGCTCCTAATTGACCCGACCGTACCCTAGCCAGTTCTCACATGCTCTGTGATATATCCATGTTCTGTGATATATCCATGTTCTGTGATATATCCATGTTCTGTGATATATCCATGTTCTGTGATATATCCATGTTCTGTGATATATCCATGTTGTGATATATCCATGTTCTGTGATATATCCATGTTCTGTGATATATCCATGTTCTGTGATATATCCATGTTCTGTGATATATCCATGCTCTGTGATATATCCATGTTCTGTGATATGTTCTGTGATATATCCATGCTCTGTGATATATCCATGCTCTGTGATATATCCATGCTCTGTGATATATCCATGTTCTGTGATATATCCATGTTCTGTGATATATCCTGCTTGTTGTAACAGTGTTATTACACCACCGGTTGCTATGCCGCACATTGAGTAGTTATGTTGTCATTGTGCATATGCTCGGCACGGTTCGGGCATCCTATATTTCAAAGAAGTGAAATGTGGTCAAATGTGCTTCTTTGAATGGATATATGGTTATTATGGGCTGTATGTTTGGGATATCTGGCCCCTTGCTCTTGAATGGCAACGTTTCTGTGTCTGACATCCATTAGTAAAGTAAGAGAGGCTGTGGTGCCTCCTGATGAATTCTGGGTAAACAGACTCTGGGCTGGGCCAGGGCTTCCTCTTAGGACCGCTATTAGATGCCCAATCAAGGCCTGAGCACCAGGCCATTTGAGGGAGAGAGAGAGAGAGGGAGAGGGAGAGAGAGAGAGCGAGGGAGAGAGAGCGAGGGAGAGAGAGAGAGGGAGAGAGAGAGGAAGAGAGGGAGAGAGGGCAGATGACTGGAGGCAGCTCTATGACCTATTACTTGGGGAAAATGGACTGGTGACCAGAAGATTGCTGGCTCATACTCTGCTCCTCCCCTGCCCTTGAGCAAAGGCAATTAACCTGGATTTCTCCAGTAAATACCCAGCAGTGGAAATGGAAAAAAAGATGTGCGAGACTGATAACCATGTAAGTGACTTTGAATAAAAGTGCCCACTAAGCAGAGAGATTAATATTGTTAATAGAATCATTGCCAGTGTTTTCAGTACGGAGTACTAGCTAGCTCCATCTCTCTCTCTCTCCCTCTGTCCCCCTCTCTCTCTCCTTCTCTCTCTCTCTCTCTCTCTCTCTATCTCTCTCTTTCCCTCTGTCTCCCTCTTCCTCTCTCTCTCTCTCTCTCTCTCTCTCTCTCTCTCTCTCCCTCTCTCTCCCTCTGCTACTAAGACCAAAGCCATGACCTTGACCTGATTGCTGAGGAGGGTTTTAAAGTAACTCTCCAGAAGGAGATCCAATCATGTGACACCCTTCACCCTGGCTCACCCTCAACCCACCCCACCCCCCTGCCAACATAAAAACTCCTTATATGACTAACAGGGCAGGGGTGGGGGGCTGTTGCATGCAGCTTGGGTGTGTGTTTGTGTGTGTGTGTGTGTGTGTATGTGTGTGGAGGGGGTGGGGTGGGGGGGTCCGATTGGGCAATCAGTCCAAGGTTAAACAGGGTTGAGGTCGCGTCTGATCTAGATACATGGCTTCCCCTTGCGCCCTGCTGATCCCTGTTGTTAAGCCTACACCAAACAGCAGGCCACCCCCCCTCCCTCTCTCTCTCTCTCTCTCTCTCTCTCTCTCTCTCTATTCAGTGGGACTACAGGCTTAGTCATCGCCTCACCTCTCAATCACCGATCCAGCACGTCAGTGGAAGGTCAGTCCACGACCGAAGTGATTCATGTTCAGGGTGAGCTGCCCGTAAGGATTCGTTATTGCAGTTGCCTTGAGTCGCCAGTATCCAGCAGCTGCCCCTCTTTAAAAACGCCTCTGTCTCACTCCCTCTCGTCAGAAGGGGGTGCTTTCTGAGTATCGGTGCTCGGGCGGGGGTGCTTTCTGAGTATCGGTGCTCGGCCGGCGTTTTGTGCTCTTCGGACGTGTTTCCCAACATGCACTGGGTAAATAAGGAACCCGACGCCGCTGTTAACACCGCGTTAACAACACGGCCCCATGAGACTGGGATTTCCAGGAAGTGTGTACGATACATTAGGCAGTAATCTCGCTTTCTCAACGTGTCTCGCTCACCTTTCTCTTCTCTGTCGCTCTCCTTCTCTCTCCCCTCTATCGTCCACCTCCACAGAATAGTCTTACACAACGGCGGAAGGTTAAGACAGCCAGTGGAATGTTAGAAGTAAAGTTTTGCGCTGTGCTGTTATGAGAGTTGGTGGACATGTCTAGTATGTTTACATACAGAGGGTCAGCACAGGAGTGGCCCCCAGCCTGCATAGCTCTTGTTTGCATGATGTCACAGTTCAGCATTAGCATAGCAGCTCATGGTCTGTGTGACTTTATTAGTATTTTGCTATGTCAGGACGGGGCTAGGCTAAGAGTAGCCAAGGCACAGCTCGAGTGTTTTTAAACGGGGCTAGCTGGATCTAAAGCAGAGGTGGGCCGGACTCTAAATGCAAAGCTCCGAGGAGCCTGCGTCATTTCCACACACCTGAGGTGAGCTCGGGAGAGCCGCGGACTTGTGTAAGTGTGTTTACATGTCTGGGGCCCGGAGCTGGCTCAGGAGCCAGACGACTGCGGTTTAGCCAGGGCCTCTCACTCTCTAAGCCACCTGCCCTTCCATTCAGGGCTGACCTTGATGGTTACGAGGAAGCAGGGCCTGACCTAGATACACCCCAAACAGGTTTACACTGTTCCACTTGGCCTTTTTTTACTGGAACCTCCACCAGCCACAGGCAGATAAAGAGAGATCCGACACCAATTTGCACACGGCTGAATAGAGACGTTCACTCTTCGCCGTGGCAATTTCCCCAACCTTTCATTGATACAACCTGCCCCAGCGTTTTCGTCGTGGGTCTAGCATGTTGATGTTTTCCACTGTTTGTTTTTGTGCTGCGGCCGGGGAAAGTGTACCGGGCGGCAGCTTCATGGCTCGTCTCCGAGGCGCCGGCAGCTCGTCGCTCAGTGGGTCAACGCCGCCACATGTAACACGGCTTAGCCTGCGCTGCTGGGGGGGGGGGCTAGCACCGGGTCAGACCTCCTCTGCTTTTAAAGCACAATGTCAGAACACCGACTGCTATGACCACATATTCATAAAACCATCCTTTATACCCCGCCAGAATGCAGAGCTGAGCTAACGTGCTGTTACTCCGGCGCTGGGAGGGATCAATACGTTTGGCGATTAATCCATTAGTGCTCGGGGAAAAGCGAATTAGCGCAGATAGTACGGCTGGAACCCAGCTCTTGTTTCATGCGAAGGGAAAGCACGGAGGCGGTGTCGGCAAATGTCGCCGACCGAGGAAGATGGGGGCTAATGTGGGACGAGGATTAAGAGCCCCACGCACGAGGAAGAGCAGCTTAATGAAGAAGGGCTGGCGTGAGTGTTTGTGTGCGTTTGTGTGTGTGAGCGTTTGTGTGCGTGAGCGTTTTTGTGCGTGAGTCTTTGTGTGTGTGAGCGTTTGTGTGCGTGAGTGTTTGTGTGCGTAAGTCTTTGTGTGCGTGAGCGTTTGTGTGCATGAGTGTTTGTGTGTGTGAGCGTTTGTGTGCGTGAGTCTTTGTGTGTGTGAGCGTTTGTGTGCGTGAGCGTTTGTGTGCGTGAGTCTTTGTGTGTGTGAGCGTTTGTGTGCGTGAGCGTTTGTGTGCATGAGTGTTTGTGTGCGTGAGCGTTTGTGTGCATGAGTGTTTGTGTGCGTGAGCGTTTGTGTGCATGAGTGTTTGTGTGCGTTTGTGTGCATGAGTGTTTGTGTGCGTGAGCGTTTGTGTGCGTGTTTGTGTGCGTGAGCGTCTGTGTGTGTGAGCGTCTGTGTGCGTGACTGTTTGTGTGCGTGAGTGTTTGTGTGCGTGCGTGTTTGTGTGTGTGCGTATTGAGATATGGGGGGCTACGGTGACATTCACGTGAGACCGCCACGCTAGTCGTCGCAGTAGGGCTGGGTATCGATTCGAATTTCAAGAATCGATTTGATTCCGATTCACAAGATTCAGAATCGATTATCACGATTCAATTTGATTCGATTCAATATTGATTTGGTTAGTGTTACTAAAACCTGTTTTTTTTATCTGTAACCTTAATTACATGACTGCCAAGTTATGCAACACATCAATACTAGGGCTGGGTATCGATACTGATTTCCAAACATGAATGAATGAATGAATGAATCATTGAATGAATTAATGAACTATTCATTCATGAAATAAAAGATCGATTTTGGGATTCATGAATTGAATGATGAATCGATTTTTTAAACCCAGCCCTACGTCGCAGGCCCTCTTAACCGGCCCGGGAATCTCACCGGCCTCCAAAAGCTAATTGCTAATGTGGTTGGAAACGTGTCATACCTTAATGGGTGAGTGCGTAAAAAAAAGCAGTGTGTGTTTTGAAGGAGGCGAAGCGTCTGATTCAGCCTTTGTGAGTCACCGGTGAGGTAATGTTCACCTCGGGGGCGGGGCTTCGGCGGGGGAATGCGAGCGCGCTGGACCGACGCTGTGTGCCGAGGGCGTGGGAGGATCTCAACTGTACATACAGGCCAGCTGATAACGCTCACTCCCGTTTCAAAGGCCACGGGCAGCGAGCTTGATCGCCCAAACCCAGTGGCTCACGGGGTTAGCCTGCATCTGTTTCTTTGTCTCCTCTCTCTCTCTCTCTCTCTCTCTCTCTCTCTCTCTCTGTCTCCGTATCTCTCTCTTTCTCTCTCTCTGCCTCCCTTGATCATGCTCCATAGAGCTCCTTGCACACGATCTCGGGGAAGAGGAGAGAGAGAGAGAGAAAAAAAGGAAGAAAAAGTGGGTCAGGGCGACCTATTTTTTCCCACAGTTCACGGAGGCAGAGGGTGGCAGAGTTATCGTCAGTTAGACGAGGAGCAAGGCCTGATGGGAAGGCAGGGCCCTGTCGCGGGACGCAGCCACTCAGAACTGGGTCAGCGGCAGAGGCTACGTCTTGTAAACGGCTTGTCATACTGGGGAGAAAAGCTGCAAATGAACCATAGATTATACGACCCAAGCTGAGCTCTGAGGTCTCTCCTCTCTCCCCTCTCCTCGCTCCCCAGACCCACATCACACACACACACACACACACACACCACACACACACACACACACACACACACACACCACACACACACACACCACCCCCACCCCCACACACACACACACCACACACACACACCACACACACACACACACACACACACACCACACACACACACCACACACACCACCCACACACACACACACCACCCCCCCACACACACACCACACACACACACACACACACACACACCACACACACACACACACACCACACACACCACCCACACACACACACACACCACCCCCACACACACACACACACACACACCACACACACCACCCCCACACACACACACGCACACACCCACCCCACCACACACACACACATAGACAAACACGCACACACACAGTCTCTCTCTCTGTGAAATGCACACACAGACAAAGTCCCTCTCTCTCTCTCTCTCTCTCTCTCTCTCTCTCTCTGAAACACACACACACACACACACACACACACTGACTCAGTCACAGTCTTTGATTACTGCAGTCAGAACCAACCAGCTCAAAGCCCAGAACCGACCAGCTCAAAGTCCAGAACCGACCATCTCAAAGCCCAGAACCGACCAGCTCAAAGCCCAGAACCGACCAGGTCAAAGCCCAGAACCGACCATCTCAAAGCCCAGAACCGACCCACTCAAAGCCACACAGCTCCTGAGGAACACCAGCTCCTGAGGAACACAGCCTCTCACACATTCTCTGTGTGACCCCAGGTTGTTGGGCTCTAAATATAACCCCCTCTCTTCCACATCTCCTCTCCCGTATTTAGGTCATGTTATTTACAGTTGTCCAAGTTCAACGGTAGTTTAGGAGTAGATGATGGAGCATAATGCTGGTGTGGGTGGTCCCCTGGAGAAATAATCTGTGATGTAATCTGCAAAAAGGGCCAAACAGACACACAGGCTAATCTGGAACGGCTTGTTATGTAATGTGTTATTTTGACAAGCCGAGCTCAAGATGGCGGCGTCTGCATATCTCTCCATCGCTATATAAGTCTTTGAGATGCTTCCGCGCTCCCCCACTTTGGGCTGGCTTTCTCTGGACACACGCATGGCGTGTGTAAGACAACCCCTCATCTGACATCATCCATGCTAAGGCTACCCCCGTCTCCATCCTCCCCAGGCGAAATTCACGCCATTGACGTTACGTGAGATTGACTAGTTAGCAACTTGGACGCATGCTGATTCCTGTCGTATCCTCGCTAAGCCGGTGGAAATGCCCTGGTGGCGTTGGTTCCGCTGTCTCTACGCGTCCTCGGGTCTCTCAGAGAGACGGCGCAGGATAAGCGCAGGGTTTTATGTTCCCCTCGAAAAAATAATTGCGGGAGTTTTGTCGGGAGCCGTGGGCCCTGGAACCCAGAACTCGGGGCTTAGCTGCGTATGGGTTCTGTTTATGGAGAAGTCTGGTTTTCACTCACTCATATTTCACTATGGGGAACAGATCTGCTTGCGAGGCGTCTCTGAGGCACTGGGAGGGCTGCTCATCCAAGTCTGCATTCAGGACAATACTGGGCCATCTCTCCGTAGGCCGACTGCCTTCAGATCTCAAAAAGGAGACCATGTAATATGAAAACACCTTTATTTTGATGCATGATTATCATGTAAAATAAAATTTAAAAAGCAGGATATTGGTCATCTCCACTGTCTCTGACAGACCTGTAAGTAACAGTAATCAGATTGCGTTCACTCTCTGAAGGAAACCTAATTTAGCTAGGGTGTCACGCAAATGTCCATAATATTGGGAGGTAGAGCTCTATATGAGGTGTGTAAGGTTAGCATGGCGCCGCTAGGCTGACGTGCTCCACCCTGAGCTAGCCTAGCTGCTCTCCTGGAGAAGCGTCACTCCTGGTATTATTAGGTCCCGGTGTGAAAGCCCCTTACGCTAATTAAAGAGTGTGTTTGTGGCCTGAGTCCCCAAATAGGAGTCTCTGGGGGCAATCGCATGTCACTGTGTGTCTGTCGACGTGTGTGTGTGTGTGTCATATGTGTGTGCGTGTGCACTAGTGTGTGCGTGCGCTAGTGTCCGTGTGTGTGCATGCGCTAGTGTAAGTGTGTGTGTGTGCGTGCGCTAGTGTCCGTGTGTGTCGACGTGTGTGTATGTGTGTGCGTGCGCTAGTGTCCGTCTGTGCGTGTGTGTGCGTGCGCTAGTGTCCGTGTGTGTGTGTGCGTGCGCTAGTGTCCGTGTGTGCGTGTGTGTGCGTGCGCTAGTGTCCGTGTGTGTGTGTGTGCGTGCGCTAGTGTCCGTGTGTGTGTGTGTGTGCGTGCGCTAGTGTCCGTGTGTGTGTGTGCACGTGCGCTAGTGTGTGTGTGTGTAAAGGTGAGACATGCTGAGCAGTAGACCAGTCAGAACCAGAGTCCGGTCTCCCCAGCGTGAGCAGTGTGTTCTGGGAGAGTTCTGCTGCGGAGCCCAGAGCAGATGGTCTCCAGCAGGCCTGCGTGTGACATGTGATAACATTACAGTCATGTGATAACATTACAATCATGTGATAACATTACAGTCATGTGATAACATTACAGTCAGGAAAGGTCAGGCCTGAGGAGGGGAGGGGGGAAGGTGGGGGGGGGGCAGGCCTGTCTTAGCTCCCCCTGGTACACACACACACACACACACACACACACACTACCAAGCCCCTGTCAGGCAAGGAGTAGTACCACTGAGAGAGTAGGCAAGGAGACTGAACATGTCTTCTTTGTGCTCCGCGCCCGACCAGCTCTCACATAAACACAGCGGTAATGATTGAACCGGTCCGGCCGCACGCAGGGGGACTTCGGACGGGGGGCCGCGCCGTGTTTACGCAAGCCAGCGCCAGACCTTCGCCGTGACCTAGCAGAACTCTCGCTCGCGGTCGGCCCGCTTTCAAAGTTTGACCGCCCCCCCCATCCCCCCACCCGTCGGTTGATAAGCCCGGCCGGCCTCATCTCAGAGAGAGAGACGTGACGTTTGTTTGGAAGCCTCTAGCCTCCGTGTGCCAGCTGCTTAGCTGGTCTGGGGTTTCCTCCCCTTACGTAAACAACGCCTCAAGTGGACCGGCGGCGGGACCTGGCCCAGGTGCGCCCCGGCGCCACTCCGCTCCTGAAATGGCATGGGCCGGCAGCGGGCGGGAGGCGGGTTAAAAATACACCCGCAGTGCCAGGCGGACATTTTGAAATTCTGTCTCTATCTTGGTCCGATAGGGAGGTTAAAGATACAGCATCCTGATAAAGCGCTTCCCACCGGGGGGCACCGATAAGACTGGAGCAGATTGAATAAAAGAAAGAGCTGGAGAGAGAGAGAGAGAGGGAAGGAGGGAGGGAGGAGAGAGAACAGGGGGGAGGGTGACAGAGGGAGAGGGAGAGAAGGAGGGAGGGAGGGAGGGAGGGAGGGAGGGAGGGAGGGAGGGAGGGAGGGAGGGAGGGAGGGAGGGAGGGAGGGAGGAGAGAGAACAGGGGGGAGGGTGACAGAGAAATATAGACAGAGGGAGGGAGGGAGGAGAGGGAACAGGGGGGAGGGTGACAGAGAGAGAGAGAGAGAGAGAGAGAGTGGAGATCTGAGATGTCTATCGGGCGGCGTGAAGGTTTTTTGTCTTGCAGATTCAGTTCAAGGACGCCCGCAGGCGAGGCAGCTCTCTCTCTTTCTCTCTCTCTCTCTCTCTCTCTCTCTCTCTCTCTCGCCGTGCCAGCGATGGCGCTCAAGGTCGTCCGAGGCGGCCGGCCCTGTGACATCAAACAGGAACACGAGGGGGGGCGGGAGAAAACCCATCAGCAAGCCCCCCCCCCCCAGAACAGAGCTGCAAGGGGAAAACAACCTTAACCCCCCCCCCCCCCTCCACCTTAACCGCCCCCTCCACTCTCCCGGCCGGCGCCCGGGTCCTCGTGGGCTCCGTCGAGGGCAGGGAGCTGGTTAAGAGCTGTAATGAGAGCATCTTATTCTCTCCACAGAGCCTGGAGATGCCAGGATAACTGCTTTTGTATTTGCCAGCCACACATGCAGAGAGCAGTGTGTGTGTGAGTGCGTGTGTGTGTGTGTGTTAGGCTTGAGTGTGATAAATGAAGAGAGGGAGGGCAGGCAGAGAGAAAAAAAAGGCTTAAAGTTATTTAAAGAGACAGCCGTCCAATGGCGGGCCTCGACCAAATTCTCCAGGCTAACTTGGGCGTAGCATCCCTCAAGGGAAGAAGCCCATCCATTCCTCTTGACAGAGGAGCGTTTATCAGGGAGCGATTAATGGGGATTTTAGAGAGTGCTTCAGAGACAAACAGTTGAGAGGTTATGGCTAATGTTCCGACTAAACTCGGCGGACATTTTCGCCTCCTCTGACAGAATCCACAATCCTCTTTTCCCTCTTACTATCGAGTTTGGGATCACAGGAAAAGCCCACAGCCCCGGTGGAGCCGGAGTGTGAAGAGGTTTCTCGTTTGGACGAAGACCAAGTGAGCCCAAGCTGTCAGCGAGGCCCTATCTATTCCTCCTCCCCGCGAAGCCACTTTCTTCTCAGACAGGATTTAGCGGATAAGTGTCCCTCGCTCTTGTGACGCAACCCGTTTCGAACACTAACCCTTTAAAGCTGGATTTGAAGCTCCGCTGAACCCCAGCGACCTTTGACCCATTCGCCGAGGGCTTAGAGACGAGGTGGACGCGGCGGCGCACGTCCCTGGGGCTCCTCGCCGTCTCACCGCGGCTCGCCGCCCCAACTGGCATGGCACCATTTTGACTCTTTCTTTTGATTAAACGGAAAACCATTTAGACTAAACAATCGATACGAGCGGTCGTGAGTCCTGATTCACACCGACATAAATCTCCCGGGCCTGGCGCACGGGCTCCCTGGATCATTTCTGCTGATTAGTTTTCCCATTACTCAAAACAGATGTGTTTGGAGATGATGAATTATCCAATTAGGGGATATTTGTCACCCATTTGATATCTTGCCGGAGACCGAGACACGAGAGGAGAGACTTTTTCTGTCCGGTGGCTCTCCTCGTGTCCCCTAACTTCCCTCCCCGGGCGAACGCCGGTCCACATGCTTGGTCTGGGAGTAGCGGGCGCAGTTGCAAACTGATGTACGGACCGTTGTGCGAGCAGCTCGCGGCGGCGAGCCAGAGGAGACCGCCAGGACCAACGGACATCTTTTCTCTTTCCCTTTAAAGCGCCACACAACCGGGCTATTGATAGAGAGGTGCTGTTGTCATTGACAGAGTTCCCAGGGTGAAGGTCAGGGGAGGGGTATAAACGTAACACCCGCTGCCCCGCCGCGTCAGCCCAGAGACGCTCCGGGTTCGGGGCCAAGGATCGGCGTTTGAACCGGGGGGTGTTAAAAAAAAAAAACGCTGTCCTTCCCTCACACACACACACACACACACTGACATCGCTGGAATAGTTCACAAACTCTACTGTAGTTACCCTTCAAAACAATACACACACAGCTGAAGGATTTCATGTACGCCCGCCACCCCCCCCCCCCAGCTCACCCCCCCCACTCCCTCTCCCTGTCTGTGGACAGTGGGCTGATTCTGCAGCCTCCCTCCCCCCCTCCCTCCCTCCCTCCCTCCCCCCCCTCCCTCCTCCTCTCCTCTCCTCTCCTCTGCTCTGCTTGGCAGTGCCGGGCTGTGTGTGTGTGTATGTGTGTGTGTGTGTGTGTGTGTATGTGTGTGTGTGTGTGACAGCTGCCTAATTGGGCATTCTCCCCCCGTCGCCGCGCCCGCCTCCCCTCTCTCCTCCAGCCCGGGCCGCGGCTCTGCTGACGAATGGCAGCGGATTACAGATGAGGACACACTGACCCGTCTGACCTTGCCTAGCAGCCGCGGGGGAGGGGGGAGGAGGAGGGGGGAGGGGAGGAGGAGAGGGAGTAGGGGGAGGGCGGGGGCCCTGCCTGCCTGCCTGCCTGCCTGCAGAGGGGGGTGGGTGGGGAGGGGAGTGGCGTCGGGTCACCGGAGGATGAGGTCGTGAGAAGGTGTGGGGGGAGGGGAGGGGTGGGTCGGGCTCCGCCAGGTGGCCGAGCGCGAGTAGATGACAAGAGTGTCACATGACAGCTCCCTCTCCCCCCCCCCCCCCGTGTCAGCGTGTCAAGGGCGCGGGCACCCGTTGGCGAGACCACTGCGGCATTTTCGACTTTTATTTATTTATTTATTTATTTATTTATTTATTTTTTACCGATGTGTTTATTTAGCCGCTGTACGGTGTTGACGGCTTTGGGAGACGGACGGTACAGCTGCTGTATCGGGGCGTCCGGGCGTCGCTCACTGATACACACGGGGGGGGGGCAAGGAGATGGCAGATCCTCCTGAGTGTGGTGAATTTTAATTCACCCCCCCCCCCATCAACCCCGCCCCCCTGCTGTGAGTGTGAGACTGCCAAGGTGAGGTTGCGTCCTCTTGTTAAGAGCGATTAATGGCACTCGTTATGTACATAATGAAATATCCCTGCTGATGCGTAGGGTGGCGTTCTCTCTCTCTCTCTCTCTCTCTCCCTCTCTCTCTCTCCCTCTCTCTCCCTCTCTCTCTCTCTCTCTCTCTCTCCCTCTCTCTCTCTCCCTATCTCTCCCTCTCTCTCTCTCTCTACTATCTCTGCTTCATGGCTGTGTGTGCGTGTGTGCGCGCACGTGTGTGTGTGCTGCATTGAGGACTCTGTGTCAGCCTCCAGGCAGCCTGGGTACATCTGTTTGATATGGTGTGAAGAAAGAGAGAGAGAAAGAGAGAGAGAGAGACCAAAGTATGAGTTGTGAATGTAGATGAAAACAAATTGGAATGAAAGTCCTGTCAAGTTGGTGGCTGAGTGTGCTCCTGTTCGTGGGGGATGCAGGTTAGGGCGCGTGGGGGGTGGAGGTTAGGGCGCGTGGGGGGTGCAGGTTAGGGCGCGTGGGGGGTGGAGGTTAGGGCGCGTGGGGGGTGCAGGTTAGGGCGCGTGGGGGATGAAGGTTAGGGCGAGAGGGGGTTGGAGGTTAGGGCGCGTGGGGGATGGAGGTTAGGGCGCGTGGGGGGTGCAGGTTAGGGCGCGTGGGGGATGAAGGTTAGGGCGCGTGGGGGGTGCAGGTTAGGGCGCGTGGGGGGTGGAGGTTAGGGCGCGTGGGGGGTGCAGGTTAGGGCGCGTGGGGGATGAAGGTTAGGGCGAGAGGGGGTTGGAGGTTAGGGCGCGTGGGGGATGGAGGTTAGGGCGCGTGGGGGATGGAGGTTAGGGCGCGTGGGGGGGT
This sequence comes from Borostomias antarcticus, assembly GCF_949987555.1. Classification (NCBI taxonomy): domain Eukaryota; kingdom Metazoa; phylum Chordata; class Actinopteri; order Stomiiformes; family Stomiidae; genus Borostomias; species Borostomias antarcticus. Next base: position 17,273,622 of record NC_140248.1, read on the forward strand.
GGAGGGTAGGGCGCGTGGGGGGGGCAGGTCAGGGCGCGTGGGGGGGTGCAGGTTAGGGCGCGTGGGGGGTGGAGGTTAGGGCGCGTGGGGGATGCAGGTTAGGGCGCGTGGGGGGTGCAGGTTAGGGCGCGTGGGGGGTGCAGGTTAGGGCGCGTGGGGGGTGCAGGTTAGGGCGCGTGGGGGGTGCAGGTTAGGGCGCGTGGGGGGTGCAGGTTAGGGCGCGTAGGGGATAAAGGTTAGGGCGCGTGGGGGTTGGAGGTTAGGGCGCGTGGGGGGTGGAGGTTAGGGCGCGTGGGGGTTGGAGGTTAGGGCGCGTGGGGGGTGGAGGTTAGGGCGCGTGGGGGGTGGAGGTTAGGGCGCGTGGGGGGTGGAGGTTAGGGCGCGTGGGGGGTGGAGGTTAGGGCGCGTGGGGGGTGGAGGTTAGGGCGCGTGGGGGTTGGAGGTTAGGGCGCGTGGGGGGTGGAGGTTAGGGCGCGTGGGGGGGTGCAGGTTAGGGCGCGTTGTGGGTGCAGGTTAGGGCGCGTGGGGGGTGGAGGTTAGGGCGCGTTGGGGGTGCAGGTTAGGGCGCGTGGGGGATGCAGGTTAGGGCGCGTGGGGGGTGCAGGTTAGGGCGCGTGGGGGATGAAGGTTAGGGCGCGTGGGGGTTGGAGGTTAGGGCGCGTGGGGGGTGGAGGTTAGGGCGCGTGGGGGGGTGCAGGTTAGGGCGCGTTGTGGGTGCAGGTTAGGGCGCGTGGGGGGTGGAGGTTAGGGCGCGTGGGGGGTGCAGGTTAGGGCGCATGGGGGTGGAGGTTAGGGCGCGTGGGGGTTGGAGGTTAGGGCGCGTGGGGGGTGGAGGTTAGGGCGCGTGGGGGGGTGCAGGTTAGGGCGCGTGGGGGGTGGAGGTTAGGGCGCATGGGGGTGGAGGTTAGGGCGCGTGGGGGGTGCAGGTTAGGGCGCGTGGCTCGGTGCGTGATGTGTGTTCTGAGAGGGAGAACAGGGTGGTTTACCATAGCCTCCATTTTGAATGGGAGGTAAATTTAGATCTAATCTTGTTGTGCGGGTGCTTTTATAAAGCGAGAGAAGCTCCTCCCGCGCCAGCTTTTTACGTTGACCTCATTGTGCTTTTGCATGTTTCTATCTGTACGGTTTGCGTGTGTGTCTGTGTGTGCTTGTGTGTGTGTTTGTAGGACGAGACACTTCTGGGTTGCTACAGGTTTTATTTTGACCTCATTCTATGCATGTGTGTGTGTGTGTGTGCGCTCGTTTTTGAATGTGTGTGTGCTGTGCGTGTTTTAGATGCGTGTGTGTGTGTGTGTGTGTGCATGCGTGTGTTTGTTTGCGTGGCTCTATTCAGCGGCCGAGTCAAGCTGTGCGAGCTCTTTAATCCCACGCCCCGGTGCACGCCGGCTTGATTAGTGGCAGCAGTTATCTGTGCAGAAGACAGCGTGGCCCCCGCGTGGCCCCCGTTAGCGTTTGGTCAGGCTGGGGCCACACAGGGGTGTCAAGTCATGAGAAAGGTGAGCGAGGAATGAGAGAGGGAGAGGGGAGCGGGGGAGTGAAAGAGAGACGGAGGGGAGAGGCAGAGAACGAGGGAGGAGAGAGAGAGAGAGAGATAGATAGAGGCCTGATTAGTATTCCTCAGGAGCCCTTCTGCCAGTGGAGCAAATTGATTACTGCACTTTACCTGTATCAGCCTCCCCAGCTGAGGATGACAGGGTAGGAGGGCTGGTGTGTGTCTGCATGCGCTTCACCATCAGCTCCGCCCCCTCGTCCGCCCTGCGGCGGTGGAGCCCTGTCGGCCGCGCCGCCGTACTCACCGGGGGAGAGAGAGACGTACTCACCGGGAGAGAGAGAGACGTACTCACCAGGGGAGAGAGAGACGTACTCACCGGGGGAGAGAGAGCTGTACTCACCAGGGGAGAGAGAGACGTAGAGAGAGAGACATACTCACCGGGAGAGAGAGAGGTACTCACCGGGGGAGAGAGAGACGTACTCACCGGGAGAGAGAGAGACGTACTCACCGGAAGAGAGAGAGACGTACTCACCGGGGGAGAGAGAGACGTACTCACCGGGAGAGAGAGAGACGTTCTCACCGGGAGAGAGAGAGACGTACTCACCGGGAGAGAGAGAGAGACATACTCACCAGGAGAGAGAGAGACGTACTCACCGGGAGAGAGAGAGACGTATTCACCGGGAGAGAGAGAGACGTACTCACCGGGAGAGAGAGAGACGTACTCACCGGGAGAGAGAGAGACGTTCTCACCGGGAGAGAGAGAGAGAGGTACTCACTGGGGGAGAGAGAGAGACGTACTCACCGGGAGAGAGAGAGATGCCACCGTCCGCCCCGCCATTGCTACACTGTCACAGGGCTGAGGGCTGCAGTGTTTGGTCGCTGCCTCTCTCTCTCTTTCTCTCTCTCTCACTCTCTCTACCTATCTGTTTATCTCTCTCTTTCTCCCTCTCTATCTGTCTATCTCTCTCTCTCTCTCTCTCTCCCTGTCTCTATCTCTCTCACTTTCTCTCTATCTATCTATCTATCTATCTATCTATCTATCTATCTTTATGTCTCTCCCTCTATCTATCTATCTCTCTCTCTCTTTCTCTCTCAATCTCTCTCTCTTTCTCTCTCTCCCTCTCTCTATCTTTTCTCTCTCTCTCTCTCTCTCTCTCTCTCTCTCTCTCTCTCTCTCTCTCAGGTGTAATGTTGTCAGGTTGGGTGTGCAGACGGCAGGTTTTCCCCCCAACTCATCCCTAATGACGTCCTGCTCTTGGACGCTGGTACAGAAAGCAGTGGACCCCAACGGTCCTCCTCCATCTCCGCTCTGCTCCGCTGCCCCGCCCAGCCGCCCAGCGGGGGGCCCGTCCGCCTGCTTGTTCCTAGTTAGGCCACCTGACCGGAGCGCTGGGGTGTTCTGGCCAGGCGAAGCCATTCAGCGCTCCGGAGGTCAGGAATCATGTTGTTTGCTCTGACCTGGTCCATTTACATCCCCGCTCCGTTCCAATACAGTAGAATAGAGAAAGAGCACGGCGCTCTCCAGGCCTTTCACTGGGAGGGACCCTACAGAACGGGAAGAGAGAGGGAGGGAACCCTTACAAGAGAGAGGGTGGGAACCCTTACAGTATGGGAAGAGAGAGGGAGTGAACCCTTACAGTCCAGGAAGAGAGAGGGAGTGAACCCTTACAGTATGGGAAGAGAGAGGGAGTGAACCCTTACAAGAGAGAGGGAGTGAACCCTTACAGTACAGGAAGAGAGAGGGAGTGAACCCTTACAGTATGGGAAGAGAGAGGGAGTGAACCCTTACAGTACAGGAAGAGAGAGGGAGTGAACCCTTACAGTATGGGAAGAGAGAGAGAGTGAACCCTTACAGTATGGGAAGAGAGAGAGAGTGAACCCTTACAGTATGGGAAGAGAGAGGGAGTGAACCCTTACAGTATGGGAAGAGAGAGGGAGTGAACCCTTACAGTACAGGAAGAGAGAGGGAGTGAACCCTTACAGTATGAGAAGAGAGAGGGAGTGAACCCTTACAGTATGGGAAGAGAGAGGGAGTGAACCCTTACAGTACAGGAAGAGAGAGGGAGTGAACCCTTACAGTACAGGAAGAGGGAGGGAGTGAACCCTTACAGTACAGGAAGAGAGAGGGAGTGAACCCTTACAGTACGGGCAAGAGAGAGGGACATCCTTAGCATGGAGTCAGGACAAAATGGAGTGGTAGCTAGCAGGAATTCTAAAAGGAGGACTAAAGCTTAGTTTACACTGTTTAAGACAAGCTATGGCTCATAGACGCACAGCCATAATAATAATATACTGTGTTATGCTCTGTGTGTTATGAGCCATAGCTTGTCTTATACACAGAACTGGGCTGAGCAAGAAAAGGGAGGGAGTGTCTGGTTTAGTAGCCCAGGCTGAGACAGAAGAGATACAGACTGAGACAGAAGGGATACAGGCTGAGAAAGAAGAGATACAGGCTGAGAAAGAAGAGATACAGGCTGAGACAGAAGAGATACAGGCTGAGACAGAAGGGATACAGGCTGAGACAGAAGAGATACAGGCTGAGACAGAAGAGATACAGGCTGAGAAAGAAGAGATACAGGCTGAGAAAGAAGAGATACAGGCTGAGACAGAAGAGATACAGACTGAGACAGAAGAGATACAGACTGAGACAGAAGAGATACAGGCTGAGACAGAAGAGATACAGGCTGAGACAGAAGAGATACAGGCTGAGACAGAAGAGATACAGGCTGAGACAGAAGAGATACAGACTGAGACAGAAGGGATACAGACTGAGACAGAAGAGATACAGGCTGAGACAGAAGAGATACAGACTGAGACAGAAGAGATACAGGCTGTGACAGAAGAGATACAGGCTGAGACAGAAGAGATACAGGCTGAGAAAGAAGAGATACAGGCTGAGAAAGAAGAGATACAGGCTGAGACAGAAGAGATACAGACTGAGACAGAAGAGATACAGACTGAGACAGAAGAGATACAGGCTGAGACAGAAGAGATACAGGCTGAGACAGAAGAGATACAGGCTGAGACAGAAGAGATACAGGCTGAGACAGAAGAGATACAGACTGAGACAGAAGGGATACAGACTGAGACAGAAGAGATACAGGCTGAGACAGAAGAGATACAGACTGAGACAGAAGAGATACAGGCTGTGACAGAAGAGATACAGGCTGAGACAGAAGAGATACAGACTGAGACAGAAGAGATACAGACTGAGACAGAAGAGATACAGGCTGAGACAGAAGAGATACAGACTGAGACAGAAGGGATACAGACTGAGACAGAAGAGATACAGACTGAGACAGAAGAGATACAGACTGAGACAGAAGAGATACAGGCTGAGACAGAAGAGATACAGGCTGAGACAGAAGGGATACAGACTGAGACAGAAGAGATACAGGCTGAGACAGAAGAGATACAGGCTGAGACAGAAGAGATACAGGCTGAGACAGAAGAGATACAGGCTGAGACAGAAGAGATACAGGCTGAGACAGAAGAGATACAGGCTGAGACAGAAGAGATACAGGCTGAGACAGAAGGGATACAGGCTGAGACAGAAGAGATACAGGCTGAGACAGAAGAGATACAGGCTGAGACAGAAGAGATACAGGCTGAGACAGAAGAGATACAGGCTGAGACAGAAGAGATACAGACTGGGACAGAAGAGATACAGACTGAGACAGAAGAGATACAGACTGAGAAAGAAGAGATACAGGCTGAGACAGAAGAGATACAGGCTGAGACAGAAGAGATACAGGCTGAGACAGAAGAGATACAGGCTGAGACAGAAGAGATACAGACTGGGACAGAAGAGATACATACTGAGACAGAAGAGATACAGACTGAGAAAGAAGAGATACAGGCTGAGACAGAAGAGATACAGGCTGAGACAGAAGAGATACAGGCTGAGACAGAAGAGATACAGGCTGAGACAGAAGAGATACAGACTGAGAAAGAAGAGATACAGGCTGAGACAGAAGAGATACAGACTGAGACAGAAGAGATACAGGCTGAGACAGAAGAGATACAGGCTGAGACAGAAGAGATACAGGCTGAGACAGAAGAGATACAGGCTGAGACAGAAGAGATACAGGCTGAGACAGAAGAGATACAGGCTGAGACAGAAGAGATACAGGCTGAGACAGAAGAGATACAGGCTGAGACAGAAGAGATACAGGCTGAGACAGAAGAGATACAGGCTGAGACAGAAGAGATACAGGCTGAGACAGAAGAGATACAGGCTGAGACAGAAGGGATACAGGCAGCACCAGGGGCAGGGGTAGGTATAGGGGGTAGGGGTGGGGGGCAGGTGTAGGGGGTAGGGGGTAGGTGTAGGGGGCAGGTGTAGGGGGTAGGTGTAAGGGGCAAGTTTAGGGGAGTAGGTGTAGGGGGTAGTTGTAGGGGGCAGGTGTAGGGGGGTAGGTGTAGGGGGCAGGTGTAGGGGTGTAGGGGGCAGGTGTAGGGGGGTAGGGAGTAGGTGTAGGGGGGTAGGGGACAGGTGTAGAGGTGTAGGGGGCAGGTGTAGGGGGGTAGGGAGTAGGTGTAGGGGGCAGGTGTAGGGGGGTAGGGAGTAGGTGTAGGGGGGTAGGGGGCAGGTGTAGGCCTAATCCCATTTACAGTAGGTGTCCAGTAGGTGATTATGCTGTCAACGGGACTGGTGCAGCCGGTGACTTTCTCCCAAAAAGTTACGCATAGTCGTTTTATCCTTTAGCAGAGTGTTGTTTGAATGCAACAGTATTTTTTTTAAGCTAAACTGGAAAAAAAAAAGCTGCCAAGCAGAGAAAAGAGAAGCCATTTTGGATTAGTCCGAAGAAATGACCCGAAATAGCCCATTGTGCCCAAATCGTGCCCCTCCTCCGCCATTCTCTTTCACCCCCTCGGAGCGAGCATTAGGATGATTTAAAAACTCCCTCAGAAGTAGGTCAGCGCAGGCATTAAGGATGGAGAAATGATGGCTGGGACATGTCTCCTCTCTTCTCCCTCGCTTGTGCCGCTGTCACTGGCCAGCTTATTCCAAAACCGTCCCAAATGAGTCATTCCACAATCAAGTAAGACTCCTTTTAACCCAATCACGCCACATCTTGCTGACTCACAGCGGGAGCAGCTCCGGATGTTCGCCAGACCACATTATGGAAATGATTCATTAAAAGCCACCGTTCTTCAGCCGAGCAGCTCCTGGGCTGTGGGCCGGCGGGCGCTGGGCCGGCTGATTGGTCCTCCCCCGCAACATCGATGGTGGGGGGGGGGGGACTTGAGATCGACCCCTGTGTGTTAGTATTGTACATGCGTACGTCCTGCACACAGTTACATGTATCAGGGCCCACCATTGTTTTCCTAATGCCAAGTACATTTTGCTTTGTATAAAAAACTACGCTTGGCGTCTCAGTAAAAGTACAGTCTATTCTCCTCAAGAAGCTGTACGCTTTCTACAGTTCAGAGCTTGAGGTGTTTAGTTTAGTTGAGTGGGTCTTCTTATTGAGACCATGTAGAATGCATTCAGCATATTAGAGATGTAACGGTAAGAACATTTCATATCACGATTATAGTGACCAAAATTATCACGGTTATCAGTATTATCGTGGTATCATAAAATCTGCTAAACATTTTCAAAAACTGCTGATACACTGAAATCATTTCAAAATGTTCGATTGAAAACCACAAATAAAATTAGCAGCACTATGCACTCTTTTTTGCATAAACATTAAAATAAAGTGTCTTGGAGACTTGCTAACTTTGGTTGATGATGGACAACGTTTTACAGTTAGTCTTTCAAAGCGCGGAAATCAAACACGGTTTTGATGATAATGGTATCGCGATAAATTTAATTAAATTCCAGCACGGTTTATCATTATACCGGATATAGTTACATCCCACAGAAACATGAATGAATGGTTGATATTCTCTGTGCTTATAACAACACTGTTAGAACACCAACCTACTCAAAACAAGGCTAGCTACATTCAACCATGTCCACCTCTTAACATTTGGTTGATTTTACTGACCGCTTATAAGACGACCGATTTCGTTCAACAACCGCACGACGACATGCATCAGGGGTTGGTTCACTGGGCGCTTGTCTCTCTGGTGCTTGTCTCTCTGGTGCGGTGGCCTATATCCCTCAGCCATCATCACCAGGCTGCTCCAGATGCCTTCAAAGGCTCTGTTTTGTTCTCTAGCATGATGGCCACAGGCCAATCACTGCTCTGGCTTCCACCAACCTGAACCAACTTCAGCCTTCCAACATTTTCTAATGGAAAATGTGTGTCGCTTTGGGGCGAACATAATAAGTGTTTTGAACGGACGATGTTGGCTTAGGATTACCTCCGAGCCCGCGTAGAAACGAAAGCTATTGATACTGGCCACGGCTCATTAAGGAAGGAATGTGTGTATTTTAATCAACTCACTAATTTCTCTCCTCTCAGGAAATAGCCCTTGGGTGGGTCTTCCATCCAGCACACAAATATTTACTATAGACACAAACATTGTGATAGCCCTGGCTATGCTCTCTTGGGTGAGGGGGGGTTAGTTCCCCTCCAGGTCTACGTTCCAGGGTACGGGGGGAGGGGCTGGGGATTGATATCTCCCTGGGTCACTTGGGTTTGTCCCTGGAAGTCTGCTGGGCAGTGGGCACTGAATCGCTTAGATGACTCATGGCATCAGCGTGCATGAATTCTCCTGCAGGCCTCGGAACTCCCTGTTCTGATACGGGGCCAGTTAAAAGTTCAAACCTGGCTTGGACCGGCCCAGACGCAGGGCGCAGAACACAGGTGCTCAGTCAGGACAGGACCTTTCTGGCCTGGACCGGCCCAGACGCAGGGCTCAGAACCCAGGTGCTCAGTCAGGACAGGACCTTTCTGGCTTGGACCGGCCCAGACGCAGGGCGCAGAACCCAGGTGCTCAGTCAGGACATGACCTTCCTGTCCGGAGAACCCGCTCAGCTCACGCTCAGGTGCTACTGTATGTGGAGTCGCCCGTGTTTTTATCATAGTCTAGAGAATTGTGTTTTACTGTGTGCGAAAAGTGCAGCTTTGTGGTATTCTGATATTTGTTTTATTATATTTAGCCTATTTCTTTTGTGTGTGTGTGTACGTGTGCGTGTGTGTGTGTGTACTCTGTATGCGCATGTGGGTGTACGTGCACTATGTGTGGGTTGTTTAGTCAATGCATCCTTAGAATTGGGTCAGAGTGCCCTAGTTTTCACTGTGTATGTGTGTGTGTGTGTGTGTGTGTGTGTGTGTGTGTGCGCGCGCGTGTGTGTATGTGGGGTGTTTCAATGTTGTTGTTTTGTCCTGATTGACTTATCTCCTAAACATATTTTTTCGCTCTAGCCCCCTGCTGTTCAGTAGCCTGTTATTCTCATGTTTACCTCTCTCAAGGTGAGAGAGAGCTTTTAATTCCACTTTCCTCCGATGTGGAAGTCCGCCCGCACCAGGTTTGAACAATTGCATTTGGCCAGGTAGCTCGCCTTTTGTCTTATTTAATCATGTCAGGGCCATATTGAATTTACAAATGGCGGACGCGCTGCATGTGTAAGTGAGCTACCCCCGTTGAGTATGTGCAGCTAGGCTAGGCTGCAGATTACATGATATAATACTGTTTAGGCATCGGCCCTCCTTTTAAATTCCTTTAACCTTGACTCCCCTTTGATGCAGGGAGAGAACACATCTGCCAGCCTGGTGTCAGGCATTAGTGATACACAGTTGCTCGGGCGGCATTGTCACTTTTTATTAACGCCCAGAGCTTTGCATGGACACCAGCTGTTGCGTGGCGTGGAAAAGCCTCCGCAGTGCGAACGACCTTGACTTTAACAGCTCCTGTGGCTCCTTCCCGGTTCTAATTCTTTTGTTTTGACTCATACATTTTAAATGGCTTAAATGGATTACCATTCTTGACAATGAAGGTCATTTGGGGAGTCTCGTTTTGAGGGCAGGGTGAGGGGCGGGGCCTATTGGGGGTGATGGTGCGATCAATCTGCAGGGGGGGTTGAAGGTCAGACTCGGAGATCTAATCCCTGACATCTGCATCAGGTCATATTCACGCCGGTTTTCTGGTAATTTCACATAGAAAACGGCTGATAGTGCAGTGACCTTCCTGTTCCTGGTGTCTGGGAGTGAGAGGAGAGAGGGAGAGAGGGAGAGAGGGAGGGAGGGAGGGAGAGAGAGAGAGAGAGAGAGAGACCGGCGATGATGAAGCTCTCCTTTCCATAGCTGCCCTCCCTCTCGCCCGTGGCCACTGTAGTAAAAATCACTTTAGAATGCGTCGGCCGTGTCATTGTGTGACATTGTCAAAGATAATGGATAATCACCACGGTAACCTGAGAGAGGCTCATTGGCCCTGCTCGCGTCTCACTGTGGGGGAGGGGTCAGGCTTTTGGGGGGCCACCACCAATGAGATGACATGTTAACAGATGTGTAAGGTCATTTTCAATATGTACGGCAGGAGAGATAATGTAATAGTAATACACACACACACACACACACACACGGGACAGCCTGTCTCCTGTCCTGGAAGGGAGTGTCGGGGGGTGGGGGGGAGTGCTTTAGGGGCTTGCTTTAGAGGACAGGCTACATATATTAAGGTCATTTATTAGTTCACGGAGCACAGTCGTGTGGAGAACATATTTTATCCCGCCCTTGCTGTTGCGGGGCCGTGTGACCTGGTCTCTGTCATTGCTGATGGGTCCCCGGGCCCCCGAGGGCCACCGTTCTTCAGAGAGGCCGACACTTTCAATACAATAAATACAGAGATATGAATGCAGTCAGCCGTGCCTTTCAACTGTTTATGCATGAATTAGGGAGGAATATTTAGCCTGGCCCGACGCAAGGTCAGCTCTAAATCCCAAGGTCCAACGCCAACAGTTAAGATCATGAACCGCATTTAACATTGGAATTATGCATGCGCCTCCTAAACACATTTATAGTATGTACCTGTTTTGCTGCTAGGCCGACCTTATGGACCCGGCGTGAGTCCTCCAAACTAAGTTGACGGTAAACATTTGTTTACTTGTTTACCAGGCGACGATGTGCTCCACTGCACGTTCCGTTTTTAATTGAGTTAAGCCCCCTGGCGGGAAATAGACCTAATCCTGCCATCTGTGATTAGCAGGACAGCAGACCTGGGATGGCCCGGTGTGACAGGTTGGCTTTTGTTGTCGTTAGATTAGGGTCAGCAGCTTAAAGCTGGCTTTGAACTGTAACCGACGCTGATGGGCCACTCTGGGTGGAGTCTCGGTCCCCCTGGCCAGACTTGCTCCTGGGCATGGTCGGCCGGTCTGCGGGGGGGGGGGGCTGGCGTCGTCGTGGACCGCCGTCGTGGGCGGCCTGAAAAGACGCGCTCAGTCGCCCTCCTCCGTCTCTCTCCCGGCACAGCTTCAGCGTCTGGGTGTCGGCTGGATGTCGGCTGGCTGTCAGCTGCGTGCCGGCTGGATGTCGGCTGGGCGTTGGCTGGGTGTCGGCTGGGCGTTGGCTGGATGTTGGCTGGATGTCGGGTGGATGTCGGGTGGGCGTCGGCTGGGCGTTGGCTGGATGTTGGCTGGATGTCGGCCGGGCGTCGGCTGGGTGCCGGCTGGATGTCGTCCGGGCGTCAGCGGGGTCGGCCGGTCTACATTAAGTCTGGCGCTAATCCCGGCTCGTTTTCAAGGCGGCATTAAAGTCCATCTGATACGGACATCTGAGATCATCTAACTTCCGTAGTTTGACGTATTTCCGACTCAAACAGGCAATAGAGGCAGGACATAACATTTAGAGGAATTTGATTGGAACACTGACAAGTGGGCGGGTTATAACAACTTCACATAGATTTGATAGGCGGATAGCGTTGATTGACGGGTGGATGTTGTGAGATTATTGGTTGACCTTGTTATATATTGTCGAATAGGTACACACTATGACCAAGGACGTGATCCAAAATCGTGTATAAAAAATATATATTTCACTGCGTCTTTAAAGGGTGCCCCCCTGTGGACCTGGGCCGTACTGAGGGGGCGGATGACAGCCCAGATTACAGCCCCGCCAGGTCGCCGACGGCCCGGCGTCTACCGATCCCCCGGTGTTATTTAGGCTCGACCGCGCTGCTGACCTTCCATCATAATCAAGGGCTGCTTTCCTGCCGGCCGGCTCTCTCTACGGTCCTCTGTCCGCTCGGCCGAGCGCAAAGGAGACGATCTCCGAGGTGAGACGTTCTCCGGCAGCCGAGGGGAGGCGGAGACTCTGTATTAATTAACCTTTACAGAGCGCGGCCCCGACTGTCGGAGGTGTCCCGTATCCACGGAGACCGGCCTGACAGGGTTCAGAGCAGAGGTCTCCCAGGGCAGCGCCGCTGACACTGTCATGGCAACGGTGTCCTGCGTGTCAGAGTCCCGCCCCCCCCCCCCCCCACCACAGACAACCTGGCGGTGGCGCGGCATGACAGGTGCACCTGATCCTCACACACATGCGGGCGCAGACACACACACACACACACACATCAAACCCACGCACAGCTGACAGCCTAGACTGATTCAACACCATTGGCTAGTGACAATTGCGAAGGATCCTGTATTGCTGTATTGATCCTGTATTGCAAGTAAACAAGACTAATGTGAACTCCATTGAGCTCAGAGTGAGTGATAATATAGAACTCTTAACTGAAGAATTGTTTCTAAATGTTTAAAAAAAAAATACGTTGTCATTGACACTGAAAATTGCCATGGCAACCTGACTCCTGCCCAGACTGACCTCACCAGGGGCAGGAGAGGGATCTAACTGCCCTCAGCAGGGGCAGGAGAGGGATCTAATTGCCTTCACCAGGGGCAGGAGAAGGATCTAACTGGGCAGGTTAGATTAGGCCAGGGCTCGCTGTCGGCAGGACAGCAAGGACTGAGCCCAGGTGGGTGGGCATTAAGTCTGTCTGTCTGCGGTAATAAAGTGTGTGTGTGTGTGTGTGTGTGTGTGTGTGTGTGTGTGTGTGTGTGCGTGCGTGTGCGCACGTTTACGTGCACGTGTGTGTGTGGGTGGGCGGGTGGCAGCTGCTGAGTGAGAATGGAGCCAGGGTTGTGAGATGCTGCTCAAGTGCGAGGCGGGGGGGCGGGGGGATTATCCAGTGAAATGACTGAGGCTGCATAGGAAGTGATTCCTCCTCTCTCAGGCCCTTCACTCCTGAAAGACGGCGCAGACACATCGCGACCAGGGGCTTATCGCTCAAGACCTGAATGTTTTCAGGATAGTGGGCTTGAATTTTCAATTTGAATCCAATCAAGCCTAATCTACATTGGTGGTCTGGTTAGATGGTGGGGGGGGGGGGGGGGGCATGTTGGGGAGAGGGGGGGGGGCTGTGCGCAGTCAAACTGATATGTTGCTAAGTAACAGGGACGGCAGACAAGGTGTTGAAATGAATGTGATGCAGTGCGTGCAAATCCCAGCTCCTCACACTGTGTTCTCTCTCTCCCTCTCTCTCTCTCTCTCTCTCTCTCTCTGTCTCCATCTCTCTCCCTCTTTCTCCCTCTCTCTCTCTCCCTCTCTCTCTCTCTCCCTCTCTCTACCTCTCTCTCTACCTCTCTCTCCCTCTCTCCCCCTCCCTCTCTCTCTCTCTCTCCCTCTCTCCCCCTCCCTCTTTCTCTCTCTCTCTCGTAGGTCCCTGGGTCTGAGGCCAGGCGAGTAGAAAGGTGTGTCCAGCAGGAGACGGCCTCACCGGGCCTCCCGGCTGGCATCCCAAACATCCTCAGCTGCACGGAGCTCGTCAACGCCGCGGCGGTGAAATCCTGCTAACTCCTCGCTCGCCAGTCACTCGAGCACCCCCCCCCCACTCCCCCCCCCCCCCCCAGGCCCGCGCGTTCTGGGAGTGCCCGGTGTTCGCAGGAACGCCGGGGAGAGCTGGCTAGCACCAAAATGGCCACCACCACACCCACAGTTTCACTGGCCTAGTGGCTCCGCCCCACTTTGGTGAGCGGCTATATCACAACAGTGGGTCACACCCCCTCGACCTCTAAAGACTCCTCTGGTGGACCCCACTGCCACCAGCACCACCTCTTCTTCTTCTCAGTATTTGGATGTACCCGCAGACCTGATGACCTAGTAGTGGACGTTGTTTACCCAGTAGCAGTGTTGAACCATACGAGGGGATCCTAGTATTGAACATGACTCATGGAGAGGAGCCTGGCCCTGAGACACACACGGATTCAGCTGTTCTAACTTATCTGGAAGGTTTACTGATGCATCCCGTGGCGGCTGGACCTGGGGCCACAGCAACCAGGAGGTCAGAGGCTGCCCACGGCAACCCGGAGCAGGTCAACAAGGTGGCCCAGCCCTTCCAGCTGCCCCATGGCCCCGCCGCTCCCAAGCCCGGGAACGGGCCCTCGCTGGGGGCCTCGCAGCACCTCAAGAAGGCCAGGCTACTCTGCTCCGGAGCCTGGAACCAGCCGGGGACCCAGAGGCTGAGCTCGCCCCCCGCGGAGCTCAACGGACAGGGGGCGGGGCTGCCGAACGGGGCCCTGGAGGGCTCTCCTCACGGCGGGGAGAGCACGCTGCTGGCCTCCCTGCTCCAGTCCTTCAGCTCACGGCTGCAGAGCGTGGCCATGTCGCAGCAGACCGGCAAGCCGGCGGACCAGCGCTCCCCGCCCCCCGAGGCCCCGCCCCCGCCCTCCGCCGCGGCCAAAGAGGCGGCGCCGCCCTGCTACGGGACAGCGTCCAGCCGGCTGAAGGGCCTGATGAGGAAGAGCAAGCTGCAGAGCCACAGCGCCACGCCCTACAGCCGCCGAGGAGGAGGAGGAGGCCACGCCCCCGAGCGCCCGTCCGAGTCGCCGCGTTCCGCCCACAGCGCCACGCCGCCGTCCGCCGCCCCGGCCGGCGACGCCGTGTCGTGCGCCGAGCGCCTCAAGGCGGTGGCCAACCTGGTGAAGATCCGCTCCAGCCCGGCGCCATCGCCCAAGCCCAGCGTGGCGTGCAGCCAGCTGGCCCTGCTGCTGTCCAGCGAGGCCCACCTGCAGCAGTACTCCCGCCAGCACGCGCTCAAGGCCCAGCTGTCGGGCCGCTCGGCCAGCGAGCGCCTGGCCGCCATGGCAACGCAGCAGGGCCAGGACATGAGGCCGGCGAGTGCGGACGAGGCCACGCTCAGGGGCCCGGAGGACGCACTGGGCTCCTTGGCCAGCCAGAACGGGACGACGGCGGCGGCGGCGGCAGCGGCAGCGGCGCTCAACCGACCGGCGCTGGGCTCCAGCCAGCGGAGCCCCTCCCTGCTGCGGGCGCAGAGCTCGCCCCGCCCCCTCCCTCCCTCCCCGCCCTCCCGCTCCCACCCCCTCCCCCCCCACGGCCAGCACCCGCCCCCCAGGGAGAAGAGGGGCTTCGACTCGCGGCCCTCGCGCCCCCCCCAGACCTGCAGCAGCCTGCTGCTGCTCCTCCTCAACAACCACAACAGCCAGAAGCAGCTGACCAAGAACGGGCACCTGGAGGACGACTGCGGGGTCCTTCCGCCCAGCCGTGGCTCGTCCGTCACCTCTGACAGCGAGTGCTCCGTTCAGGGGCGGAGCCTGGCCAAGGAGAGCAGCGACGACGCCGAGAGCTGCTACTCCAGCTGCTCCCCCATCGACCTCTCCGTGAGGGGCAGGGCCTTCGCTGCCACCACTGCCACGCACGCCCGACCGGGGTCCGCCTCCTCCTCGGCCGCCGCGTTCTCCTCCTCCACCTCCTCCGCATCTCCCGCCGCCTTCCTCCCCGCCCGCGCCGCCTTCCCCCCCACCTCCTCCGCTGCCGCGTTCTCCTCCTGCTCCACCTCCCTCTCCACCTCCTCCTCCTCCTCTTCTTCCTCCTGCCTGGACAAGCTGACGGAATCTCTGATTAACAAGTGGAAGCCGGAACCTTCCGGGCCCAAGGCCCCCCAGGCCAAGGAGCTTGAGATGAGCCCGGAGCTGAAGTCCCACCCTAAGGTCACTCTCATGCAGCTGCTTCTGGAGCGCAGGAATAACGACAAGGTGAACAAAATGGCCGCTAATCCGGATTTGCCACACGCCGCCGGGACCCTCGGGGGCGGCGTGTCGCGGGGCCCGCCGAAGGGCTCGTCCCCCTGGGAGGAGGGTAGGACACACAGCCCCCTGGACCGGCCGGGGCCCCCGGCTCCACCCCTGGCGCTCTACGCCCTCGGCAGGGACCAGGGAGGCGCCCCGTCCCCCTACTCCTCGTACCCGTCCCCCCACGTTCAGTCCAGCCCTCTGGATCTGTGTAAGTCTAAACCCTACCCTGCTGAGAAAGCCTCCGATCCCGCCTTCAGCGCCAGTAAACTGTTGCAGAACCTGGCCCAGTGTGGCGCCGCCTCCCCCTCCCCGCCCATGACGCCCGGCAAAACCCCGAGTCAGGAGCCGGATGCGGGCCGGCCTCTGGCCCTGCTGGAGAGGCTCAACGCCCCCGTCCAGAGGAACGCCGCCACCCCGCTGTCGGAGGCCGCCTCGGGGAGCGGCACGCCGTTCGCGCGGCGGGAGGCCTCGCCCCCTTCCTCCTCGCAGCAGATCGAGAACCTCCTGGAGCGCCGCACCGTGCTGCAGCTGCTGCTGGGCACGGGCCCGACCGCCGCGCCTGCCTCTGCCGGACCCTCCTCCGGGGCCGGCGGCGGTGGGGGCAGACGGAGCGTGGAGGCGGCGTGCTTCGAGAAGCCCCGCAGCGCCTCCGTCGCCTGCGACAGCTCCGAGAGGCCTCTGGCCGACGTCAAGGTCAAAATGGAGCCCGTCGACGAGGTTGGCGTGTCCGCCGCCAGCGCCGCCGCGTCCGAGGACCCGTCGAGCAGGAAGAGGCGCGGTGGCCACGAGAGGCGCAGCCCCTCGTCCGAGGCCCAGCAGGACCCCCTGAAGCCGGAGCCCCGTCCGGCAGAGGTCATCGCCAAGTACGGCCTCCTCAGCCAGCTCCTGAAACAGCAGACCGCCACCTACTACACCAGCAGCGCCCAGACGCAGCCCCGGCCCGGCCCGGTCAAGGAGGAGCCGAGGGACCACCAGGGGCCCGGCCCCAAGAAGAAGCGTTTCTGCCCCGAGCTGGCCGAGAGCCTGAACAACAGCAGTCCACAGAGGGCGGGGGACCGAGGAGGCGGCAGCAGCAGCGGCCTGGCGCTGACCCCCCAGGATGAGCCTGGACACCGGCCGCTCCGGATCCCCAAGGAGGAGGAGGAGCCCCTGGCCAGGAGCCCCCCCAGCGAGGCCCTGCCCAGGGAGAGCAGGGGCTTCAACGTGCTCAAGCAGCTGCTGCTCTCCGACAACTGTCTGAAAGAGCTATCCCAGCAGCCCCGGGGGGCCGCCAGCCCCTCCGTCCGGCACGCCAACGGTAAAGCCAACGGGAGCGTCGCCGCCAATCAGCCGGGCTACAATCACGAGCTCCTCCCCCCGCCCTGGCACCTGCACGGCCCCCTCAGCTCAGGGCCCTCCCCCCTCCCCGGACACCTCAGACCCCTGCTCACCCCTCCGGCGGGCGACAGCTCCCGCCGCTCTCCCTGGGGGCGCCACCCGGCCCCGTGCCAGGACTCGCCCAAGCGGGAGCCTCCGCCCCCGGTCAAGCGGGAGATGGAGAGCCCGGTGCTGTGGGGGCGGGAGGAGGAGGAGGAGGAGGAGCAGGGCTGTGACTCCAGCCCCGACTCCCCGCGGCTGACCCGCTCCAACCCCATCCTGTACTACATGCTGCAGAAGGGCAGCGCCCAGCTGAGGAAGGAGATGATGAGGGACCAGGGGGAGGGGCCCCAGGGGCAGGGGGCGGGGCTAAGAGTGAAGGAGGAGCCTGTGAGTGACATGCATGCCTACGACCACAGACTGAGCTCCACCCAGCACTCCCCCCCTCCCCACAACGACAAGCACAGCCACAAGAGCCCGCGGCTGAGCCAATCATCTGACAAATGGTAGTTTTATGACAAGACTTTTATGAACGGAGAAAAGACAGAGGGGGAGCCATGTTTCTTTTTGTCTTCTTCCCCCCCACACCTTTTTTTACTGACTTGCCAAATTCATTGGTAGTTTGACGAGAATAAGAGGGCGTAACGCGAGAATGAGGATTTTAGGAAAGAAGAGCGGAGTGAATGAAAGAATATTTTCATTGCTTTATCATAATTGTAAGTGGTCGGGCTGTGGAAAGGTACGATATGGCTCTAATTTGAAGACAATATCAAATGACATCCACCAAAATAAGGATGTCCTAAGATTTTACACATGGCCCACTGGTTATATCCAGTCCATACAGTATGTACTCAAAGTCCTCCATTCAAAGAAGCGGTCAGGTTTTACTCCTATGATTTGTGTCTGCATATCACTATTGTGTCCTCCTTGTTGCCAGCTGTAAAACATTTATGAAGAACATTTCCAGCTGCATTTATTATTGATGACTCCAAAAATGTTAGCGCTCAGTTCACTGCATATTTATTTATTTTCCCCATCTTGAAATCTTCAGATAGACAGAGATCCATCAATTTTAGATTAGATTCTAAATAAAGTCATACCAGGGCAAGCACAGACGTCCATTACCAAAAGTACACTAGGGAGACATTTTTACAGAAGACCTTGAGAACAACGTTCACAGTGAAGTCTGTTCAGGTACCTGGGACTCCTCTGGGTTTGAAGGGCTTGTGTTGAATGCTACAGCACCCTCGCTCTCTCCAGAGAACACACAATTCAATGCATTTTGCTTTGATCAGAGTTAAATTTGTTGGGGGCTAAACGTTGACAGTGCAAATGCAGGGTAATGTTGTCTTAATAGATGGTATGTGACTTTGGAGTATTTGAAGCACAGGCTTGATGAGCTTGCCTGTTGATAATACAGTTTAGATTATGTGTGGGTGGCAATAGTTTAGTACAGGTTTCTGGAGCAACAGTTACAAGGCAGCAGTGTCTGTGAAACGGCTCCGTTCCAAACTGGTACAAACCAGCACAGCTTCCTCACTCATAGAAAGACGACTCTGAGTCATTGAATAAAGGTCACGCTTTTATTCTGAAATGATACAGTCACGATGTTGTACCCTGAGTTTGCACTGTCAAATTTCTTATAAGAATATGTTTATGGCATGTAATGAAAAATGTCAGTGTTGTTATCTGTTGAGATTTTCAGAGTATGTGAAGTTTATTTTAAACGTTTCTTTGATTCTTGTGCTTTTATGGACACATTTTTCTTTCTTGCCGTTTTTTTAGCTCATAAAATGTCAAAAGAATTGCATGGAAACTATGAGAAAAAACGCAGGTACATTTCAAAGCAGTCGGATTCGACGTGAACCTGCCACCCAATAATCACTGAGACATATTCGGTGTGTTTCGAGGGCTAATCTGATCTCTAGCTCGTCATGTTTGATTGTACTGTATTTTCTCAGTCTCAGTTTCGGTTTCACACACCGTGTTACCCATTTAGTCTTACATGTGACCTTTTTTAAATACATACATATGAAGTACATATGAAGTACATGTCTCTTCTATTATTAATACATTTTCACAATGGTTAAATATATTTGTGTAAATAGTACTTTCATTATGAAAGATGACTATTTTGTATTGTTGAAGAAAAAGATATTACCCTAGTTTTTAATGCCCTGAAATGTAAATATGATTATATGCGTAATAGTGTACATACAATGGCAGAGGATGCTATGCCCATTTTTTGGTTGGTTTGTTCTTTGCATGTGTCTCTATGTGGTAAATGATTATCTATCCTGCGCCGTGTTGTGTAATAATGTCTGACTCTCCTCACTGCTGCCTGTTGCATGCAGACGCATGGGAACTACCTGTGTATCCCTACTGGTGAAGGGGGGAATGTCAAGTCTTAAAATAGGTCTTTTTATCACAGAGAGAGGGTCCTTTAGAACATGAACAGTCCCTAAATAACCACAGATTGTTGAGCAAGTGGATAAAACGTGTGAAAATAAACGTGCATTGAATATTTTTGTGATTTTCTTTTCTGTTACTGGTTAACAGAGCTCTGAACGAGCTCGGGGGTTCTAGTGGAGATATGGCGTACAATCATAGACCTGCATTGTGCATCTGAGAAGTACATTTGTAGCAACAAAAAAAAAAAAGATGTTTCATTTTTCCATGTGACAACCTGAAACATTATCTCATTTTTTATGTTTTCATTTTTGGTGTTCATTTGCACTGATATCTCAAAAATAAAGTACTAAAATGCTTGACCGAGTTTGTTACTGTGTGCATGTTTCTAGACAGTAGCCTACTACAGTACTTTAAACTGTCAAATCAAGTAAAATAGAAAAGTCTAAGAACTGAGTCGATCAAAGAGAAAATAAGGTTGGGGCATTTATTGTTTATTGTCAGTCTGCTGTGTTGCATTCTGGGAAGCCAGAGGATGTCGCACATTTTCCACTAAAAAGATGTGGTTCTGAATCGGCTGCTGCTCACCACTGTACTGAACCTTAACAAAGGCAGGAAAGACATTGAAAGGAGGGAGGACATGTCATGGAGGTCAACAGATGTGCCCTGAATGCCTACACCATGGTATGCCTTTGATAGTCAAACCCACACCTCCCTCCCAGACCAAAATAGATCACATTATACAGTTAAAAAAGCACCTGAAGTCTCATAATTATCCCCTTCACGATGCTCTGCTGTTTCTGTAGCCTGTAGTTGGAGACTTCCAAAGGTGAGGGGGAGTTCAAGCCAAATGTCCCTCGCCCTGGCTTTCAATTTAAGTCTAGGGGGGTGAACAGGCGTGTTTTTGTCTGCTGTGCGGTTCTGAAATCCTTCACAGTTCCTCAGCCTGCTTCCCCTTTATTTAATCCTCCCCATGACTGACTGCACTCTCTGTAAACTCCCAGTAACCTTTCCCCTGACAGAACTTCTCCATCCCAAGATCCTTATCAGGCTTGAACCGCCAACAACCCCCTTGATTTCCTCCAACTGCCAAAACAGCGGCGCGCATAAAGGAGCGAGTCACAAGTTTAAACCGAGGTCAAGGTGTAAAACTTGACAATCGTCTGTTTGTCTGCGGCCTCGCTCTCTCTCTTGGAATTCCTGACCTCGACATGGGGCCACAAGGATGTGAATGCAGCACAGCAGGTCATTAATGACTCAGACCGAGTCAAAGGACTTCATAGTCAGGACTGACATTTCATAGTCATGAGGTTTTCAAAACAATTTCCTGCCATAGTCCTTTTGATGTGTTTTTTGTGTTTTTTTCAACCCTTTGAAACGGTCTGGTTCAGACTTGAGGATTTGTATCTAATCAATTAGTATCCCTTAGTGCCCCAAATGTCCAAAAGAGACCCCCCCCAAAATCGGATTTTTCTGAAATGTCTGTTCCTCATTGGAACCAGTGGTACTGCTCTCTCTCTCTCCTATTTGACAAATCCCTTTGTTTGTTCACATGGAGAACATACAGGCCTAACACTTGTCTTTTGTTGTCATGGCGATTGGTCTGAGCATATCCTCACAGATGTTCAATCACCCGTGCTCATTGTGTTTGAACTTTGAACACAAGGTTTGACCTTAGATGTTACGTAAACACACACACACTCACTCTCACACACACATACTCACACTCCCCATGGAGCAGTGCAATTAGCATTTTATGGTTCATGTGACCTCGTTTGGACAGGAGTGTCAAGACCACTTCATCTTGTTGCATCATTAAGCAAAAGTATAAATAAGAGTCAACACAATAACAGAGAAATGTTAAATGAGTCACAAGAAAGGTTGGCCTTTGAAATAATATTGGAATTATTTGATGAACAGTAAATGTTGCAGGCCAGAACTTCAAGACAACCAACAGCACTAGAGGAACATCAGATTACTCACAGAACAGCCTGAAAGAAGGTCAAATTTGTTTATTTTTCCATCCTTACCGGTTTCACAATGGGGCATTGGCTTTTGAAGATGTACCTCTTGTGAAGTCTGTGCCTTTACCCTCAAGGGTCGCGACCCCTTGACCCGACCGCCCTCTGCTTCCCGGCACAGGATCAAGCGCTGCCCTGCAGCTGTGAACCCCCCTCTGCTTCACGACCCCATTCTTCAAAGGGGCTCTGTAAATATGACAACTGGCAGCATGATTTGAGCACTCTCTTTTAATCACACCTGATAGCCTTTTGACCCCCTCGGGCCCCCAGGCCCCTCAGTTGGGCTGAATAAATGTTTGGGTAATTATTCCATGTCATAAATGAGTAATTATCTTGATGTGCAGAGCTTTGGGAAGATGAGGCCATGGTTACTGTGATAGGTTCAATTCAGTAGGTTAATATGGAGCAGCAAGAATAAAACAGTCTCCATACAGTAGGCCTGCACCTCTCTGATAGACAGACAAGTCAAGGAGGGGTTAACCCATGTCAAAGAAATTAGACTCAAGGGCATAAATTCACAAGTTTGTATTATTGATAAGGTCAAAGATGCTATTTTGTATTGCCTGCATACTGATGGTCAAGTGATTTCATGAAAACAGACTGTATAAAATATGTATGACGCATAAGAGCTCCTGCAGTCCGCAGCCTGTCCGTTTGACGGATCTTGGCTGACATTGAAAGAACATGGCTGACATCTGCAGTGTCAGACAAGCACAAGGGTAAATGTTTTACAAACTGGCTGGGGAGAGCTAGTGGTGTCAATCTCCTGCCTGCTAATGTTTTCTCATAAAGATACTCCCGCTTTTTCACAGAATGCATTCTTCCAGGACTTGACAGTTTTTCGCCTGCAGATTATTGATGTTTCACATGAATGAGCAGAATCGCATAAATAGACACTTGCGGATTTGGTTTTCAACAGTCATCCTCAATTATTTCTTTTTCATTTCATTCTGGCCTGCTGAATTCAAATTGAGACAAAACTGCAACATTTGTGGGCCTTATTGATGAAGCTATACAATGCTTAAGCTATCCCAATTATAGGCTTAAAAAACACACACAATGACTATTGATTTAACTAATTTCACCCTCTTAATTCTTTTTCAAAAGAAATGTAAAGGAAATGTGTTTCCCTGTGATTGTCTGTGTGCCCCAGCACACATGATGACATTGCGGTTGATCTCTGGGGTCATGAACTTTCCCAGTAAACATTTCTCAAAATCCCCACTCGAATGAGAGAGGGCGGTTCAGTGTCAACCAGTCTAGCTGAGACCAGATTGAGATGTGAACTTTGTGCTGAGGGGGCCAAGGGCCATTTAGGGGAAACATGCCAGATTTAACTCTGAAGAGTCTGTGATCTGTTATTCCACGGGTGAAGAGACAGAGACCAAACACCACCACATCTGGCATTCAATGTTTTTTTTGTAACATCTCCAACTGGCATAGCCTATTTATAAGGGTTGGACTGTGAAAGATGTGCAAAGGTGACCCAACTTTGGATGGGATGTGGAGGGATGGGACAGATACATTAATTTACACCAGTTAACTGAGCCACTAACCAGTTAGTGCCTGATTGAGTTTGGCCCCAACACAGAATGAACACAGTCATTATAGCATAGAACTAAATCAGTAAAAAACAAGCATGAATTCACGCCCAAGCATGCATGCATTCACACATAAGAGCCTCACAAACAAATATAAATACAAAAATATAGCTGCAAGCAGCAATAATGGGGGCCAAGCACAACGAACACATCAAAGGCAACAAGCGAAACATGCCGTACCCACATTTGAACAATGTGGTAATTAATGTCAATGAAAATACAATGAAAGTGCAATTGGGGTTGCTTTGCACAAAAGCACTTAGGCTTATATCGACATCAAAATTTAATAAGACGATTTTCTGTCCAATTAGTAAGTTATAGAGTATTCCATGGCCTACTCATACAAGGAATATGAACCACATTTGGCCACAGCCACCTTTAAGCATTTTTAGCTTGTTATAGCACCACCCTGTGGCCAATCAGCTTCATCTTTCTCCAATGATCATTAGGCATGCCCTTCTACCAACGTACCAAGTTTTGGAAAAATCATCATGGCAGTTAAGCCTAAACAGGAAATGAGCTCTCTAGCACCCCCATTCGGGCTAATAATGGAGGAATAGCCTCAGTTTATCTGTTGTGAAATGCCTACAAAGTTTCATGATGTTCCATCCAACCATTCAGAGCTTATTCACCTTCATGTGAAAAGCCACAGCCTCCGCAATCTTCAGTGGCTCATAGTGGCTCTTATATTTACATTTTCAAACTTTTGCCAAGATGGAACTTTAGACATTAGTCCATAGCTTGTGTGTACAGAGGTTCATGCAGATTGGTGAAACTTCCTAGGAGGAGATAGATTTTAAGCATTTTTCAAAAAATTCAAAATGGTGGAAAATCCAAATAACCAGAAGTTATGTGTTCTTGAGGCAAATATGTTCCTCCCGAGGAGAGGCATATATATGCAAAGTTTCATGTCTCTAGCTCAAACGGGGCATAAGATATGCCCATTCAAAGTTTGCCATTTAAAATGGTTGCTATAGCACCCCCCCATTGGCCAATCGATGTAAGACTTGTTCCATGGCGTCTCCGCATGATCCTCTACCATTGTGCAAAGTTTCGTAAAAAAACAGGACTTCAGATCTTCAAATTCAACGGATTGTCTGTCAAAGTAAATTATAATCTCAAACTAGTGATCGATGCTAACATGCTTATGATGCTAGCATGCTGTCTCAGCTAGTGCGCAGCATAGCCAGTGTTTAACAAAGCTAGCGATCGATGCTAACATGCTAATAACGCTAGCATGCTGTCTAGGATGACAGAGCTCTTGTTCAGAAGTGACAAAAGAACAGTTGAAAACACCATGCCCAACATGTTGGAATTCTATGTATGACAGTTTGAATCAGCTGGCCACTTTAAGAGACAAACTACCTGAAATGATGGAAAAACTTCAGCTCCCCCCATTAATAAAAAATATGTATACATAATCAATCAAGCTGTTGTCTTTTAATAGCTTTGCTTAGTTATACTGACATTCTGTGAGTGTTCTCCCTTTTTGTGGGGTTCACCAGAGCTTTGTGTATATCATATAGCCCAGACCTGAATACTCTACCAAATACACTATACCAAATTGAGAGAAAAAAGAAAAAAAATGCATTTCCTATATTTTAAATACAAAATACATGTATTGTATTTTGATACATTTTCTGGCACCAGTATTTTGTATTTTATTTTGATACATTTATTTGAGGGGTATTTTGTATCAAAATGCATTTTGATGTATTTTTGCTCATCTCTCACTGTAATAACTAACATTGATGGCAAATTTAATACAGCAATCACTGATAGTAGCCTATTATACATAAGGATATGATGGTCAACACAACTTAGTGAGACTTTTGTATGTTGCCCCCCTCCCCAACCGACCGACCAACCAATCAACCAATCAACCGACCAACCAACCAAACAACCACCCAACTGACCAACCAGCCAACCAAACAAACCAACCAACCCACCAACCGACCAACCAACCAACCACCCACCCACCCACCCACCCACCCACCCAACCAACCAACCAACCAACCGACCAACCAATCAACCAACTAACCAACCAACCAACCAACCACCCAAACAACCAACCACTAACCGACCAACCAACTGACCAACCAACCAACCGACCAACCAATCAACCGACTAACCGACCAACCAACCAACTGACCAACCAAACAACCAACCGACCAACCAATCAACCAACTAACCGACCAACCAACCAACCAACTGACCAACCAAACGATCAACCGACCAACCGACCAACCAACCAACCAACCGACCAACCAATCAACCGACTAACCGACCAACCAACCAACTGACCAACCAAACAACCAACCGACCAACCAATCAACCAACTAACCGACCAACCAACCAACCGACCAACCAAACGACCAACCGACCAACCGACCAACCAACCAACCAACCGAACCAACCGACCGACCGACCGACCGACCGACCAACCAACCAACCAACCAACCAACCGAACCAACCAACCAACCAACCAACCGAACCAACCAACCAACCAACCAACCAACCAACCGAATCAACCAACCGAGTGACCGACCGACAGCGAGCTAGAGCTGAAGGTCACAGCTAAAAACATGAACCATAGTTTGCTGTGTGTGTGAAGCACTACAGTCCACTACATAGGTCTAAACAGACCGTCCAAATCCCGCAACATCAGGTTTGGTTGGATTTCACAAGACCCAGCAGCTTGCCCTTTATCCAAACCCGGCCTTTAACTAGTTCATTCATTCAGATGTCATAAAATCAATACTTACCCTGCACTCAGATCTCAATACATGCTGAGAGGAGAAGGAGAGTGTCAGTGTTGAAGAGGTCAATAGCCAGGTAAACTGGCAATTGTAATTTGGTCAATTCTATCTTTTACCATCTTTTCTTTTTATTAAAATGTATAATTATGTTAATTGTAAGTATATTAATTGCAAACATTTAGGTAGTATTTAGGTAGTATTCTGCAAACCAATAGCTGGAATTCCTGACATAGATATTTCTAATCAGTCTACTTTTTCTTGTTGAACATAAAACTTTTTTTTACCACAACCTCAGTGCAAACAGTGATCAACCTCACATGAGAATCTTGTTGCATGAGTTTGGCCAGGTATGCTGTTATCAATAATGAACGTACATTTCATACGTCAGTGATAGATTCACGTGTCTAATGTTAGATGACTGGTTCAGACCCAGTATCTCTGTGTAACAGCGTGACATTCTCCTCTTTGTACAGGTGCTATATGTCTCCCTGGAGATAGAGGATGTTCTGAAGAAAGACCAGTGCGGCCAGTTTGGCACTTCTCCACCCCAATACCCAAGAGCACCTTCAACACACTTTGACTGGTCCACCCCAAGGGCAGCAAAAAGTCTGCAAAGCTTACATAGGATTTCTCTTGGATATCTCCATGGTCATTATGACATCTATAAAGAGAGACTTCGCATTTATAATTTGGAGCTGGGAAATGCATGGCAGTCCTTTTCTGACATCATCACGAAAAACAATAATAATGCACATGCTTTGTTTACCACTGTCGAAAGGCTAACAAACCCTCCTGTGTCACTAGCCTCTGAACTTCTATCTACCAGGGCCTGCAATGAATTTGCCTCATTCTTCACTGACAAGATTCTGAAAATTAGACAAGCAGGATGTGTTGTCCCAGTGTCCACTTAAAATCAATACCATGACACAATTTTATCCGGTCAACCATAAAACCCTGGAGGAAATTATACAATATCTAAAATCCTCCTCCTGTTGCCTTGATATTCTGCCTACAGGCTTTTTCAAAAATGTATTTAACTGCATGGCCTCTGATTTACTACAAATTGTAAACACATCTCTTCTTTCAGGTGTGTTCCCACAAACCCTGAAAACTGCAGCCGTCAGGCCACTCTTAAAAAAGAATAATCTAGACACCTCACAAATGAACAATTATAGGCCCATATCAAACTTCCCGTTTTTAACAGTTTTTCAACAGCTGAACAACTTCCTGGCACTAAATAATTGTTTTGATGTCTTCCAGTCAGGATTTCGACCACACCACAGCACCGAGACTGCTCTTGTTAAGGTCTTCAATGACATCCATTTAAACACAGACAATGGCAGAATTTCAGTCTTAGTATTACTGGATCTCAGCACTGTATTCGACACGGTTGACCACAACATATTACTAGGCCGACCGGAAAACTGGCTGGGAATTTCTGGCACAGTTCTAGACTGGTTTGAATCCTACTTGAAGGACAGGGACTACTTTGTGTCTATAGGCAATTACAAAACTGAGCAGACAAAAATGACGTGGAGTTCCCCAAGGCTCCATTCTGGGGCCTCTTCTGTTCAACATTTACATGCTTCCACAAGCTCAAATCATGGAAAACAACAAAATATGTTACCATAGCTACGCAGACGACACTCAAATTTATATCACCATATCACCAGGGGACTATAATCCCATTCAAGCGCTGAGTAAGTGCATTGAACAAATCAACGAATTGGATGTGCCAGAACTTTCTTCAATTAAACAAAAATAAAACTGAAGTAATTGTCTTTGGAGCCAAAGAAGAACGATTAAAAGTCAGCGCTCAGCTCCAATCAAACGAAGCCAGAAATCTTGGTGTAGTCATGGACTCAGACCTGAATTTCAACAGTCACATTAAGACAATTACAAGTCAGCCTACTGTTATAAAGAATCTATCAAGGATTAAAGGATTTATGTCTCAGCAGGAAAAACTTGTCCATGCATTAATCTTCAGTAGACTCGACTACTGTAATGGTGTGTTTACAGGTCTCTCTAAAAAATTGATCAGACAGGTGCAGCTGATTCAGAACGCTGCTGCTCGAGTACATGTACATCGCCTCACATGAACACAACATAAATTACAGATGCACTTATCACCATTCACCGCACATACACACACAATCCATCATCCACCATTTTTAAGCACACATACCTGATAAACATGATGATGACAGGGTAATTATCGGGGTGCTTTGTTAAGTGATGATGCCACGGCAGAGGGGACAAGCTCCTTCTAAAGTGTGCAGGTTTCCGGGCCAGGAAACCGTATCTGCGGCCTGATGGGAGCAGAGTGAAGAGTGGGTTGAGGGGTTCAGAGGTCATGAGCGACGGTACGTGCTCTGTGTGTAATGGTTTTTTGCTGTTGAGGTCTGAGACACGCGCGTGGGAAGGCTGATCATTTTGGAGGCATTGTGTGCGATGCGCGTGAGTTTGCTCCTATTGGAGGCAGTTAACATGTTAAAGACACAGTGAACGGGAGGGGAGAACAGGCTGAAGTGGGCTTTTGTAGTGCAGCAGAAGGAGGTGTGGGGCAACGGAAATCGCTCTTGAGTTTTCCGGATGGCAGAGAGTCTTTGTTGGCAGCACTTCTGGATATCAGTAGTGTGTTGCTCAAAGCTCAGTTTGTGATCAGGGTTAGTCCAGTGTATTTGTAGCACTCCGCCATTTCAACAGCTTCAATATTGGTGCAGGTGGGGTTGTGGGCGGAGTTATGAACTGTGCTTTGTATGCTGGGAGTGTTGATAAACAGTTCTCTTGTCTTTTGTTACAGGCTCAACTTCTCCATTGCATTAGTGTCATTCATACTGGGTGCTGCTGTCGCAGGGATTTACATAGTATAACTGTATGTCATCATGGCTGCCACAGGCGGACTAGGGGGGCAGCCATGTGCCCCACGGTTGAAAAATGTCACGCTTAAGTGCCCTCTTGAGTGTCGAAAACGCTATTGGCTGCCATTCACATGGGAAAACATGGCAAGAAAATTAAATAATGTGTCTTCATGAGTGCTCTGTTAGTGGATGAAATGTGATGCTGTGTCTTATGGAGGCCCTTCCAATGGTCTAACCCTGGCATTCCCTATGGGGCCCTTCCAATGGTCTAACCCTGACATTCTCTATGGGGGCCCGTCCAATGGTCTCACCCTGACTTCCCCTATGGGGGCCCTTCCAATGGTCTAAACCTGACATTCCCTATGGGGGCCCTTCCAATGGTCTAACCCTAACATTCCCTATGGGGGCCCTTCCAATGGTCTAACCCTGACATTCCCTATGGGGCCCTTCCAATGGTCTAACCCTGACATTCCCTATGGGGCTCTTCCAATGGTCTAACCCTAACATTCCCTATAGGGGGCCTTCCAATGGTAAATGGTGCCGTGATAAAGTGCCCTCTATGCTGCCACTATATAACAGTGTCCCAAAGGTGCCCTTTCCAGTAGAGAACTTGGGATGTAGTGCTACATGTATGTACGTGTAGAAAGGGTATCCCTACATGTGTGAGAATGTTGGATGGTTTCCTAATGGATGCCCCACCAGTGGAGGAAATGTGATGTGATGCCATATAGGTGCCCTTACAATGGGATAAATCTGAGGTTCCCTACAGGTGCCTTTCTGGTGAAAACTCATGAAGTGCCCTCTTAAATGCCCTTTCAAGTGAGAAGCGGGAAAAAATGGGTTGAAAAGTATTGAGGGCCTTCTGTGCCCCTTCATGCAATAAATTATGATGATGTGTCCTCTAGAACAAGATAATTTGATAATGTGTCTTAATGAGTGCCCTTCTAGTGGAGGAAACGTGATGCAACGCCCTATAAGGTATATGGTCTAAACTTGACCTTCCAATGGAAAGGGGTGCTGTTATGAAGGACCCTCTTAGATGCCCTTCCAAGAGAGAAATCACTATGAATAGCCCTTGCAACGAAGAGAAAAAAAAATTCCAGCAAAGAAAATGAGATGCAGTGCCCACAGTCTCCCCAACCTTACTAGGGAAGGCTTTCCCTTAGTGGGTGCCTTGACAACAGTCTAGGGGTGCCTCCAAATACTCAAACCCTGCCTACATTCAAAACGCATCGTAGCAAATATTTTCTGTGTTTTTGCAAGGGGCTGGTATCTAGCTAACATTTTGATGTTTCTCCATCTGTACTGTCACTATTTTTTCAATGTATCCTTTAGGTTAGGTTAGAGTAAGTCAGGTTTACTGTATTTGAACAGTTGATAAATAAATAGTTGCCAATGATGAAACAATAACATTTAAAATATGAATTCCCGTTGTTAAACGTACTATTCCATCCATTTCAGTTTTCAGTTTTAGACACACTCCCTCTCGAATGTTCAGATGAGTAGGATTCAGTCTGAGCTGTAACCCTGCATCCTACTCATAGACAGATTATGAAGTGATGGGCCCCTGGGCACAGACACGTAAAGGGCCCCCCCACCCATTTCATGTATTGCCTTTTTGAATCTGCCCAATGAGACAGAATCCAATTTGAAGATACTTTGGGAAAACTCACGATAAAAGCAGCTTTACCCAGCTGGGTTTTGATTCAAGGGGCCTCAAATCTGTGGACTTGCTTTTTGGATTTCTCCCCAAAAGAGTTGAATGGCCCTTATTACATGCCCCTCTAAAGTACTATAGATAAACACTCACTTAAAAAGTATCATGATGGTTTCTTTCTTGTGACATCTTCAAAGTGAATGTTGAGGCTATTGCTTCAGTTTTTCTGTAGGATTTTTGGGGCTCTGTTATTGACATGAATGACTAAGCCCTTTGATTACACTACTGTATGTGACAAGAAAGGGCCCACTGAGCTCTTGGGCCCCTGGACCTGGGCCTAGTAGACCTGGGCCTGGTAGAGGTGTGGTTATACTTTTAATCTGTAATGGATCACCTAGCCTGTATGATTAAGATTAACATATGTTAATCTTAATCAAGGATGAAGACTATTTCATCATACATGACGTATAATAGCTTTTTGCGCGCTGATGGGACCCCATCATGTCGTGCTGGTGCCCTTTCCTCCCCTGCCTTCAAACAGCGCCCGCCACTGTGTTGTATAGGTACAGTAGGCTACTCTGGCTGTGGCCTGGTGGCTCCTGGGAAGGATCCTGTGACAGACAACATGAACTCCCAGCCAGCAAGCTGGTGCTCTTGGAGCCAACACACGGGCACCGAGTAAGAGGACGTCCCACACCAACATACATGGATGCACTGAGGAGGGATGCAGCAGTGGAGAGTTCTGCGGAACTGGCTGGATGTATGGAAGACCGAGATGATTGGAGACTTCGCTGTCAAGCTCGTCTGAGGACGACCTAATGAATGTGGGGGTGCTGGACCGGGGTACCCAGATAGCAAGCGGATCTGGGCCATATATGGGCCGGAACTAAGACACAAGTGCCAGATCTGGCCTGTATATGGCCCTGATTGGATTGCTGTCTGGGCAGTGGCTCAGACGAGACAAGACACTCCTTTAAGCTTAAAACCCGTTCGAGAATTGGTATTAGGTTATTTGCGATGTATTCCTTGATTTACTTGGGGAATTGATTTATCAATTTGCTCCCGGATTGGCTCTCTGATCGGCTCCCTGATATCCTGACAGATGACTCTACTTCCTGCCTCTAGGTCAGACTATGCATATGTTTGTGCCCAGACAAGAGAGCTTTTCTGAGGGAGGCCTACTGGCTGCTCAAGGTAACCTTCACACACTCTGGTGGTCAGCCAATATTTCAGCATGCACACATAAAAGTATAAAATATTGATTAAGTAGCAGTGCTGAAAATTGGAAACCAGACTAGGTGATTTACAATGCTACTTGATTTACAAAGTGGCATCATTTTCATGAATCATTTGCTTTTCCTCATTTATCCTCGTGGTATGTGAATCTATCGTTATGCAACCAGCACACCCAAATTAGGTACTATGTTGCCATCTGCTGGACAAACGTTGAACCTTCTTTTGCACAGGAGTGTATTGGGTAAGCATGGTGTTGTAGGCTATGTACAGTATTGTAAGCCATTGTTTTAAGACTGTAACCCATTGCAAAATAACAATGTCCTATTCAATTAAAGTGTATGCTGTGAAAGACTGAAAATATCATTTGTATCTGAAATACAAGTCATTGAAATGTATCCTTATAATGTAGGATGGAAATGTCAATCTCAACATTCTTCACACAGCAAGCTGATGAATTTTACTTAAGTGACACCTACTCCAGCAGTCCCTGAACATCTGAAGCACGATCCACTTCTATGGGGTCGGAGTGCTCTTGTCCTAACTATTGTGCATAGCAATTGAAAGATCTGCGTGCTATCTGCCAGGAATAATAAGGCCACACATTAGACCGTACTGCAAATAAAGGCCCTTTTGCACTAGTACAAACAAGCACAAACTAGTACAAACTCTATGATGCTGAGCCGATGTGAGACCCAGTAACACACTGGCCTAGTTACATTTCTATATCTACTGCACGGGGGGGGGGCGTCCGGGGGCTCTTGTCATTTCTGTGTGTTGTGACAGGAGAGGGGGTGAGTGATGCCCTCTACTGGCGAGACCTGATCTCAAAAGAGCGTGATGTGGGCTTCATCACTCCATACCTAGATACCGCAAGCCACATTGTGGTCCACAACGGTGAGCTACAGAGGAAAGCAACAAAGACCGGATGTGATATTTGGCAAACGGTTGTTTCTAGGTCTGCATCTAACAGATCATGCGATGAAACTATGGTTTTGGCTGCTAGTCATACAGTATATCATCTTTCCTGTGAGCATGTTTCTGAGAGAGTGTGAGATTACAAAGGAAATGATCATTTCCTCTCGCAATGATCAGATACAGAACAACTGTGTTTCATGTTTCGACAAGTGGTGCGTCATATGCCTCTGCAACATACTGTACCGCCTCTTCAAGCTACCCAAGAATAGAAAGAACAGCAGTGCTGTCATAGCTTACAAAAGAACTGTCCCTGATCTCCCTGGCCATCATTTGAGGCGTGTGCTTGATTAAATTAGATTATCGGTGGAAGCTACCACATGACAGGAACACACTTCCCACTAAATTGCTCTAATGTCTTAAAAGCTGTTTGTTTGCCGTTGACATGGTATTCACGTAGTGTAGTACTTTAGTGATATCCATTGTTTCTGCTTGACCCCTGCAGAGAGATGAGGTCAGTGTCTGTGGATGGAGAAATGGCAGCTGTACTCCAGTAGTCCCAGTTCTCTAGCCACAGCTCAGACAAACCTGCCAACTGTGCTTCACAGCTCGTCTATATCATTGCATTCTCCTAAACCCATTGTCCATTTGGACCGTCTGTTTTTTCAAATACACCTCATTCATTCATTCATTCAAAAGTTTATTTGGACAGGACAATGTGCACGTACATAAAATGTTCAAGAACATAAAAATGTAGGCCTACACCAGATTTAGCTCAGAGCTACATTCCATCTGTAGTCTTACATGAAAAAAAATAAAAAATATAATCAACTAACTGACAACACATGACTCAAGATGAAAGATTTCTTTATTTGTCACATGTAACGTACGTGTACAGTCACAGTGAAATGTTACTGCCCACTCCAAGATTATGATCAAACAGATAGACTCCAATACTCAATGTACACATTTACAAGTTACACAATAAGTACCATTTCCATACAGTGTAAAATAAGGGTAAGAAAGCTTGGTTTGGCTGGATTTTGTATGGGGGGAGGGTGTTATGCACATGCTATAGCTACAGTATAATAGCTAATAGCTTCTTCAAGAAGTACTACCATGACCCTTCCTCTTAAGCACCTATTGTATTTGTATTTTGCTGCTCTTGCACTTTGTCTTCAACACTAGATTATGCTCTTTGTCACTTGTTTAGAAAGGAAATGCACTTGTGAGTTCTGGCGAGTAGTGGTACACTGACTCCCTATGTTAAATGCAATTATTGTAAGTCGCTTTAGATAAATGTGTCTGCTAAATGACTGTAATGTTATCTAAAACCATGTTGGGCTGTACATCTACATAGACTTCTGTATCACTATCAATCAAATGATTTTTTGGATAATTTTGACAAGAAATGTAATAGCCTGTGGGCCACCTGATACTCATCTCTTGGCAAGTATCTTATATAATGTACTGTAGGACCTACTGTACCTACAGTGCAGGTGACCTTCATCCCACTTAATAGGTCACAGCGTAACCTTGAGCAGGCGGCTTACCACACACTCAGCCCCCTCAGTGTCTCTAAAAACACCACTGACATTTTCATCCGCAAGCAACCACAGCTGACATCTCTGTTTCTTTCTCTCGCTCTCTCTCTCTATTCTCTGTCTTGTTCAGTGTTTTCAGATTTGCCCCCTCAACCCTTTCTTGGTTGCTGAAAAATTCATCATTCAAAGACTACCAGCAACACAGATAGAACCAGTATATGGCCACCCAACTGACAGAGGAACAGGAAATTATTCTTCACAACAATGAATTCTATCGACATCCCAGTTTCTGTTTTCTGTTTGACAGTTACTGAGTAGCCTAGATATTGTATAAGACTTTTAGTTTGGATCTCACACACACACACACACACACACACACACACACACACACACACACACACACACACACACACACACACACACACACACACATTTTAATCATTTATTTATGTCCACATAATAAACAATGCATACAGGGACACAAATACTAAAGGCACAGATTAGTCTACATTCACAATTAACATGGACTATGTATTTCACATACAATACACATCACTCATGGGTACAAGTAGCAACGTCTCCGCCATATATGGCGGCTGCCAATAATTGCAGAGACAGAGCAGTACTTGGTGAGCCTTTTAGCTTCCTTCTTGGACATCCCAAGTAGACGTAGTCCTCTGACAACCAACCTATGGACAAGTCCAAGGCTGCCAAATACACACACACACACACACACACACACACACACACACACACACACACAAACAAACAATTTTAGTAAATTGTAAATCAGGGTTGTCAGAACAAACACACTGGATCAGGCTGCCATGTGGCCTATAGCAGACAACAATGACACAGAGACAGAGCAAACATGACAAACAGGCTACACAAATAAAAGTAGACACCTCTAAAATCACTGAAAGAAAAGGGCACAAAGTTAAAAGTCCCCCTGGAGAGAATAGTAATGAAACTAATGGAACTAGTCTGGTCAGGCTTCTTGGTGTTTATAGCCTACATATAATACAAATTAATTTGGAACATTCCAGAAAATTGTCTATAACGTGTTTATAACGTCTATGTTGTTGAAAAGCCTACATCGAAGTTGCAAATTACATCATTCCAGAGGGCTCGATCCGTGACGTAAATGCAGTTCAACTAGACATGAGCAATCGAACACAAAAATCTACTATCTCATGTTTTTTTTTCATCCATGCATTTCCCATGGCGCCCGCTATCGCGCTGAGCAAGAAGGGGACATCTTAGCTGTTGTTTTATTACACTTGGTTGTAACTGGTCCTCGGTGTTTTGCCTTGGCTTACGTTATTTTTCCTTTATTCTCAACCGGCCATGACCGTGGAGCAGAATGTCCTGCAGCAGCATTCTCAGAAGGTAAAGCCTTCGTCGTAATGCTCAATGTTTTCCTTCTCTGACCAGCTAGGCTCACATAGTTAGCTAGCATAGCATACTATAGCAGGTAGCACTAAAGTTATGTAGCATAGTGCTAGCTATCTAGCTTCACCAAGTGTGGCGTCACTTCTTGGACACGAAGTCAAGCGACATATGTAGCCACAAAGTAGTGAGCTAGCACTAGTAATATGCACCGTTAAGAATAGCTTTGACCGATACTGTAGTGTCAACCTAATTACTAGGGTAGCTAGCTATTCTAGCCAAATAGTTAGCTATATAGCTCGCTAGCTAGCATTTAAGCTAACGTTAGCTAGCTAGCTAGCTACCACAGCCACTAGACACGCCTAGCTACGTTGGGCAGTGGGTGTCTCTCAAATGACTGTTGTGAAAGGTTTGTTGACGTGCAGTCATGGCCCGCTGTGGCAGCATGGAAGAGGGAACGCAAGTCTCCCCTAGTGTCTATGATGGCGAGCTCGCCAAGTCGACAGCTGAGCGTCTGCTAGCTAATGTGTCTTTTCTATTTGGTAATCACCTCCAGCTAGCTAACGTTAACTTGATCGGGTCCGTTAACGTTAGTTAGCAGTCTGAAATGACACATTGCCAATGCTGGGCAACAAGCCACGCACCGACAACCATATGTCTAGCAGATTACAAAGAATCAGCACGCCTCTCTTCGTCTCACTACCTCTGTGTTAATTAGATATTAGATGCAGCCATCTAGTGCTAGCTATCTGGATAGCTTGCTGGCTCGTTGTGATCCAATGATCTACTTAGCATACAGGTTGCTTCGCTTTGGTTATGTAACTGATGCTATCCTAGTAAATGGCTTGGTTGAGTTTCTGTTGGGCGATATAACACAGCGTAACAAGATTTGTTTCTCACGGCTTTACCACTTACTGCAGGTTTAGCTCCATATATTGATTTAGATCAATAGTTAATAGTTATGCACCATTTATAGATGGGAATTACAATAAGAAGTCTAGGTAACTGCTGCCACATTGGAAACATTCATTGTATTTCGTTGTATTATATTGTGTCCGTTTCACATATGCCTATGAGTTAGCCTGCCATCCATTCACATTGGATACAGGGAGTGTTGTAGCCTAACACTTGTTATTCTCATTCCTATGACCTGTTGCAATGCCTCAGAGTTGCCCCCTACTCAGCCAAGGGGAGGGGGGGGGGTCCATTTAACCCCTCGTGATATTCATTGGCATGGCTTCGTAAGGGGAGATGAGCATTGCGCCAGAGAGGCGCTTTGGACATACCACTTGAGGATGAGTTGACTGAATGTTTGTGTAGGCTTTTGTGAAATATCAAGGGGATGATCCCCCTCACCCAGTATCATGACCTTCCCAAAGTTCCCATAGCCATAGGCCTCCATCCGTCAATATGCCCAAACTGAATTGGTCAGTTACTGTAGTTAATAAAGAAAACTTGGCTCCTCACAAATGCTCCTCGTTGTTTGTTGTGGTTTTTGTTAATTGAACACAGCAACGATTGTGTTGTGGGATGTGGAGAGACGCCCTTGGTAGGGTTCTCGTGAGTTCCAGTCTAGGGTGGAGTGTTTGTATTTTCTCTGCAAGGCTAGTAGGCGTGGACTTGGCCCCAGAGAGCCGTCTCTGAGATTGACTCACAGTCCTTAGAGCTGAAGCCTCGCCTAGCTGGGAGCCAGGCCAGAGACAGGGAACTAGCTTCATTATTTATGTGCTGTTACCTCAAACAGAGGTGTGAACTCTGTTCTCTCTCTCTCTCTCTCTCTCTCTCTCTCTCTCTCTCTCTCTCTTTCTCTTTCTCTTTCTCTTTCTCTCTCTCTCTCTCTCTCTCTCTCTCTCTCTCTCTCTCTCTCTCTCTCTCTCTCTCTAATGGCCTTGTGAAAACAGGTGCCTTAGCGTGAAACACTTTCACTTTGAGTGTGATGAAAATAGCAGTCAGTTAGCCAGTTTTAAGAACTGGGGAGCGAGCAGAGATTTCAAGGCTGCTTTTGCTGAACAGTGACTATGGCACGTCAAAGTGTGCCCTGACAGTTGTGCAGTCAGCCATTGTTTAGAGTGCACATGGGTCCGGGCGTGTAATGCCAGGTCCCTGATGATGGGCACTGGGCAGACTCGGGCATTGTGTGAGGTAAGCCCTCATATCCCAGCTGGGCTTGACAAGCGACAACAGGGCAGATGATGGAACAGTGTAATAAATGTTTTGAATAGATTTAGATTCAGTGTCAAGCTGCGTTCTGCGTTTGACTATCTGGGCTCGGTTCTTATGGTGCATTTGTTCACCCAGGCACTTTATAGATTGTGCAGATTACGTGTAGGCAAGGCTACTTTTGGATTGATGG
This sequence comes from Borostomias antarcticus, assembly GCF_949987555.1. Lineage (NCBI taxonomy): Eukaryota > Metazoa > Chordata > Actinopteri > Stomiiformes > Stomiidae > Borostomias > Borostomias antarcticus. Next base: position 17,311,190 of record NC_140248.1, read on the forward strand.
AGAAGGATCTGTGTTTTCTCTCTCTCTCTCTCTCTCTCTCTCTCTGACCTACCTCTGATCTGATGAACTGTTTGTGCTGCATCTCTCTCTCCGCAGCACCAGCAGACTCTACTGAACCAGCTCAGAGAGGTCACAGGCACCACAGACGTCCAGCTCCTCCAGCAGGCCCTACAGGTACCACACACACACACACACACACACACACACACACACACCTAGCACACTCACTCAAAATATTAACCATCGTTCACAGATACATGCAAGTTCACACTCACATTTACCCTGCAGTCTGAATGATGCACACACTGTGCCCTAATTCCCCTATTCAATCCTATCCTATCCTGTCCTATTCTATCCTATCCTGTCCTATTCAATCCTATACTGTCCTATTCAATCCTATCCTATCCTATTCTATGTAACACTCTGCCCTAATTCCCCTCTCCTGTCCTATATCTTTTTAGGTGTCACACATGTTCATGTCATTAAGAAAAAATATCCCGGGGCGCCCCGGTAGCTCAGTGGGTTGGGGTGCGTACCATATAAAGACTAGTCCTTCCTGCAGCGGCGTGGGTTCGAATCCGGCCCACTCCCTTTGCTGCATGTCTTCCCCTCTCTCTCTCTCTCTCCCAGCTTTTCTGTCTGTCCTTACACTGTCCTATCCTAATAAAGCAGAAATGCCCTAAAAATGTCTTAAGAAAAAAAAAAAGCCCAGATGAACTTATTATCGTGAACTTCAGATCACATTTCCAGAATGTGCAGTCGAACTTCTGGATAAGATCCATCCCAATGTCCTTGTTTGTAAGGCAACCTAGAAACCATATTGATGTTAGATTCATAACCAGGCCTACATAATATGCCCCCATACACGTAATACACCAGATTCCCAGCGTAGTCGTCCTAGCTCCCGTTGACTCTGAGCCTGTCTCTGACGACGCGGCGATCCACTGTGGCTTTCGGCGATCCACTGACTGCCCTGTGGCTTTCGGCGATCCACTGACTGCCCTGTGGCTTTCGGCGATCCACTGACTGCCCTGTGGCTTTCGGCGATCCACTGACTGCCCTGTGGCTTTCGGCGGTCCACTGACTGCCCTGTGGCTTTCGGCGATCCACTGACTGCCCTGTGGCTTTCGGCGATCCACTGACTGCCATGTGGCTTTCCAGGCCAGCAATGGGGACCTGGCGGAGGCGGTGGCCTTTCTGACGGAGAAGAACGCCAAGGTCCCTCAGCAGGATGAAGCCACCTACTACCAGACCTCCCAGGGGGCCAACGACAGATACATCAGCGTGGGCAGCCAGGCGGACACCAGTGAGTACTCACTCTCTCTCCACACTCAAATATTACATCGAATCGCTGCGCTCCGCATACTACATACAGTAATAGAGTCTGTTCCACTTCGCCGCCCAAGCTGGTGTCCTGAGGGCGTATCGACGGGTCAAAATTGAGAGTGACAGGTCGTGGCAGCAAATGAGAGACGCTAGCCCAGGTTAGATGGGCGGGGCCAGGTTGGGTGGGAGCGCCAGATACCAGTGAATTGCCAGGATTTGAACTCCAGATGAAGTGTCCCAGACCCGTAGAGAGATGGGCACCATGCAGTAGCGTAGTTAGCGTAGCGTACAGTGTAGTGTATCGGCTGAAGAACTCTCATGGGTCTGCCGTTGAGACTAGTGAGTACTAAGCTATTGAGGTACTGGGCCTTTTTAAGTGAGCTGTTGGCAAGGTAGAGGGGGTTTGTCCAGTTGCAGAATGCCACAGGCTTTGTGGAGAAAAACAAACGAGGTATTTGTATGGTATCACGGGTGAGGAATTGTTCAAGACCGGCACAGAAAGCCCAGCCCATACCCTTTTGCACTCATGTACACGAGAGATGGTCAGATTCTCACAAGCCCCCTGGACGTTCCTACAGGTGTGGCCTGATTTAATGAACCTTCTCTCTCTCTCTCTCTTGGATTAGTGTTGAGAGAACAGGGAAATCTAAACCAGTCTATGGGTCGTAGGAGGAGAGAGCAGTCTCACCGCTCCTTTTACACTGGTGACTCAGTCTTTAGCATAGCTTCTATATTCACCTTTCCCTTTAAGAACGGTCACAGTTCCAACAGTATTGAATAGGACCCAGACCCAGTATACCCAGCGTAGTCCGTCTCTAGCTTTGCTCCACATGTGTGTGAAAGCTAGACTCTGAGCCTGCTGGGTGTTCCAGATGTGATAGACCTGACGGGCGATGACAAGGACGACCTGCAGAGGGCCATCGCCCTCAGTCTGGAGGAGTCCAACCGGGCCTTCAGGGAGACCGGCATCACCGATGAGGAGCAGGCCATCAGCAGGTGGGCTCAGCATTGGCATGGGGGACAGAGATGAGCAAGAGGATTCTGGGGCTTGTAGTTTTTTAAGTGTCGAAAATATCATTGCTGTGCCAGATTGAAGTCCTTGGGCCTTAAACTCAAAATGGTGGTGTTAGATGATGTACTCTGATGAAAGGGCGAGCCACTTGACAACTTTATATATATATATATATATACCTGTATATATGTGCAAAATAAAAGAAAGACTAAAAATAAGTAAAAAGGAGGTTTGTGGGGGTGGGGGGGGTGGTTTGGCATTGTTGTGAGTGTTCTTCTGCCCCCTGCAGAGTCCTTGAGGCCAGTATCGCGGAGAACAAGGCGAGCCTGAAGCGCACGCACACGGAGGTGTGGAGCGACTCGCCCAACCCGCATGACAGGAAGAGGATGGAGAACTGCCCCGTGGGGCTCAAGAACGTGGGGAACACCTGCTGGTTCAGCGCCGTCATCCAGGTGAGAGCATCCCCCAGGCGCCTGTAGGTCATTTCAAACGTTCTCTGTCCGTGCAGATGACACTAAGAATTGCGACCCTAGAGAAAGCCCCGGTCTGACCATGCAGTAGGCCTGGAGTCTTTTACTATCGAACCTATTTTTACAATTACACTAACTTCGCTTAAGAACAAGCCATGGTATGGCAGTGGAAGTGATTCAGCAAGAAATCCTGGCTAGCCTTTCAGAAAAATGTGATTAGTTATTCCAACCTTCCAAGAGGCCCTGGTAGAATGTGAACTGAGCTGAAATATGCTGGCTGAACACTGGATACACGGTCACATGCTACTGGGCCCCTGTGTGTCATGCGAGATCCTGAGCAGACAGCACGCTCACGGCTTTTATGGCTCATCTGGGAATGATATAGATTTACAGAAGGGGAAAGATGAAAAGGAGTAAACAAGCCTTGCTTTTCAGCTGTCTTCTGTATACATCAACGTGAAATGAACTTCACTATGATTATAGCTGTTTATGTCAAGGTACTAATAATGTTTTGAAAAGAAAAAATAATTGAAAAGAAAAAAGAGCTTGCACATCCACTATGCTGACCAGATGCTGGACAAACAAGGGACTACAGATGAAAACTAGCCTTCTTGGCTAATTCTGGTACATTTGTTTATGTACACTGTCCCTACCAAATAAATAAGTAGCGAATGAGAAAAAGTCCACACACTGGAGCATATACAGGTGCATCTCAAAAAAATTGAATATGTGGAAAAGTTAATTATTTTCTGTAATTCTCTCCACATTGATGCATTAATTTGTGCAAAAGGAGCCCCCACCAAGTATTGAGTGTATAAATGAACATACTTAACATACTGTACGATCATAAAAAACAAACAAGGCTTGAAATATTTCACTTTGTGTAATGGATCTAGAATACATGAACGTTTTACTTTTTGAATTAAATTACGGGAAATAATGAACTTTTTCATAATCAAATTTTTTGGGATGCACCTGTAGAAAATAGACACTTCACAGTAGTTTATTAAATTAACGTTTCGATCTATGTGAATTGCGCCCACATATACAGCATGGTGGAGCGCCATCCAGTGTACAGAGCACAACCAATGACAGCCCTCTCACCATATACAGGGTGTCTGAAGATCGTATTACCTGAATTGTGGCCCAGTTGATATGGGCAGGATTGGGAATATGTCTTGTTGAATGAATGAATGGACTCTGCTCATTTCCATTCCCAGTCTCTCTTTAACCTGCTGGAGTTCCAGAGATTGGTTCTGCAGTACTCCCCTCCCACCAGGGTCCAGGACCTGCCTCGCAACCAGAAGGTTAGCCAGAAGTACACAGTCCCACACTACCATCCCACACACCCACACACACTACCATCCCACACACACACACACACACACACACTACCATCCCCCCCCCCCCCCCCCACACACACACACACACACACACACACACACACAATACCATCCCACACACACACACACACACACACACACACACACACACACACTACCATCCCACAAACACACACACACTACCATCCCACACACACACACACACACACACACACACACACACACACACAATACCATCCCACACACACACACACACACACAATACCATCCCACACACACACTCACACACACACACACACACACACACACACACACACACACACACACACACACACACACTACCATCCCACACACACACGCACACTACCATCCCACACACCCACAAACACACACACACACACACTACCATCCCATAAACACACACACACACACACTACCATCCCACACACACACACACACACTACCATTCCACACACACACACACACACACACACACACACACACACACACACACACACTACCACCCCCCCCCCCACACACACACACACACTACCATCCCACACACACACACACACACACACACACACACACACTACCATCCCCCCCCCACACACACACACACACACACACTACCATCCCACACACACACACACACACACACACTACCATCCCCCCCCACACACACACACTCACACACTACCATCCCACACATACACACACACACACACACACACACACACACACACACACACACACACACACACACACACACATACTACCACCCCCCCACACACAAACACACTCACACACTACCATCCCACACATACACACACACACACACGCACTCACACACACACACACACACACACACACACACACACACACACACACACACACACACTACCATCCCACACACACACACACACTACCACCCCCCCCCCCCCCACACACACACACACACACACACTCACACACTACCATCCCCCCCACACACACACACACACACACACACACACACACACACTACCATCCCACACATACATACACACACACACACACACACTACCATCCCACACATACACACACACACTCTCACACACGCACACACACACACACACACACACACACACACACACACACACACACACACACACACACACACTACCATCCCACACACACATACACACTACCATCCCACACATACACACACACACATACTCACGCACTACCATCCCACACACACACACACACAAACACACACACACACACACACACTACCATCCCACACACACACACTCACACACTACCATCCCACATTTCAATTTCTTTATTGGATTTTCAATCAAAGATACAAATCAATATCAAAATCCAACAGTAGCAAGAGTCACACAACGCAGTGCAAGATCACATTCACATAATGTAGTCCCAGCAGGGAGATCAGAGCTATTTATGGATATAGGTAGCAGCGTCTTTTCCATATGAAATGACTGCCAATGATCGCAGATTTTTTTGCCAGTTCAGCAAGTTGGAGTCCTCGCACACACATTGTACGTGCCCTGAGCTGCCAAATATCAAAACTATAATTTTGCAATTATACCCACATGCAGAGATGGCATGAGCAAGTGGTTGATATTTTGATATTTTATAGCTAAAGCAAGTGTCCATGTACAAGTCAAAAGAACATCCAATTTCTAAAATAAATACAGACTTGGTGGATTCATTAATCATGACAATATCCGGAGCATTAATGTGGAATTGTGTTTGTTGTCCAGTGGCACGGCGCAGTTCTTTCGCAGTCAGATCCACGATTCGATCATGGCGTGCCGTATACAGTCCCTTGAAGGCGGGGCAGCTGTTCATGATATGCGCAACAGATTCCTGTTCTTGGTTATTGTCCAATAAGCAGTATGGATCATGTTGGGTACCATAGGGCGAGGTTGTATTTAGTAGGCAGAACTTGTAACCGGGCTTTTATTGTGAATTTGAGAATGGATCCGTCTATTGTTGAGTTGTGTAGTATGGAGTGGGACACGTGTGATCAGTGGAACTGTCGTGTTCAGACGGCTCTAGCTCAAAAAGTATTTATGTCAGCTTAGATATTTAGATGGCTAGAATCAAGACAAATAGACGAACAGTTTGATGTATAATATGTCCCATAATACTTTCGGATGTATTATATTATGGAGCTACGAACACACAAAAAGTCTCCAATGGCACAGGGAAGAGAAACACAGACATCAACGCCGACTCAATCGGCCTTCACTGTGGTAAATCTGGAATCTGGAATGTGATTGGACTAACAAAATGTCAATATCTGAATCCTGTTCAGACAGGGCCGGAGTACTGTCCTCCCTTGTGGTAATTTTTCAGCCTTTTGGCCAATCACAAATTAGCAAGAAAAAAGGCATTACATTGATTTAAGAGAAAAGAACCCGCCCTAAGGGAGGCTAGCCTCCCTTACATAGATATCTATGGGTCCTCCAGCTGCATGTTATAGATGTCACTGTTGGAGCTTTAGAATTTTAATAATGGGTTTTTATCCATAGGGAAAACCTGCTTTATGAACAAAACTGAGATAATATTAATTATGAATAAATCAATTCATGTATTTATATTTTAATCCCTCTCTTCTCTCCAAAAACTGAGGAGGACTGTCCTCCCCTGCCTCAATGGACGAGCCTCCACTGACACACACACACACACACACACACACACACACACACACACACACACACACACACACACACACACGCAGTCCTAACTGACAAGTCATATTTATCTGCCCTCAGCAGAGAGGCTTAGATCCAAATCCCCCCTGAGAGAAAAAGCAGTGGAGATGGTGGCAGGGCAGAGTTCCCCGTGTCGAGAGCAGCCGTTATCAGGCCAGCTGTCACAGCCAGCCCTGCGCTCCACAGCGCGCTAGCTGCTTCACTCGCTAGCCGGCTAAACCCAGCAGCCTCCCAGCTACGGCTTTAGCCTTGCAGACTCGACCTCTCTGAGGGGCGTCTCGACCCTCTGGCTTGAAAAATCAATGGCGGGCATTGCGGCTCTATTCCCTAGCTGTGAGATTCCCCCTCAGGGTAGAGTGTGTTAGAGTGGCCCCCTGACTGTCCACTCAGCGCCCTGCCTGTAGGCCGAGCTGTGGGGCGCCCAGGCTGGACCGAAGTGTTTTGACGGCGGGGGTCCTCCCCCTCACCCACACACACACACGTCACACCCGCAGTGCGCCATTGCCACAGGGGTTCCTGTGACTTCGAGCAGCTTAGCTTAGCCTCTCCCGCCTACGTCGCCACTCATGGCTGTCATCACAGCACGTTCCTCCACCCCCCCCTCCGGTGGGAACCCTCCGTAAGGTTAGCACCCGCTCGCTAATCTGGGCTAAGCCTCTGCTCTAGCCCTATAGTGCCAGTCATCTCTGGGTCTTAGTCCCTCTATCTGATACAGCAGGACTCTGTACCAAACAGAGAGGCACTTCTAGGGTTTAGGGCCTAATCTGTCATCAATATCCTCCACCCTCGGACGCCGGGAAAGCTTCGTTTCAGTCGACAAAGTTTGACTTGGAAGAGTTTTCCATAAGGGTCCTTTTTCCTTTTTTTTTTTTTTTTTTTTTTTTACGTGTCGTAAGCAGTCAGACAGCTTTTTAAAAGCTCAGCCCAGAGGCTTGACACCAGATTTGTTTCCTCATTCAGTCGGAGCAGTTGCGGTACATCCTACTCGCCTGAAGGGGTTTCTCTCCACCTCTGTCTGGGGGAGTTCCCTCCACTCCTCACGCTCCTCATTCTCCCTCCGCTCCTCACGCTCCTCACTCTCCCTCCGCTCCTCACGCTCCTCACACTCCCTCTGCTCCTCACTCTCCTCACGCTCCTCATGCTCCTCACGCTCCCTCTGCTCCTCATGTTCCTCACGCTCCTCACGCTCCCTCCGCTCCTCACGCTCCTCGTGTTCCTCACGCTCCTCATGCTCCTGACGCTCCCTCCATTCCTCACGCTCCCTCCACTCCTCACTCTCCTCACACTCCTCACTCTCCTCACGCTCCTCGCGCTCCCTCCACTCCTCACGCTTCTCACGCTCCCTCCACTCCTCACACTCCTCGTGCTCCCTCCGCTCCTCACGCTCCCTCCGCTCCTCACGCTCCCTCCACTCCTCACTCTCCTTGCGCTCCTCACACCAGCCGTGAGCGTTTAGCAGCGAGGCGGGTCAGCTGTGGACTAATCACCATCACTAGGCTCTAACGACCAAATAAACCGTCTCCCGCAAACTGCCGGAGAAACACACGTCGGCTGGAGCGAATGAGTGAACGGTGACATGGCTCCTGGGCATGTGCCCGGATATATAGCCCGGGTGACCCCTCACCCAGGCTCGGGGTGGTAAAAGGATAGCCCCTCGGCCCCAAGCTTGGGGGGAAATGAGAAACAAACATCTAACCCATACGAAGAAGAAGAAGTGAACTTGTTTCAGGCGGAGGGCCCATCCAGCGCAATAGCCTCTTGCGGCACCCGAAAGGTGCGCTCGCTAGGAACGAGCAGGAGTTTCCCTCAAAGTGGGTGGATATTTGCAATGTTTGCACCGGACACTGTCACAACTTTTATGATTCCCAAAACATGTAAAATTAACTTTCTGGCCTGCAAAAGAGCTGTCATCAAAACTCAAACTCATTGTGATTCACATATGGCAGGGGTCTTGTTTGCTAACTGTCCTGTTGGCTAAACATTGACTCTTACCAACTGCCACTGTTTGAATTTTGTATTAGCCTACAAGCCATTACGTAAATAGCCAACGCCACGAAACGAAATGCTTTCAACTCAGTATTTTATTGACATACAAAACACATACCGCCACATCTTTCTGTGGGCCTACAAATGAAATTCATTAATTACTGTGCTGACGGCCGCCACCATCTCCCCCAAGCTAAGACTGGCTCTCTAGCTCTCTAGCTCTCTTGCACTCTTGTATTTCACACACACAAGGACATTGATCTTTTCCTCTCCAACGCGGCTCATTCGTCTGTTCTCACAACTCGCCAGTTTTTTACACAGTGGCACAGCTGGTTGCCTAGGGAAACGCACACCTTTGCCATGTCATTAGATTTTTCCACCTCTGTAACGGACGCCTCTCCAGTGACCTCCGAAGACGAAATACCCAAATCTGACCTTTGTACCGTCGCCAGCCTGATCTCACAAGCTCACGTTCTATTTCACTCCGCAGATCAGTCTGGACATCCAACCGTTCTAACTAAATCCTCTCGAACCGAGATTGGTTCGTGCCAATCACAACCGTTTATCTAATATGGGGCGGGTTTAATAAGATGACAGAACAGAGGAGCGCCGTAGAGGCTTTTTCGCTGATTGGTTGTAGGTCTATCCAATTGCGTCCAGAGGCATTTTGACTGTTGACCAACGCCCCTTGGGAATCGGAAAGCAACTGGGAGTTTCCACATGGCCTTATCAAACTGCGGCCAGAGAGGGGCAGCGAGAATGGGTCTTAGGGGGGTGAAATGCACACATTTTTGGGGGGAAACCTCCGTTTTATGCAGAGTAGCCTACCAGCATATATAGACCTATATTCTTCACTGTCGTTCTGACTGAGCTCACTTTTCACACATGACACAAAATGGATATGAAGACGAAATGTTTCAAATACTGATAACCTGTCTATTAATTATCTGGATTACTAGTGGTCCAAACCATGGACAATGCAAGAAAGAGGGATGGGCTGCACTTGAAACAAGCTATAAAACACATTTGGAGAGGATTTGAATTGCTATTTTTATTCTCAATTTTAAGCATTTTGGCACTGGTGATTTTCCTTTGGCTCTGGCTAAAATCTCTTTGGCAGGCGCCAAAAAATCCTCTATGCAGTAAAAACCCTGATGTGTGAACAGAGCACTGCAGAGAGGCGGTTATCATGTTAACATCCCCCCCCCCCCTCCAGGAGCACAGGAACCTGCCCTTCATGCAGGAGCTGAGGAACCTGTTCTCCCTCATGGTGGGTTCTAAGAGGAAGTACGTGGACCCGTCGCGTGCCGTGGAGATCCTCAAGGACGCCTTCAAGTCCAGCGAGGCTCAGCAGGTAAGAATCCCGCCCACACGTCAAAAGATATTCTCGGGGGCGCCCCGGTAGCTCAACGGGCAAGACTAGTCCTTTCTGCAGTGGCGTGGGTTCAATCTTTCCTGTCCTATCATAATAAACCAGAAAGGCCTTAAAAAAAAAAAAAAAATCTTTTTTTTTTTTTTTAAACGAGAATATTCTGCCCGTTGTGTAATCCCGTGGCGCGGCTTGGGCAGACCGCCTGAGAGAGGTAAACAGGCCTTTAAGATTATTAAGCCTGTTTCCTGCTGTAATTTACAGTTTACCCCTTGAATTTGTACATTTTGAACCACACCAGAGAAGTCGGTCTCCAACCCCATCCCCCAACAGTCATGTGCCAAGAGTTTACAACCTGAACCTCATAACTATTTTGCTGGCTCAGCAACATAAATCCTCTCTGGCCCTGGCCCTGGCCTGTCCTGGCCCTCTGACACGCTCAACCTCCCCCTTGTCTAGAAGTGTTAATCCCCAGCCCGCGACGCCACTCCGAACGCTGCACAAAATCTATCGACCGGGGATTAGCCTCGTATGCTAATATGCTGTAATCTAATGGTAATATGACAAAGTGGTTCTGCTCAAAAAGGCGACAGCGCTGATGTTTTCCCCGGGAGGTCTGGGAAGCGTCTGACCACAGCGCCCATCAGTCATGGCCCGGTAGTGTTGAAGGTTGAGGAGGCGAGTTTACATAGAAAGTCAATACAATTCGCGCGAACTGGGCGGCACTGGCGCCGTGAATCGCCGAACTCGGCGGCGCGGCGGCCAGGATTCGCCGCGCGGCGACATTCGCAAAAGTTACATTTTTGGAACTTTCTGCGGCGGATTCGCGCCCATTGATCCCGTGGCGAGATTGGGGCGAACTGGGCGGCGCAAATTTTCTCACCGCGCCCGGTGTGAACACAGCATTAGGGCTCGGTGCCGGTGGCAGGCTTCCTTTGAGACTTTGAGGCTCTTTTGACAACCTTGCCTTGTTGTGTCCATGTTAAACCTCATATCCTTTGGAGATACAGGCCTATAGATATACGTACATATTACTGATACAGGCCTATAGATATACGTACATATTACTTTGTTTAAAATGATTGAATCGATGTGCTCTTTCCTTGCAGGCATAGTTAAAACTCTAACCCTGCTGTTACCATGGCGACTCTTAAAAACATTACTAATGGATCCACCCACCGCTCTCTCTCTCTCTCTCTCTTTCTCTCTCTCTCTGGTGCTCTCTCTCTGTCTCTCTCTCTTTATCTCTCTCTCTCTCTCTCACTAACAGCAGGATGTGAGTGAGTTCACCCACAAGTTGCTGGACTGGCTGGAGGATGCGTTCCAGATGAAGGCTGAGGAGGACAGGTAACACATCCACGCAGACACGGCTATTAACCCAGCAGGGGGTAAATCACCACCTACAGCAGTGTGGTTTGTCCCCCTGGGAGTAATGTAACGACTTGAGTCTAGCTGTGCACAGAGGCCATCTCTCAAACGGGAGGGCATTATTCACACAGCTCCAGGGCCCTAATGCCCTCTTCCCTCCTGGTGACACGCCCCGGTCAGTGCCTGTCGTGACTCTGATCTCTTTCCAGGGAGGGCGAGAAGCCAAAGAACCCGATGGTGGAGCTGTTCTACGGTCGCTTCCTAGCGGTCGGGGTTCTCGAAGGTAAGAGAGGAGAGGGTGTTCCTCTGCCCCTGGTAGAGAGAATGAGAGGGTTCTGCCGATCACTGCCCCACTGCAGTATTGAGAGAGAGAGAGAGCAACAGAGAGTTAAGAGGGAGATCCACAGAGAGAGAGAGAGAGAGAGACACGCATAGAAAGAGATAGCGAGCAAGTGAGAGAGACCTTGCCCCCGGTAACGAAAGGTGACCTGATTTTAATGAGATGTGGCACATGTAAAAAAGCAGCGGGGCCCGAGCATTGATCCTGGAGGACCTTGATGTCTGATTGACACTGTGCTTATTATGCATGACAATACCGGCCCGGAGCCGGCAGACAGGAGCAGCACGCCGACACTCCCGCCTCGTTAAATGACCTCGCCGCCTCATTTGCATGTCCGCTAACTTCCCATCCCCACCCCCCCCGCCAATTCTCTCGCTGCCCGACGCCTCTGTTTGTAGTCCGTTGATCGCGTGCGCCGCTCGCCCCACCCACTGGGAGAGCGGTCTCCGAGGAGAACGCCGGGCTGTAGTTGCACAGTCAGCGGGTGCCGTGGCGACTGATGTTGAACTCGGGGAGATCAGCCTGGCTGTGAACGAGAGTGTGAAACGTCTCTCTCTCTCTCTCTCTCTCTCTCTCTCTCTCTCTCTCTCTCTCTATCTCTCTCTCTCTCTCTCTCTCTCTCTTCAGTCTCTTGACGCCTGCACACACTTCCTCCCTGGTGTCCCCATGTGGTACACACACGCAAGCACACAAACACACATGACACTCGCACACCCACATACTCACAGACACACGCAAACACACAGCCACACACAACGCGCACGCACGCACACAAATAACACGCACACACACATAACACGCACACACATAACACACACACAAACACACACATAACACGTGCACACACACACAACACGCACACCCACACACACGTGCGCTCTGGTTAGAGGTGGGTGGAAGGCCGTGTCTCTGTGGAATAGCGCTGCATAATCAGCTCTCTGTCTTCTGCATGAACACTTGTTTCTTTCTGTTCATTTAGGTGTTCGTAATGAGAACTCAAAGTGATGAATGTGTGATTCTTAATGCTTTGGTGCATTTTGGTAAACATTTCATTAAGCGTGTCTGTGTGTTCGTGCGTGTGTGTACGTGTGCGTGTGTGTGTGTGCGTGCGTGCGTGTGTGTGTGTTCCCTCTCCTCAGGAAAGAAGTTTGAGAACACAGAGATGTTTGGCCAATACCCCCTGCAGGTGAACGGCTTCAAGGACCTTCACGAATGTCTGGAGGCGGCCATGATAGAAGGAGAGATCGAGTCTCTCCACTCAGCAGAGAACTCTGCCAAGTCTGGACAGGAGGTCAGTGGATCAGGCCCGACTGCGCCCCACACACAGTAACGGTAGCGGAGGAGTGGGGGGTGGGGGGCCGTGACCCCCCCGCCCCTCCCTCCTGCGACCTCGCTAGCCTGGCTTTGACCCCTGCGCGGGGTCGTCCGGGGTTAGCGCAGCCCAGGCGGTCTCACGGCAGCTGTGAGCAGCAGCTCATTATCGGACAGACCCCCACACAGATGGGGCCCCTGGACCAGACCCAGATCCTGCCTGGAGAGACGCACAGAGAGAGGAGGGGGGTGTGAGAGGGAGGGGTGAACTAGCTAAGTACGGAGATGGGTGGAGAGAGAGAATGAGAAGCAGAGAGGAGGGGAAGGGAGAGGAAGGATGAAACGGGAGAGCCGTGCGTTCCTCTCGGGGCGCAGATGGAGGGAAAGTGATTTGTTGCACGGGGGGCGGCTTTAGCAGTGCTCAGCGAATAGCAGATAAGCCCTCCCCTGCTAGGGGAGGCTGGAGACGTGTCCTGGCGTGACATCGCACCTTGCAAAAGCCACACCGTGTGTGTGTGTGTGTGTGTGTGTGTGTGTGTGTGTGTGTGTGTGTGTGTGTGTGTGTGTGTGTGTGTGTGTGTGTGTGTGTGTGTGTGTGTGTGTGTGTGTGTGTGTGTGTGTGTGTGTGTGTGTGTGTGTGTGTGTGTGTGTGTGTGTGTGCTGTCCATGCATGCTTGAGGGGACGTTTTGCTTGAGCTGAATCTCGTAGAGTAAATCTACTGGGAGTGTTTATTGGATTATTGTATTGACTGGTTTCTGACTGAATCAACACTATATTGATTGCATTGACTGTTTTACTTTACTTGACTGAGGGTTGTGCAATATGTCAACTGAGGGTTGTGCAATATGTTTATGTTTATATTCATTCATTCATTCATTTATTTATTGTCTACTTAAATTCATGTGTTGAGGATGATTGCGATGTCTGTCTGCAGGACTAGCGGAATCCACAACAAATTTCCCCACGGGGACAATAAAGTATATGAAATGAAATGAAATGACAGATGTACGAATTGGAGCAGGAGGAGAGAGCTACATTAGCTCAGCTTTTTAAAGCACGCTTTTCGTCCCAGAAAATTAGCCGTGCGCAGAGAACAACAAATTGACCAGTGGCCAATATCACAGACATAGAAACTCAACCGCGGTGAACGTTCGGTGTGTGGACGATGGATAATGTCTGAATCATGTAAACCTCTGGTCCTCAGTACCAATCCTCCCCGGTCTTCTTCTTACAGCACTGGTTCACCGAACTGCCTCCTGTGTTGACCTTTGAACTCTCAAGATTTGAGTTCAACCAGGCCCTGGGTCGACCTGAGAAGATTCACAACAAGCTGGAGTTCCCCTCCATGCTCTACATGGACAGGTGAACTGAACACTCCTGGAGTCGGGATTCATTCATACAGCGTGTTTAGCATGTTGGTTAAACTCACTCGGTACCAATACCACCCTCCTGTTCATCACAACGCTAGAGCACCCACGATTGAACCAAACGAGGAGCAAGAGAGAGTGGAAGCATTGGCCGACGCAAAGACACCTGTTAGATTTGAACATATTTATTCCCACAACGATTGACGTTGAAAGGATAGGAACCTCTTTGATTTCAGAGTGCTCCCAGGGACTCAGACCCGTGCGTGTCGTTGCAGGTACATGGACAGGAACAGAGAGCTCACCCGGATCAAACGAGAGGAGATCAGGAGGCTCAAGGAGCACCTGACTCTGCTCCAGCAGCGGCTTGAGAGGTACACACACCCACGGCCCGTTTACCTCACCTGAATCAATACACACACCCACGGCCCGTTTACCTCACCTGAATCAACACAGCTTCTTTACACGCGGCCATGCGGATACCATAGCTTCAGGCTCCAACCGTTTCTTTTTCTCTCTCTCTCTTTGTCTCCCTCTCTCTCTCTCTCTTTGTCTCCCCTCTCTCTCTCTTTGTCTCCCCTCTCTCTCTCTCTCTCTCTCTGTCTCCCCTCTCTCTCTCTCTCTCTCTCTCTCGCACTCTCTCTTTGTCTCCCCTCTCTCTCACCCCCCCCCCCCTCTCTCTGTCTCCCCTCTCTCTCTCTCTCTCCCTCTCTCTCTCTCTCTCTCTCCTGTTCTCTCTCGTCCTCTCTCTCTCTCTCCCCCTCTCTCGTTCTCTCTCTCTCTCCCCCCAGGTATCTGAGTTATGGTTCCGGCCCCAAGAGGTTTCCTCTGGCAGATGTCCTCCAGTACGCCATGGAATTCGCCTCCAGTAAGCCTGTCTGCACCTCCCCAGTGGAGGACATCGACACTTCAGCACCCCCCGGTGGCATGATGGGGCAACTGCCGCCCACTCCAAGGTACAGCAGGTGACGTGACGTGACGCTCGGCGGTTTTTGGCCGGGGCTTCTCCTTACGTCCACTCCAGACTGGATGTATTTTTATTGGGCGTGGTTAAAAGTGAAGGAGAAAGGTATCTCCCCGAGATGTCTCTCAGATGGTGTTGACTCGTTTGCTCCGGTCTGCCTTCCGCTTGCCCCGCTCCGCCCTTCTGCCCTCCAGCACAGCTGAACAGGGTCCCTCCAACCCCCCCGAGGGCTCGGCCCCTGCCCCGGCCCCGGCCCCCTCCGCTCAGCAGCAGCAGCAGAGGGTACCCGTCCACAAGCCCTTCACCCAGTCCCGGCTGCCCCCCGACCTGCCCATGCACCCCGCCCCCCGCCACATCTCTGAGGAGGAGCTGAGAGTGCTGGAGGGCTGCCTACACCGCTGGAGGAGCGAGGTGGAGACCGACACCCGCGGTACGACCCCTCACCTCTGACCCCCTAACACACACGCACCACATACCAGGGTTATCCCTGTCTGTCTCTCCGTCTGTCTGTCACTCCTGATCTCAGATCCATCTCAGGCTGCTGACTCGGCAGATGCTTTCAGACTCCGAAATCCACGTTAATCATACGTGCGAATCAAATCAAATCAAACTTTATTTGTATAGCGCATTTCATACACAGAGGCACCACAATGCGCTTTACAGAGAGCAATTGGGGGGGTGGGCATAGGTCCCACCCCTGCATATTCCAGATGGAAGCAAAAAACAGCTTCACCCGGGGGCCAGAAAAGTGAGCTGTAAAAATTCTTCCCTGACCTCTCAACGAGAGGATCGAGCAAGCTCCTGGGAAATGTTTGTCTATTGGCTAAAAACATATACAGAGTAGTAAACATGGGCTAGATACTTCACGAGAGAGACATAACTAACAGTAGAGTGCACAAATAGTTACAGAGAAGTTGCCTACATAGTAGGCCATTATGTGTTAGATATCCCTGTAGTCTCTAATATGATATACGTATATGCAAGCCGTGAAGAATCGCTGTTATTACCCCACAGACCTGCAGGGAAGTATATCCAGGATCCACAGAACCATCGAGCTGATGTACTCCGACAAATCCATGATGCAGGTAAGAACTATGGTTGCAAATTTCAAAGAATGTCATTAATCGATAACTGTTAACAAACAATAGTCGATTAATTGATAAGAGCCTTCCACGCTGGACTTCGCTTTGCTCGCTTCATTTTTGTGTCTTTGAAATTTGTGTCCGCTGTGTCGTTGAAATTATCCGGCATCCAAATTAGCCTTCACTACATGGCGTGGCGCCCTCATGTGCAGTCAGGCAATTAAATCATGATTACATTTCACACAACTCCCGTTGATAATGTTCGTTCAAAAAAAAAAAAAAGTTCCATTAACAAGCAGTTAATCGAGTAACCAAATCTTCTACTATTCTTATCGGCAATTAATCGATAGTCCCTAGAAAGAACTGTTCTGCGACCGCTCTTCCCGACCTAGTTTTTTTCCCCACAAAGACATACGGCATCCCCCTGGACTCCTCGCCGGTGTACGGTAACATCGGTTCCCTCTCGGGTTCTTGTCCGTGTTCCGTCAGGTTCCGTACCGGCTGCACGCCGTGCTGGTCCACGAGGGCCAGGCCAACGCCGGCCACTACTGGGCCTACATCTACGACCCGCACCAGCGACGCTGGATGAAGTACAACGACATCTCCGTCACCAAGTCCTCCTGGGAGGAGCTGGTGCGCGACTCGTTCGGAGGCTACCGCAACGCCAGCGCTTACTGCCTCATGTACATCAACGACAAAAAGCCCTTCCTCATTGAAGGTACGGCAGATGAGAGTCCGACTGTTTTGCTTTTCTTTTCTTACAGTATTCAGCGGTTGCTTTTCTTCTACGTATGGTTCTATTTTTATTTTATCTTAATTGCATTTTACCTCCTTGGGACAGAGTGGCTGATCATGTCAGCCTTGACATGGGGGTCATGACGGAACCCTCAAAAGATCCATACAAATGAACGTGCTTGTATTACGGGAGTCGGGCGGGAGTCGGGCGGGAGTCGGGCGGGAGTCGGGCGGGAGTCGGGCGGGAGTCGGGCGGGAGTCAGCTTGTGCGCAGTCAGTGCGGTCCGTCTCATGTCCTTGCTGACCGGCGCGCGCCTGTGTGTCTTTCCACCCCCAGAGGAGTTTGACAAGGAGACGGGCCAGATGCTGAGCGGCCTGGACAAGCTCCCCCCGGACCTCAAGCTGTATGTGGAGGGGGACAACCAGCTGTTCGACAAGGAGCTGGAGGACTGGGACCTGCTGCAGGCCCGCAAGGCCCAGCAGGAGAAGCTGGCGCTGGCCGCGGCGACCGCCGCAGCGATGGCGTCGGCGACACCGACCGCGGCCCCCTCCCCTCAGCCAATGAGCACGGAGCCGAGTCCGCCTGACAACTCAGGTTAGGGTCGCGCGCACAAGGGCACCGAGCTAGGATATAGAACGGAATAGCTAATGTCCAAATCAATGCTGTTGGGAGGCAGATTCTGCTTCTGAGCGGAGAATGCTTGAGTAGGCACTGACTGTAGCATCACAGAATACCATAAGAGGAGTATAGAGAATATACTTATCGTTGTGTGTGTTTGTGTGTGTGCGTGCGTGTGCGCGCGCGTGTGTATGTACGGGCGCTTGTGTGTGTCTCCAGTCCCTCAGCAGGAGCCAGAGTACATGGAGCAGCCGTCCCCCACGGACGACTCCAAGCACCTGCAGGAGGACACGGAGCGAGCCATCAGCAGGGCTGCCTCCGAGCACCAGGAGGACAGGGGCCCCGAGGCTCTGCTGACCGCAGTAAGACCGGCTACCGCACCGCGCTGACTCTGACTCTGACTCCACCAGACCGACTACCGCACCGCGCTGACTCTGACTCCACCAGACCGACTACCGCACCGCGCTGACTCTGACTCTGACTCTGACTCCATCAGACCGACTACCGCACCGCGCTGACTCTGACTCTGACTCCACCAGACTCTCTACTCCCAGACTGACTCTAACTCCAAACAAATGACTGTATTCCATATCCCACATCACAACTACCACTCAGACACCTCGCAGTCTCACACAACCCCACACACCATGCAAGTTGTTTTTGTTTTCTTAAACCTATCATCATACTTGTGTTGTGTTGAATAGTCTTGAACTATTTCCATCTCCTATGTAAAGGGATCCTTAGTCCAGTGTGAGGTATGGTAGTGGAAAGAGAGCCCTAAAACAATTTTCCACTCAACTGAAGAGAAAGACTGAGCTTTGAACCCTGATACCTCACTCTCACTCTAACTTACTTTGCTTGTTATTCACCACCTGGGGAACCATCTCTCTTTCGTTTTTCTTTTTCTTTTAACCTTTTCTCTCCCTTCATCTACTTTGCCCTTGATGCCTCTCCCTCTGTTCCCCTCCTGCCCCTATCCTCTCTCTCTCCACAGTCTCCCCCCCCTCCCCCTCCCTCTCCCGCCCCCCTCCCCCCTCCCTCCGACCCCCCAGCGGAGGTTGCTTCCCCTTCCCAGCGCGTGGTAGAGGTAGCCATCCCCCACGTGGGAACCTTTGTGATCGAGTCAGAGGCGGGGGGGTACGATGACGAGGTAACACGCTGGCCCCAGCCAGGGCTTTGCAGTGTGCTGACAGATCTTTGCCTGTTTGATAGGGCCCCCTTGGTTTGACGAGGAGGTACAGGGCACCATTGCACCTCCTCGGGGCTCTTAAATGGGCTTTTCACACCCGAGTAGGTCCTCGTCAGGAGTCATTTTAGGCGAGGCTCACGGCTAGCTTTGGGCATAGTTTCCTTCTCCAGGTTTGACACTGGCATTTGAAACCAAAATGATGATTCTTGGCACTCCAGAACAGCCTCTTAGAACAGCCCCTGGTCGATTAGACTCGGTCGGTGCAGGCTAAGAGAACGATCCCGTGTGAAAAGCCTGTCCCTCGTAAGTCCTCCGGTATCTTGCAACCGAAGCACTCTTGTCTCCACTGAAGCCTACTTATAGAAGAAGAGCAACTTCACTCAACCCCAAATCACATATCCCTCTTCGGTCTTCCCATGTGTTATTTTGCTGCTGAGAAATTGATCTTCATCTTACCTACTGTATTAATATGTATTGTGCCGTGTGCGTAGTTTGTGGTTTAAGTAGCCTACAAGCCCCATCATGCACTGGTGTTTGGTGCTTGTTTTGTTTTTTATGCACCTTCGGTAGTGTTGCTCGTATTTTGTAGCAGTGCAGCACAATCAATAAGTCTATACCCCCGGCCTGTGTGTTTCTGTCCTATTCCAGCATGGGGACTGTGTGTGCCTCTCCTTCACACTGCTGCCTCTCACGCAGGCTGCCCTTGTCACGTCCAGATGGCCGCATCCTTCAAGTGACACAGTGGCTGTGTTCCTCACAGTGACGTGTGACTCCTAACCCGTGCATGGACTGTTGAGTGACATTGGGTCTGAATTGCATGCCACCCCCCCCTCCTTGTCGTAGTGCTGCAGCCTGTAGTTTTGGCCTTGGTGGTCCTGTTTTGACATGGTGGTCCCAGGGATCTGTGTGTCCTATTGTAACATGGTCCCCCCCCCCCCCTCCCCCCTCTCCCTGGGCAGGCGATGATGACCCCAAACATGCAGGGTATTATTATGGCCATTGGCAAATCCAGCAGTGTGTATGAACAGTGTGGGCCTGAGGCGGCCTTCTTCAAGGTACATCCTGTCTCTCTCTCTCTCTCTCTCTTTTTTCCATTTCCCTTGTTTCTCCTTCCTCTCACAACTCATTTCAGTCGTTCTCCTGGTGTTTCCACTGCCTGCCGTTCTCCCAGCCTTCTCTTCACAGTTCTCTGTCTTCTCCTTTTTCAAAATGTAGAACTTGACGTTGTTCTCAGGGCGTAGTGCCTAATCCTAACATGACGTCAGCTGTTGGAACCGTTTGAACTTAGCCCTCTGGCGAAGAGAACTTAATACATCCTTTCGATAACAGAGATGAGAAGGATAATGATCTTGATTATGTGGGTACTAATTGTATTCGGAAAACGTTGGATTTATGAGCTTCTATAAAAATTAAAATATGAGTCTGTGGATTAATTTAGTTTTCCCTTGTGGGATCCTTTACTTTTCGTTCAGTGAGTATTAAAGGACAGGAATTTAGCATTATAAGCCATGTTATTAGGTTATTTACGATGTTATACAACGGCCGATATCAAAGTTTCGTCAAACGGTGCACTCTCGAGATACAGCCCATCACCGCCAACACACTCAAAGGATCCATAGGTGCAGAGAAACTCGTGACTCCTAACCCAGAGAGAGAGAGAGAGAGAGAGAGAGAGAGAGAGAGAGAGAGAGAGAGAGAGAGAGAGAGAGAGAGAGAGAGAGAGAGAGAGAGAGAGAGAGAGAGAGAGAGAGAGAGAGAGAGAGAGAGAGAGAGAGAGAGAGAGAGAGAGAGAGAGAGAGAGAGAGAGAGAGAGAGAGAGAGAGAGAGAGAGAGAGAGAGAGAGAGAGAGAGAGAGAGAGAGAGAGAGAGACGTTTGACGAATCTTTGATATCGTCCGTTGTATATTATCGTCAATAACCTTATAACATGGCTACATTCCAGACCTGTCCTTTAAGGGTTTCTAGGGTGGGTTTTATGTGCAGTGACTTACTGCAAAGACCCACATAGTTCCATAATGGGATATTTATCTCAGTTGCGTGGCTGGCTCAAGAGAATCTCCATCGGTAGACATCTGAATGCATGTCCATACTGCTGCTAGATGATGTCTGCCTAGTCCTCACACTGGTCCCTCTCCTGTCTCTCTTGTCCCTCCTGTCCCTCCCTGCCTCCCAGGCTCTGAAGGTGGAGTACACCCGTCTGCTGAGGTTCGCCCAGGAGGACACGGCCCCGGAGAACGACTACAGGCTCCAGCACGTCATCGTCTACTTCATCCAGAACCAGGCCCCCAAGAAGATCCTGGAGAGGACGCTCCTCATGCAGTTTGCTGACAGGAACCTGGGCTTTGACGAAAGGTACCCCTGACTGAAAACTGTTTCTTCTTTTTCCTGAAGTGAGTGTGAACGTTTTAGTTATGATGAGCCCAATGTTACAGTACCAGCATAGGGTAGCAAAATAAATGTCCAGTCTGTACAATTACACAGAAAATGGCAGAAACACAACTATGAGGTGCAGTTTAACACAAACGTATCTACATTACATTTCCTGTTATAACTCCACTCTTTGTATGAGTATTACAGAAAAAGTACAATTTTATTTGGTATTAATATCACACTTATTTGTTTACATGTTAGATGATTCCCTTCAGTCTCTAAGAGATTGTTATGTACTCTCTGTAAATGTTAGCCATAATCCATATTCATGAGTAAATTGATTCCCCCTCTCTCCTCTATTTTGAGCTGGATAATTAGATTTGTGTGTGCCTGTGGCCTCAATAGGGGCCTCCGGAGAAGCGTTTCAGTTCTGTTCTCAGCACTAGAGCGTGATTCATCTGGCCGTGTCACAGCCTGGGGCCTCGGTGTACTGTTCCATCTCCTGGAGTACCTCGCTATGACTCACCACGCCCTAGCGCCAACGCTAATGTCAGGTTCACTCTCTCTCTCTCTCCATCTCTCTCTCACTCTCTCTCTCTCGTACTCTTGT
Organism: Borostomias antarcticus; assembly: GCF_949987555.1. Classification (NCBI taxonomy): domain Eukaryota; kingdom Metazoa; phylum Chordata; class Actinopteri; order Stomiiformes; family Stomiidae; genus Borostomias; species Borostomias antarcticus. The sequence continues at coordinate 17,333,377 of NC_140248.1, forward strand.
TTGCTCTCCTTCTCTCCCACTCGCTGTTGCTCTTTCTCTCTCTTTCCATCTCTCTCAGGTGTAAGAGCATAATGAACGTGGCACGTGCCAAACTAGACCTGATTAAACCAGAGGAGGTCAACATGGAAGAGTATGAGGTCAGTCAGAGTCCCATTTGGACAGGGTGGGAAATACTTGGTCTGTAATATCATCATGCTGGTGTCACCAAGGTAACTAAATAGAACACGTGTACAGAAGAGGTGATCTTTAATTATACGATTTTAATCCTCTCAGTATGTAAACTCATTAACAGATACCATTAACTTTTCTGATATCTGATATGAATAGATACAATTGATGTTATATGGCGATTTTTTTTAGATCCTTCCATGTAATCCTTTAGAGATAATTCTCTTTTAACTTTTTCCCCAGATGTGGCATCAAGACTACAGGAACTTCCGTGAGACGACAATCTTTCTGATGATTGGCTTGGAGCTATTCCAGAAGAAGAGGTAAGATCCTGCCAATTCTCAATGACATAGTCTGATCTTCTAACCAGTGTCATCGTCTTACAGAAAAATAAAGTTTGAATTTGGCGGGTCTGAATCATTGTCATCCTATTATTACAAGGTTATAAGCAGTACTGAATGACAAGACAGCTTCGTGAAACCCATGAACTTCCCTCTGTTACCTGCAGAGGGCAGCAAGTCCTATCAAATTCCCACGTCTCCATCTGGAGCTGTCTGGCTTAGATCAAGATGGTTGTATCCAGATATTTTCTGTGTTTATCCTGTTAATTTCTCTCCAACACATCTGCTTCTCATCTTCACCTCGAATAAACAACTATTCTCTCTGCTGCATTATTTTCCTTTCAGACATCGTCTCCCAGCTCTTAGCTCTCCTTCTCTGTCTGGTAAGGCTGATGCCACCTCACTGCTTGTTCACCGTTGATCACTCGTCCCTCTCTGTGCAGCTACGTGGAAGCCTTGATGTACCTGATCTACTCCTACCAGTACAACAGAGAGCTGTTGTTCAAAGGCCTGTACCGGGGTCACGACGACGAGCTCATCGGTCACTACCGCAGACAGTGCCTACTGGTGAGAGAACCCCCTGACCGCACTCACAACCGCACAGCGTTTCAACCCCCGGTCTCCCTGACCGCACCCACAACCACACAGCATTTCAACAGCCATGTCCGCAGCATTGAGTTAATTGACTCAAAGCAAGGCTCCATTGATGGCAGTGTGTCACAGCTAATGTAATCCAGCCATCTGTATACATGTATGGTAAAGCAGAACAGAGGGAGGAACAGAAATGAGAGGAAATGATGATCGGACATCTACTTGATCGATGTATATTATGTTTCAGTGGTAATTATGTGTCTGCAATGCAAATAATGGGGAAAAATAGGATACAGTTTTAACTAATGGATTCTTTTTGAAGATTGCAGACCTCATTTAGCTGTAGTTCTCTCTCTCTCTCTCTCTCCCTCTCTCTCTCTCCCTCCCTCTCTCTCTCTCCCTCCCTCCCTCCCTCCCTCTCTCTCCCTCTCTCTCTGACCTCAATCTCCTTAATCATCTTGGCCCTCCCCTGTATCAAAGTTAGTCGACTGGGACAAAGTGACTCAGCCAAACTGACAGAGCAGAGAGCGTGTCTCTGTACTTTCAAGGATTGATGCAGAAAAGCGATAATACGCTTGTTCTTACTGAGATACTACGCCGACTCTTTTTATTGCCCATAAAGACTTCCTCAAGGCATATTTCCTCCGATGCTCTCTGTTGGGAAAGATCTAAATCTTTTCACTCCGATCAGACTTGTACAGTCTCATTTTTATTCCTGGCTGGTCCCAAGCTGTGTTCTGGTTTCATTTTTCGGGTCTATTTGGCCGGGATCAGCCCAGGACTTGGGTCTTTAGCAGAACCCAAAGACCGTTATTCTGGCCTGCTGCTGCTGCCGCTGCTGTTAATGCACTCAGTAACCTTACACCGGCATTGTGCTCATAATGTAATCATTGGAGTGGGAATAGGAAGCAGGAGGCCCAGTGAGTGTAAACACATTACCGTGAGACACGGCCATGTCCTCAGCTAACCCCGACTGGAGATGGCCTCAGATCTGGAGCCAGGTCCACAGCTCCCTGCTCCAGCCCAGCAGCGCGTAACCCTGTTTTCACTGAAAACACCCGCTAGCATCGACGCCGCTAGCATCGACGCCGCTAGCATCGACACCGTTAGCATCGACACCGCTAGAATCGACACCGCTTGCATCGACACCGCTAGCATCGACACCGTTAGCGTACTGGGGATGTTTTGCGAGTCCCCGCCCTCGTCCCTCGTTCAGGAGTGGCCCTGTGAACTGTTTCTTTCCACGCCCGAGGTCAGGGGGTTTGCGATGTCAGCTAGAGTGGTCTGCCTGTGTTGGCGTCACGACAGGCCCTATGGCAGCCGCGGGGTGGAGAACATTCTTTGACCTTCGCTGAGGGCTGAGTGATGACCACCATGTAGCGTGCTGAGACCGACGGGTCAGTCTTTCCTGACAGACTCGCAAATGTGCCGGGCAGCAGAGTGGGACATATAATGTAGTAATAGTACCACAAACAAGCAAAACATGTCTCAAACTCTTTCTGTGTGTGTGTGTGTGTGCATGTGTGTGTGTGCATGTGTGTGTGTGCGCGTGTGTGCGCGTGTGTGTGCGCGTGTGCGCGTTCGTCCTGCCGGTAGAAACTGAACGAGCACGCGACGGCGCTGTTCGAGACGGGGGAGGAGCCGGAGGTGACCAGCGGGCTGAGCATCATGAACGAGCTGGTGGTGCCCTGCATCCCCCTCCTGCTGGTCAACCACACGGAGAAGGACCTCCTGGCCGTGGAGGACATGAGGAACTGCTGGTGCTCCTACCTCGGCCAGGAGATGGAACGTGAGTGCTCCTGATGGAGGAGAACCTTTTGACCCGGGGAGAGGGCGTTTTTAGAAGTCCGTTAAACCAGACAGAGGTACTGAATAGTTGAGTTAGATACACATTAGCAGGTAGCTGTTTAGAATTACATTTAAGCTAGCAACCAGTGAAATGTGTTGGCAGAATTGGAGCCCAAGTACTGGTTCAGAAACGTGGTTTACACTCCAGGGAAGAGTCGGATCAAGTTACAGACGGTACAAGCGGCACCTACTCGGGACTGTAACCAGGGGCTCAGCACATCTTATTTTCTCAACCATTGTTTTCCTTGAAAAGCACGCTTACGAACTGCTAGTGATATCATCGTGCAAATATTTGGCTTACAATTTCGATGTTTGGGGAACTGGATGTAACTCGGAGTGATGCAAGGACATGGTAATAATAACCCGAACGCGCTGACTCCTCCCTCTGTGTGCGTCCTCTGTCCCCGCCCCTGCCCCCTGACTCCTCCCTCTCTGTGTGTCCTCTGTCCCCACCCCTGCAGTCAACCTCCAGGAGAAGCTGACGGACTTCCTCCCCAAGTTACTGGACTGCTCCACGGAGATCAAAAGCTTCCACGACCCTCCCAAGCTGCCCGCCTACTCCACCCTGGAGCTGTGCGAGCGCTTCAGCCGAGTCATGGCCTCCCTGAGCCGAGTGCCCGCAGACGGGAGATGAGCTGGGGGGCCCCTGACCCGGACGTTCATCCATGGACCTATCTTTTAACCCACGCCTTCCTTATAAACCAGGGGTCGCTCGCTTTAGCTGTTACTCCTCTGTTTCTCTCTCTTGCTGCTATAGGTTTTATCATTATAAATACTATTATTTCAAGATATATTTTTAAGCAAAACGCAACAGGGAATCATAAGTACAGTCCAGAGTAAAGGGCGGGAGTAGGAAGGAGTGGAATAATGGCAATCTTGCAGTGATTAAAGAACTCCCACTCGCTGTCGTCTTCACTTTAAAAAGTTTTGATTGCGAACGAGGAATCCAGCGTGTGGGAGTTTTTTTGTTCTAGCCTACTCTAGTTGGGCCACGGTCGTCTCCGACACATCGTTTGATCTACAGGTGTGCGCAAAAGGTCTGCTCCTTAATCAGGTGTGAGCAAAAGGTCTCTCCTTAATCTGGCAGTGATCGACAGCCCGCGCATGCTGCTCAAGCTTTGTTAAATGAGGTTGAGTTTTTTTTTTGTAGATTTGTGTGTGTGTGTGTTGTCGTTCGGTTTAAAGCACCCCTTTCTGCGTGAAAAAGGATCGCCCTGCTGCTCTGCCACCAGTTTGGTACAGTATTATCACATTTTTTTGTTTTGTTTTTCTAAAGGAAGTGAGGAAACCAGAACCTTGAGATTTATCAGCGGCTTTAAGTATCTCAAGTGGGTCTCTCGACCCTGTGGACTGCACCAGAATGACCTGTTTTAAGTGCTGTGGTAGACAGCCACGGACACTGTGGCTTGTTAATAAATCGAGAGAATAAAATTTTATTTATGGCCCTTTTAGGCCAAATACATATTTGCTTTGTCTTATCTCGTGTATTTTTTATTTATGTATTAACCACACTTGGAACACAAGAAATATCCCATGACCATCCCATGCCTACTACCATCGACGTGAAGGAACTACACGCATGCATGGCAGAACTGAAAGCCATACATTTATGAACTAATTCAATTGCAAGGGCAGAGCACAAACAGGGTTTTAAATTTCCTAGACATTTTTAACTGATATAAAACTAGTGATAACATCATGGCTTTGTGGCATTTGCAAAATTTGTCATACAGATAAATTTGAGATGGGTATATTAATAACCGGAAGCTTTAAGAGCACCTGTGCAAGTTTGATCTCACGGACTGCATGCGCGCGATGCCCTATCCATGCACTTAAGTGGCAGATGGGCAACGTGAAGGAGTCAACAACGAGCTAGGCTACATCAACATTATAAACATTATCATACTGCAGGCATATTATAATAACTGCCTTCGAAGCTGGTTTAATTGTGGGCGGCCCTTCACATGGACGATGCACGGCAGGCCTTCGAAGTAGGCTACTTTGTTCCATTTCCAGTATGTAAGTACCAGTAAGTTTGAAGTTGTAATTTAAAGGCAGAACCTACTCTATGTAGGCTATAATAAAAATAGTAGTCTAACTACTAGAGAAAATATTTTTCTAATTTGTAACTGCATATTTAGGCTATGGCCACTGTGGCGCGCGCCCTAGCCTACAGAAGCACTCTTGTTTGGTAAATTTGGCGAAAGAACGAATCAATCGGATTAAACGAATCACCTTATTAAACGCCTAACGTGAATGTCTGTGGTGAAACACGATGTACTCCACATGCTCAAGTCATGAAGTTCATGTAGCCTAACCTTTTCAGGTTTCAGTCGACTTCATGGTCTAGGCCTAAACCCAACCGGCGGGAAATTATTTGCTAGAGGTAGCAGGACTTTTTTTTTTCTTTTTTTTAGTTAGTGGAAAAATACATTGCGAAATTGTTTTGTGTTGGAATCTGTAGGCCTAACCAATTAGCTTACTGAATGATCGTTTTGGGCTTCGAAAGCATGTGACGCCCTGTCAATTAAGCAATAGGCCTATCAATGTGGGCTACTTACTCCCTTGTTCGTGATTAGCATATATAATAGCATAATTTCCAGGTTTTGGAAATGTTAGCCTTTATTTGGAATTAAATTGGACTAGCTAGTAGGCAACATGTTCAGAAGTAGGCTATTCCTAGGCCAATTGTAAACGGCTAGTCTTAGGCCTACATGATGTCTAAGCCCTACTAAAACTAACCTTGCTCGAATTTCATTAGACTAACGGAAGTATCTGTCGCCCTCAATTCAATGTCTTTTAATCCCTTTTGGGAGCTTTCTCTAAAATTAGGCTGGCTTTGAAAGGCGAGACAGAATCTATCTGTTAAACATGACTTGTCTCCATTGTTGACCGCCACGCTCCGCTGATAAGAGCCGTTTCCATGGTGATGGTCTATTGTCTGACCGTCTAGACACCTGACACGCTGCCCCATCCTGGCGAGGATCACATCTGTCTAGAAATCTGCAGTCTAGTTCCCTTTGCTTCTGGCTTGTGATTGACATTGTCATAATAAAACCGACGAGGTGTGCATCTCTGCAAGCTGTCCCTGTCTCTGGCAATAGCAGGGGCTTTTTTTTAGCCTATACTGCCGTTGAATGGCTGAGCTTGTCCTAACGTCCAACTATAGAGGCCATACATTTTTGATAAAGGAATATCATGATGAAATCATCATCCATCTTATCACACTCAGACACATCGTTGGCCAGAGATTCAGAGTCCTAGTGGATTGGCTTAGTTTCCATCCCTGGACTCACATTTCAGCCTAACAGGAAGTCTGTCAAGTCACTGTCCACACTGATTTTACTGTGAATAACCATCATGAATAAAAGGGTTGGTAGGCCTATCTGTTACCTTAACAACCCGTCTGTGGTTATATTTTACTATTTGAATTTATAATCATTAGTTTTAGAAGATTTATTTATTTATTACCATTATGTTGATCTTGAAATTGATGTGTAACCATTGGTTACTTGGGCTACTTTTATGTTTTTGTTGTCCTTTGGGCTTTTGCCCAGTAAAGCTGTGTCATATGGTGACAGGGGGCTGCCACCTGATTTTGTTTGTTTGTTTGTTTATGTGCAGGAGAGCATATGTTCACATTGTAATTAATGTTGATGCTGTGAAACAGCACTCTCAGACAGTGACTCGGCGGTTCTGTGGTTTAATGACCAGGAATTTGAATAACTGAGCAGTAAATAAGCCTGGCTCAGCCTCCTTCACCACAAGACTGGCTAGGCAGCATCATGGCTGCTGCCAACCTATTGTGTTGCTGTTGCACTTAGCTGGCCTGTGATTGGCTACTGAATGGAGGACACAAGAGGCAGACATTCAAATGGATAGATGGCTTGAGAAACTGTAGCTGGGCCACTGTCTGTCTCATACTTTTGAAGTCCCTTTTTCCTCTGTGTTTTCAATTAGGAGAAGGTGAAATGTCTCAGAACTCTTATGTAGTACAAAAAGGCTAATTGATTAAGCAATTTGTTTGCAAGGGAACATGTTTATGAACCTAGCTTGTCCATAGAGCAGCTGTGCTAGCTTATGAGGGTAGAGGACGATTTAAATATCTGTAGCTCTAGGTCGATGCCGCTGTTGACAATCTGTAGACATTGTTTAAATAAAAGCTGTGGAGGACATTCTTTTCAAAGCCGCCCTGAACAGATATTCGCCTTTTATGTTCACTGGCGTTTTTTTCTTCCCTGAACTGAATATCAATCAACGGACACCTCTTTGGTCGGTTGAAGCTTGAGAATAGGCAATGAAAAAAGAAAGAGAAAATGGCAGCTGAAATTGCTGTCTGTTCACTTAGCGCTTAATGATGCTCTGTGAGAGCCCTGCCCTCGTTGGGCTGTTTTACGGTCGGATAAAAGTTGCGCAGGGAGAAAAATGCCGTCTGGGCTCAGTGCCAGGGGCTGGTGTTTCATGGCAGCCACCGCCTTGCACCGGGGCGCGCTGGGAAGCCTGGCGGAGGGGGGGGGGGGGGGGGGGCTGGAGGGGTGGTAACAGGCAAACGGGGGGGGGGGGGGGGCAGTGGAGCCTCTCAAGGTGCCACTTCCATGGAGACGCAGCTGGGCTGAACAAGGCTCCCATCAGTGGACAAACCAGAGACGAGGCGCTTGTCTGACTGCCCCGTTACTAGGAGCCCGGCGGCCAATCTAACGGCAGGCATCGGGGCTTCAAGCAGTGCAGCGCGCTTCCCAGCCAATCAGTGACTTCATTGAGGAGGAAGCTCATTAACATCACGCGGTAATGAATTATGTTCAGCATATTGCTTTTCTCACATAGATTAGCTCTCCGGCCATTAGTCATGCTGCCTGGCAAATCGGCGTAGCTTTTTAAGCAGCGGTCTTGTCTGCATAGTGTCTGCTTTCTCTCTCTCCTTTACCGTGCCTGTTTGCATCAGTTCCAGCCTCATAACTGGGTGTTGTATATTTTCCATCACTTAGCCTGACTTTGTTTTGATTTGTTTCTTGGCTCATTGGGATGTAGAATGAATTCCCCTTTCTCAAGGGCTCTCAAATGTCTGTCAGCATCGTTCAGTCCTGTGAACTTTCAGCGACAATCACCTCATTGCTCAGATTCTGGAATGAGGAAAATAGATGGCACTGAGGTCACCTCTCTCTCTCTTTCTCTCTCTCTCTCTCTCTCTCTCTCTCTCACACACACACACGGACTAATACTCTCTCCTCTACTTTCACTGTAATAATGCACCACTGGACTTCCTAAAAAAAGCGCCATCAGGCTGATAAACAGACTTTTCCCTCTCTACATTAAAAGAGAAGCCCCATCTGTCCTTACTGATAAGACAGTAACAGGATGCAGCACTGATTGGGCAAGATGTTCACTGGCTCTTTAATGTTTATGATGGCTAGCTTGCCTCGGGTTTAGGGTAGTCCATATGTTGCAAAAATGGCTACCACCTCATCAGACTAAAGATTTTTTGCTCTGTATCTTGTGGAAACAAACAGCATCTCTCTTTGGCATTTTTGTGAAGAGACCTGCTAATATCAGGAACCATGTTAGCCAGAGTTAGCTTAGTGCAGGTCCAAGATATTGGAGATACCCTGGACACAGTCCTCCATCCAGGTGTTTGAGATGTGGTCTGCTTGGTGAAGGCCAGGGTGATTAGTGTCAGCTGTTATTAGAGGAACCATTCTGGGGCCTCTCACGATGCATCGACCTCGCTAGCTACCTTCATGTTCTACACTGATGTGTTGTGCTCTCTGGGCTCCATTGGTGTCTGTGACTTGCACCTGATAAATATGTTCTCTAGTCATATAAAGATGAAGGAGAGAGAGAGAGACGGGTAAAGGGAGAGAACCGGAGCGAGAGCGAGGAGGCGGTGTGATGGGCAGGCCTCGGGCGGTAAGCCGCTCCAGACCTCAGGCACGCCGCTAGCCGCTCAGCCAACGCTGGCCCCGACCAGCGGAGAGGGACCTGTGCTCCGAGTCGACCCCGAAAAAGAGCGATGCGTTTAGCATACGAAGAAACGTTCATTTCGAACCGCGGGGTTATAAATCGTTATCTCAAGCCTCCTCAGTGTGTGTTTTTTTTCTCCTTTAATTTGCCCTCCCCTCTCTCCCGCCCCGGATCACAGAAGAGCTCACTAAGAGCATTGTCTCCCCTGCCAGCTCGCTTGGCATATCTAGTTCTATTTCAAACCCGTGAGCCATTTGGCAGCCGGAGCGAATAACTTGCGTTAAAGGTATTTATGAGTCTGTCCTCAAGAAACCTGCCTTTATATCAACAGTGGACTGATGTACGTGACAGAGAGCCTGGTTTTTTTGGAAACGGTTTTGAAGAAGTCCCCGTGAATAATGCCAGCTGTGATCATGCCAAACCAAATGTGTTCATTATGATCACCTTCAAACACCAGGCACCTTTCATGAAATAAAAAGGAGTAGAAAAACAAAAACAGAATGTTGGGCTTCTCGCTCGCTACACACACTGCTGGGCTATGTATTACGATTCCTATCCGGGGTTTTATTGAATCAAATATATATTCTATGATCCAATTTGATTATGTATCACCCTTGAGCAATGACTTGTGATGGACTTTTGTTACTGTGAAATGTGAGTGACTTCAACCCAGAACACAAGTGTAAAGGCTAGATTGTCATCGAAGGGCCTGTAAGCTTCAAGCAGTAAGGAAAGTATACTTAAATAGCCTATAACTTATTCCCTAATGCATTGTCTTTCTTTCATTTATCTTCATCCTCCATGTATCATGAAATCCTGCCTTTCAAAGGGATATTTTAAGGGTATGGAATAGTACAAATAACCACACAGTAAATATGTCTCCGAGGCAACCGTCGTCTCTGCCAAATCCAGAAGAAAGTTTGGAATCGTTCCTCGCCCCGATTTGATAGTTGACATCTCATCAGAACAGCGACCGCGAGGGTGAGCTCAGTCACCAGACGTTTGTAATTGTCCCTCGTCCTTCTCAGAGCCCTTCGCCAGCGCGTCAGACCCCCGTGCTCAGGCAGCTCTGTTATTAGTCTATCAGCAACACATTTCTCCCCGGCTGGCAGGGGGTGCGCTGGGCTCTGTTTATGACTTTGATAGATGGAGCTGAAGAGACGCAGGAGCTGCCCTGCCAAGTCAAGGGAGTTTGTATAAAGTAAGCATCTACAGTAAGGTAGTTTCGCGGTAGACGGCTACAAAATCCAGACTGCAGCCTCTAACCTCTGAGTTAGCAGTAGGAATACATGTTTGAGTTCATATCTGTTACAGTTAAAGTCAAAATGATATGTTACTCGGAGTAAGTTTACGATGGGCCAAATTCTGATAGAGTATATATTTTCTCACTGTTGCAACTGGAAGGCTGACTTTGCCTCTATTCCTGTTAAAGTAAATAGAGACAGTTTTATCTTTGTTAAGTGGCTCTCAAGGTCAGGTTATATGATCTCATGAGGAAAATCTGGCCCTAGAGCTTTTAGTATACACCTACACCCACACACACGCACACACACACACACACACACACGCTGTGTCTGACCCTGGGGTCATGGTGCAGTGACTCTGAGGCTTGTCTAACTGGGCCTCTTGAAACTCTGGCCTTTGCATTCCTGCGCCCTGAGGAGGGGGTTCAGCCAGACTTATTAACACAGAGCGACGGAGAGATAGAGAGAGCGACGGAGAGAGAGAGAGAGGGAGGGAGAGAGGGAGAGGGAAGTCTCTGCCGGTAGGGATTATGCACTGTTTCCTTGCCTGGAAGCTCCTGCTCACTCCCTCCCACTCAGCCAGCTGAGCGATTCTTCCACCAACTGAGGAAACGACGAAAACTAAAACTTGCTATTCTCCAGCTGCCCCGGCCCTCTCACTGCCCCACTTGTTTTCTCTCCCCCCCCTCTCTCTCTCCCTCCCTCTCCCTCCCTCTCTCTCCCTCCCTCTCCCTCTCTCTCTCTCTCCCTCTCCCTCTCCCTCTCCCTTTTCTCCCTCTGTGCTGGTTTGTGTGTAAGGGGATCACTTTGTTTCTGTAGCGTTTTTTGCGCGGCGCGGCAGATACACGCGGACCGGACCGGACTGGGGAAGATACTGATTGGGGTGCACAGCTGCACGGAGCAGAAGCCGGTCTGCACCCCCACCCCACCCCACACCCCCTCCCCCTTCTCTCCACCTTCCTGTCCCCACAACAGGACTGCCGCGACTCTCTCTCTCTGTCTCTCTCCCTCTCTCTCTCTGTCTCTCTCTCTCTCTGTCTCTCTCTCTCCCTCTCTCTCTCTCTCTCTCTCTGAGGGGTGAGGGGGGACCATGTGGGAGCTCAGAAACATGGAGTGGATCCGAGGGGGAAGAGAAAGAGGAATCTTTTTCCCTCCTGGCGCTGGATGCCGTGCTCTGCGTGGTGAGTGTTTGTCTTGTTCTGTCTTTCTGCCTCTTTCTCTTCTGGAAAAGTTATACAGGAACACTGTGTGAAATTTGAGTTTGTGTAGCCGAAAGCATCCAAGGAATCGATTCATTTAAAAAAAAAAAAAGAATCTTTGGTTGTCTATTTTTTTTTCACGTTACCTTCATGAATCCCTGATGTACTTTTGTGGGTAGTTTTATTTTGGGCAGTGTGTCCTTGGCGCTGAACTATCGTTGCTTTCTCATAGCAATTGAGATGCAGTGTTACAGTGAAAAGGGGGCTTTGTGCTTTTGAGTTTGCACCGCGCCAGAGGGTCAAGGTGTGTGTGTGTGTGGGGGAGGGGGGGGGGGGGCTTTTGTGTTAAAACTAGTCCCAGACTCACAGTCTAATCAGGTGAAAAACAAAGACCTAGACTCAGTAAAACTGCTGCTAGTCTAGCCTCCTCCTGAGCTCTGCCTCCGTGAACTCTTCCTCCCGTGTGAGGAACATGAGGATAGCTGCTGTTTAACATGCGCCTGCCTTCAACTTGGACATGACTGTGAGCCCCAAAGCACTTTTACGAGGCACATTGTGGTGGCAGCTTAGTGAGCTAATTGATATGGTGCCGTTGCACTGTGAGGTTTCACTGTTTGTCCCGGCAGACAGAAGCACAATCCCGGCTCTGTCAGCCACTGCTGCAGGCATGGGGCTCGCATCCTGGTTGTGTGAGAAAGTCGCTGAAAGCAACTTTATCTCTATAGCATCTCTTCGCTGATGCTGAGAAATTTGGCTCACCATGCAACTGCTCAGAGGATCCGCAGTGTAACTGAATTATTATAGCGTTCTTAATTGATGAATCTGGAATCAATTGCTGAAAGATCATATTTTCTTATTCACTGAATGCTGAATTTAGTATTTTTATTTAATCAGTGATGAACTCCTCAACTTTTTGAGAGAATTTGATTGAATACTTAGCTTCTTGTGAATGCTGTAGGCCAACTATAGATCTCATCCTGTGTTTCATCCTGTGTCTCAAATAAGGATTGGTAGTTTTGTTGGATTCCAATATAAAAGTGTTCCCATTTTATACTTAAATAGAAAAACATCTTACATGAAAGTCACTGATAACTGACTAAAAATAAATGTGAAGAATAGCTTTTAAATAACTCTTTGTGGGCTTTTATAGCCAGCTAGCAGCGTAGAGCCCTTCCTTCAGGGAGCTGGGCCGCGGTGTGGGGGTACAGCAGCGTAGCCGACTGAGTCACAGGAACCGTTTGGAGTTCAGAGCTCCGATGTTTACTTCTCAGTATTGATGGTCTGTGGGGTGTTTGGGCTTTTTACCTCCATCACCTTCACAGGAAAATGTTCATCTTCTCTCTGCCCCCCTCTCTCTCTCTCTCTCTCTCTCTCTCTCTCTCTCCCTCCCTCCCAAGTGTCCGTCAGATGTCATTGAGACACAGGAATGAAGTGTTTTGACAGGCGTTAATGGACTGCTTTCTCCTGTGGAAGTTGGTATTTCAGAACATGGCCAGGGGCATGGAAAAAGACTAGAAAAGAAGGAGAAAAACAGACCAGTGTACAGTTGCACCAGCATTATTTTATTTTGGGCTCGGTTGTCATTGCAGTGTTATAAATGTTGTTGTTATTTCAGGGACACAACTTAAAAAGTGTACAAGGAGACTGTCTTCACTGCACTTTTATAAATACACACAAACTATGCCCTCTAGCCAGTCCGGTTCTCTATTTGAGGCATGTAGGTCACTATCTCCTGAAGTAGCAGAATTGCACACCTTCTTAACGAGGCCTGATGAAGTCATTGTGGCAAAGTTTTATTTTGGGCGGTTCTAAGTAGCTGGCGCTCTGCATTCAAGGGCCTTTGGTCACACAGCTGCTGCTTCTTTCCCAGAATTCCTATTTTAATTTGCTTTCCTGTAATGGCTGTAATGATACCAGCAGTGTCTTAGTAATAGTAGTATTAAGATGCCACCTGATAAGTTCCCCTACAACTGCATCCACACTAAGAATTCCAAGTAATGCTGATGTTAAGGCAATGTCAGACTGTGAGGTGTTATCTTTATTTCGATACCTTAGGTAGAATTATTTCAGAGAAATAGTCTGTCAGCTAGAGAAACGGTTTTTAAATGCAGCACGGGTTTCCTCACAGCCGTCTCCGAGAGACCCGCCAAACCGCTGCAAACAACCTGTGTAACAACATCTGAGAAGTGCTCCCTGACCGTGTGGTCACAAGGTGCAGACCCATGTCCTGGCCTGTGTAGTAGAGTTGAGGGGATTATTACAGCCTCTTCTGTGAGTCTGTGTCAGGTGTGAGCGGTGTCCATGTCGCTGGGTTATGTACTTGACTGTGTGTTTGCGTCTGTCTGTAAGGGCTGTCTGGCCACTGTCACAGGTTGCTGGGAGTATCGCTCTGCCTGCACTGGCTGTAAATTAGCCTAGCTGCTGTTTGTAGGGACTGGAAGGAAAGGCCCAATTAGCCCCAGTGTTTTATTAGCTGCTGGCCCACCGGTGTTACGTGACTGACAGAGGTGCCATTCAGGACGAATAACAGAAAGGAGAGACCCACCAGGAGACTTGGATCCAGGAAACGGGCTTGAAGAGGGGTCTCCAGGAACAACACACAGAGGAAAGAACCTCTGACTCTTCCAGGAAGGTGGGAGGTTTGTCGGTGTTGTATATGGAGCAGGTGATGCTGTGGTGGAGTTAGAGCTGACTTAAACACTTGATGACATCACTTAATCTCAGCTAAATATCTTGACTAAAGGAATACCGCCACTTAGACACATGGGATTTTCAGACAACCACGCGCACACACACACACACACACACATTTGTGATCCCCATTGGGTTGGTTTTAAAGGGGATGATGTCATGTCTGTGATGGAGACTGTGTCCCTCTCTACCAGTGATCCATTTCTTATCCAGCCCCCTTGACGGACACAAAGCAGAGAAAGAGATAAAGTGTGTGTGTGTGGGGGGGCATTTACCCTGAATACCCCCTCCCGCCCAATTCTTAAACAAATGTATCCCTCTCACTCCCAGTTTGGTGCAGCCAGCTTTGGCATGGCCACAAGGATCTCCTCTCTAATGGAGTCAGGATTATTTGAAAGAGATTGGGGCCAGATGCACTGTCCAACATGAACCCTCCAAACACCCTATTTATGGAAAGCGCTGATGTTTTTTTCTGCGGCTGTATGGATCCAATTTACATATTCTATTTGGCAGATAAACGTCCAATTTAGGTTTTCGAGGGTCAAAAGGTCACGGGCAATTTGTCTGTTGGCCTTTGAGCTGACGGGCTGGTCCTCCTTGTTTGCGAGCGATGGGGAGCTCGTCTGGTTTGTGTAGTCGGTTGTGTAGTCGGTTGTGTGTGTGTGTGTGTGTGTGTGTGTGTGTGTGTGTGTGTGTGTGTGTGTGTGTGTGTGTGTGTATGTGTGTGTGTGTGTGTGTGTGTGTGTGTGTGTGTGTCAGCCAGCCAGGCTGTCGGTAGCCACATGATGTTAGCTCTGCGCCGTTTTCACCGGACGGGGTCCTTCAACCGCCTCGGCGCTAGCCTTTTAACGGCCAGACAAAGGCGGGGGGAGGGGGTCTGCGGGGGGGGGGGAGGGGGGAGGAGGCGCGGGGCTAGGGGGGGAGGGGGGACGAGGCGCAGGGCTAGGGGTCCGCGGGGGGGGGGGGAGGAGGCGCAGGGCTAGGGGTCTGCGGGGGGGAGGAGGGAGGAGGCGCGGGGGGGAGGGGGGAGGAGGCGCGGGGGGGGGAGGGGGGAGGAGGCGCGGGGCTAGGGGTCCGCGGGGGGGGGGAGGGGGGAAGAGGCTGTGAGCAGGGGTACACCGGGAAATGGCTTCCATACATTAACTCTTCCTTCTTGGGGGAGCGCAATGGGGTAGCTTGTGACTTGCGGAGTCTAAAGGGTGTGTGTGTGTGTGTGTGTGTGTGTGTGTGTCTGTCTGTCTGTGTCTGTATCTGTGTCTGTGTGTGTGTGTGTGTGGAGGAGGGGGAGAGATGGAGGATAATGGAGGCACAATAGGCCAAGGCAAACATTAGGAGTTAGACAAAGGGCCTGGTTCACGCAGGTCACAGTGGGGCCAACTCTTCCCATTGTCTGAGGGAAGTGATCTTAATTGAGGGAGCTCCAACCCCCCACCCGAAAACACGGGGCTCTGCTGAGAGGCTGGTGTGGAGGGTCATGGTCAAAGCCTGGTGGGGTGGAGGGAGGCGCGGCCTGTTTGGGAGGGGCGGCTGTAAAGTGAGGACGCCAGTCACAGCAGGCTCACTACGGGTGGGTGTAGCAGTGAGCACCACCATGTTATTATCACAGGCTATTATCACCATGTTATTATCACAGCTGGCATATCTGCTGTGGACAGAGGAAGCAGAGGATGGCCCCCGTGTGTCTGATCAGTCACAGGGAAACTCCTCCCCCTTTTGGTGGGTGTGTTACGTTTAGCTTTTGATTTTTGTTAAACATGTCACCATAGTTGATACATTGTAAATCAACAGCTATGTTAAGGTTGTTTTAATAAACAAATTAAGAGTCAAATTTACAGTTGTACAGCAGATGTAAAACCTCTTATAGTGTGTAAATAGTAAAACAATTCTTTTTTTATTATTATTGCAACAGTCCAGTAGAAATATCACATAGCTCGGCTATTTCTAGTGTTATAGTGGCATTCCCTGAATTATCATGTTATTCACATTTCAGAAATTAAATACAATTAATTATATGTTTTATCCTGTCTTGATTGGCCCATCAGCTAAGAGCTTCCCACTGATAAGTTTGCAATTTCTTCCTGTAATTACAACAGTATTTTAGTGGTCAATTTATTAGCTAAGAATAGCCTGTCAAACTGCACCACATTTTACTATGTGAAAACAAGCACTCAATTACATGGTAATTACACACTATTAAAGCTAGATGCTATAGGGCCCTGTGATTTCCTCTATGCAGAAAACATGTTAGAATCACAGGATAAAGACATAAGAACATATTTCAGACATAAACAAGGAAATTGCACTTTAATGTGTGAAAATATGGGTAATTTGTAACGTGACAAACAAAGACATATCTAAACACTATACAATCCTATTTTGTCATGGCCACAGGCTTAAAAAATAATGGTTTTAGGAGCTGCATTTTTAATTGTGTCTGGGGGAAAAGCTAAAGCAGGTTTTAATTCCTGGACTGTGCTACATTTTACCTATAATTCCAATGTGAATCCAGAAAAAAATAAAATATGAAAATAAAAATATATAATACAATTTTATAGGGCCCTCATGGTATGAATATACAAAATTGGTTTTAGATTAACACCCAAGTTTTTATGTTTTACCAGAGTAAATCAGATTGACACTCCAGTCAGTTGTGTACTATCTAAGATACATACCTATTTGGGAAATCAGCAAAATATTTCAAGCAAATCTCTGATGCTGTGTGTGTGTGTGTGTGTGTGTGTGTGTGTGTGTGTGTGTGTGTGTGTGTGTGTGTGTGCGTGCGTGCATGTGTGTGTGTGTGTGTGTTTTTGTGTGAAACACTGCATTGTTTGTGTGGCTGAAGGGCTGTTATGGGACAGACAGGTTTAGAGGCTTTTAGGGGAGATGTGGGAAGTGGAAATCTAATACTGCTTGGCTGCTGCTCTTGTGTATATGAACCCCACAGCTGCTAGAGAGAGAGAGAGAGAGAGAGCGAGAAGAGAGATAGAGGGAGAGAGAGAGAGAGAGAGGGAGGGAGGGAGAGAGAGAGAGAAGGGGGGGAGGGAGAGAGAGAGAGGGAGAGGGAGAGGGGGGGGGGGGGGGGGAGAGAGAGGGAGGGAGGGAGAGAGAGGGAGCGAGTGGAGGTAAAGCAGGGCAGAGGGAGTGTGGTGTGTGCAGTAATTAGTTGTCTGGTTTTCTATTGACCAGTCTGGTGCCGGGCCCTTAGGGACTGTTAAATTTGCTATTGAAAGTGAAAGGATTATGCACCCAAAAGAAATTAAACAGGGGCAATGAATAGATGGAGGACGAAGTGGGAGGACTGCTGTTTCTCTCTCTCTCTCTCTCTCTCTCTCTCTCTCTCTCTCTCACCAGTCATGTCCTAGTCAAGTGGGATTGCATGTTTCCCAACAGACTTTTTTTACGATAGAAGTGAATCAGAAAACACATGAGTAGGTCATCATGTCTATGTGGTGATAATGGCCAACATTTTAAGGAGCATGCTAAAAACCAGCCCTTGTAGTCTTGTTATTTACTGTCAAAGCTCTTGAGCGTTCTCAGAGCACGTTTGTCAAAGAGGTAAAAATCCCAAATCGTTTCCTCGTGTCGGCCAGCGAAGGGTGCGGCGCCGGAGAGTGTGTAATGAAATCCATTTGAATGGAGGAGTGGCGGCCGTGAGGGGGAACGACGGCCCGTCTCCGCCTCCCCTCGGGGAGAGAGATTTGTGTCTCTGTTTACCCCCGCTGTGATTGGTCTCACTTACAGTGAGCCGGTCTCTCTTACAGTGAGCCGGGCCAGGAGGCCACATCTGCCTCCACAGACACTGAGCCCCTGTGTTCGCTCACGGTCCGGCCCGGGGTCACACCGCGGCAGGGGCGAGCCGTCCGAGGCTCTCTGTCACCAGACAGATGGAGGGTAGTGGAGGGTCAGAGAGAGGTGGGGGTGGTTGGCGGGGATGCGGGTGGGGGGTGGGCGTGGGGGGGTCAGGAGGGTGGCTTAAGGGGCGGTCAAAAGCCTCAGACCAAGCAGTAACCCAATCCCCTTGTAATGACTGCCAAGTTCTGTCGGAGAGAGAGAGAGAGGGAGGGAGGGAGGGAGTGGCGGAGAGGGGGAGAAAAGGCGCGTACAGTATGAGGGATCTCTTGCCTCAGCGAGTTAACATTAGCCTTCATCTGCGCCGAGCGCTTGAACCTGTTGAACCGCGGGGCCTTGAGCCTATCTTGGGAATGACAGAGGCATGATGTCATGTTCTCTGCCTGTGTTTGTCTAGCTGGTAGACTGCTGGAGATGGTCGCAGAGTGGCCCGTCAGGAGGCTATCTAAACACCCCGAAACGAGCCTCTCCTCCTCCACACAACTCCATGGCCAGTTGTACTTTTATTTGTATTTAAGTTTTTAGTTTTTTTTTTTTTTTTTTTACTGACTTCAAACGGTTTCTTGCTTTACTCTGGTTCCTGTTTTCACTTTGATTGGGTTGGACATGATCTGAACTCTGTGTTGGTGTAAACGGAGGAGATTTTATCTGACTTGGCTCATGTCTCGCTGCTTTTTAGATCCACACGAGAGCGAGCATCCCTGCAGATAAGACAGACAATCTGGTTGAGATCCCCTGACTGCTCCAGCGTAAATAGAAAAGTAGAAACCAGTCCAGACTTATCAGTTCATCACCGTACATCTCAATACCTCACAGAGCTTGATATTTGGTTTATTTTACAGTACTTCCTCTACATGGCAATATCACAGACTATTAGAATAATAATTTATTTCACAGTAGCGTACATCACAGAACACGCAATCTTACAGCTATTCCCTTCATAGCATCATATTCAGAGTCTTAATATTCCTAAGTACGCTTAATGACGAGCCCTAACGAGCTTCACCTGGGGCACGGCCTTTCTGATTGGCTCCACGTAAATAGGACACTGGGCTCTCAGTGATGCACACACAGCAGCAAATATTTGTGAGAAGCAGCGCCTGTGCATGTGGGGAGCCCCCCAGGCATGTGCAGAACCAAGTCCCGTCCAAGAAAACATCGGGAGACGCAGACGAGAGCGAAAGTGACGACCAAAACAACCCCCCCCCCCCCCCCCCCCCCCCAGCAGCATCACCGGAACAGGCGCTGAGCGCGGCAACGCACTTAACGTTTTACATCAACGCAATTAGCCAGCGCCAGGCTGGCACAATCACCGCACAATGTTACCTCAGTGTACTGTTTGCGTTTCTCCCACGTTGTTTTTGTTTATGATTACTGCGTATGGGACGACGGTGCGTGCGTGTGCGCTAATCCCCTCCATCACAGACGCACGTAGTCATCGTTTTCAGAGAATCACTCACGTTGATGACTCACAAATGACTGTGAATGGCTGGGAACTGAATCAACGCAGCACCAATGACACTTTTCTAAGCAGAAGTTGTTTTCCTGGAAATTAGAATAGCTTCTAGATGACCAGGAGAACAGTATGTCATTATGAAATGTCTGCTTGTGTTTGTCTGTGAGCCAGTATTGCCTGTGTGTGTGTGTGTGTGTGTGTGTGTGTGTGTGTGTGTGTGTGTGTGTGTGTGTGTGTGAACAGTATGTGTGTGCATGCAGTATGTGTGTGCATGCGTGCGTGTGGGTGTGCATGCATGCATGTGTGTGTTTGTGTGTGCGTATGTGTGTGTGTGATAAATGAAGGAAAGCACCGGCACTCACGAGATAGACATGGTCTTCAAAACTTTAATGGGCAAGAGTGAACATTTCGGCCTTAAGCCTTCATCAGCATGAAGATGCTGATGAAGATGCTGATGAAGATGTTGATGAAGGCTTAAGGCCGAAACCTTCACTCTTGCCCATTAAAGTTTTGAAGACTATGTCTATCTCGTGAGTGCCGGTGCTTTCCTTCATTCATTATAGCACTTGACCTGGCACCCGTGACTGCTCCAGATTCATTTTGAGTTGTGCGCACTCGTATGCTTTTTTGTATGTGTGTGTGTACAGTATGTGTGTGTGTGTGTGTCTGTGTGTACAGTATGTGTATGTGCATGTGTTTGTACAGTATGTGTATGTGTGTGTGTGTGTGTGTGTACAGTATGTGTGTGTACAGTATTTGTATGTGTGTGTGTGTGTACAGTATGTGTGTGTGTGTGTACAGTATGTGTGTGTAGAGATGTAACAATGTGAAAAATTAATATCACGATTATAGTGACGAAAATTATCATGGTTATCAGTATTATCGTGGTTTAATATCTTCTAAACATTTACAAAAACTACTGATAGACACACTGACATAATTTCACCAAGTTTTACATTGAAAACCACAAATAAAATAAAATTAGCAGCACTATCGACTTTTTTGCATAAACGTTAAAATAGTGCGTCTTGGAGACCGCTGCTAACTTTGGTTGATGCTGGACAGTATTTACAGTGAGTTTTTCAAAACGTGGAAATCAAACAAGGTTTTAATGATAATTTTATCACGATAAATTTAAGAGAAATTTATCACGGTTTATCGTTATACCGGTTACCATTACATCCCTATGTGTGCGTGTGTTTGTACAGTATGTGTGTACAGTATGTGTGTGTATAGTATGTGTGTGTGTGTACAGTAGGGCTGCACGATTATGACAAAACATAATAATTGAGATTATTTGCTTCAAAATGGTAATTGCGATTAATAATTGCGATTAATATTTCAAAGTAATAGCTTTAGCTCTGCACACTTTGTATATGACCTGCTGGGCTTGAGCGACGTCATCTTTTTCATAACCAAAATGCTCCCAAATCACGGACGTTGATCCCTTTCTTGCTACTAACTCACTGATCTCGTTTTCGCTCATTTTTCACTACTCACGGCTGCAGGTACTCTTGTGACACTTGTCTTGACCTACTGCTATCTGTCTTCTCAGTGAAATTGCTTCGCACAGCGCACTCAGCGGGAACGCATTTGATTGGTCAGACAGCATAAGTGCCTGTGATTCGTCCATGTAGTCCTAGCACACTCAATTCAAAGCAAAATTATTAATCACATTAATTGCGGCCTTTTGCAATTAGTTAATCGCAGAGGTCATAATCGCGATTTCGATTAATTCACTATTAATTGTGCAGCCCTAGTGTACAGTATGTGTGTGTGTGTGTGTGTGTGTGTGTGTGTGTGTGTGTGTGTGTGTGTGTGTGTGTGTGTGTGTGTGCGTGCGTGCGTGCGTGTGTGTCTGTGCCTCTTGCTGTGGATGCTCAGGTCCTCTCCTCTCCAGGCTGTTCCTCTTGGTTCTCTGGTTCCTGGTTCCTGGTTCTCTGGTTCCTGGTTCTCTGGTTCCTGGTTTTCTGGTTCCTGGTTCTCTGGTTCCTGGTTCTATGGTTCTCTGGTTCCTGGTTCTCTGGTTCCTGGTTCTCTGGTTCCTGATTCTCTGGTTCCTGGTTATCTGTTTCTCTGGTTTCTGGTTCCTGGTTCTCTGGTTCCTGGTTCCTGGTTCTCTGGTTCCTGGTTCTCTGGTTCCTGGTTCTCTGGGTGGTCATAAACGATGACTGATCTCTCCTGAACACCGGCCAGACATGCAGAGCGCCAGCTACCCCCTCTCTGTCTGTCAGACAGTCTGTCTTGTGTATTTGTCTGTGCATTCATACAATTGTCTGTGTGTGTGTGTGCGCGTGTAGGTGTGTGTGTGTGCGTGAGTGTAGGTGTGTGTGTGTGTGTGTGTAGTTGTGTGTGTGTGTGTGTAGGTGTGTGTAGGTGTGTGTGCGTGTAGGTGTGTGCGTGTAGATGTGTCTGTGTGTGTAGGTGTATGCAAGTGCCGTGCCCCTCTCACCCGTTCATCCCTCTCTCCCCTCCCCCCTAATCTCCATATCGTCTGGGGTGTTTGTGTGTGTGTGTGTGTGTGTGTGTCCCAGCCCCCCCCCCCCCCCCCCCCCTTCTCACTGCTCGGGGGTCCCAGCCCACCTTTAAGGGGCCGACAGGTCTCCGGCCGACCCACGAAGGAGGACAATAGGAGTGTACAGACCGTGTGTGTGTGTGTGTCCGGCGGAGACACATGCGCTCGCACGTGACGGCGTGGCGGAGACACGGTGGGCCGGCCAGGTAGCAGAGAGAGAGAGGGAGAGAGAGAGCGCTCCACGCCTCCTTCAGTCTCCTTCCTCCTTTCACGGCCGCTTGACTGTCATACTATTTGTTCGGCTGTATTCGGGTAGAGTGTATCTTTGTGTGTGTGTGTGTGTGTGTGTGTGTGTGTGTGTGTGTGTGTGTGTGTGTGTGTGTGTGTGTGTGTGTGTGCGCGCGTGTGTGTGTGCGTGCGTGCGTGCGTGCGCGCGTGTGTGTGTGCGCGCATTGGCCTGGTTTGGAATAGTATGCGTTGCTAATGTCGTTGTTAAGCTGCTGCTACTGTTTGCTCGTCTCATGGCTTGCACTCTTTGTTTGACTGAACTCTGTTACTGAGGTGCTGGGATGTAGCCTGTGTGGAATTTTCATTGTGTGGTGTGTGCGTGTGTTTGTGTGTGCGTGTGTGCGTGCACGCGCTCGTGTGATAGAGCCTATCTGTCTACGCATGTGTATGCATGAGTGTTTTGATTTACAAGCTGCTGTTCTGACAATGGGGTTGACCTTTCTGTGTGTGTGTGTGTGTGTGTGTGTGTGTGTGTGTGTGTGTGTGTGTGGGTGTGTGTGTGTGGGTCGGTATATGGGTGTGTGTGTGTGTGTGTGTCTGGCTGTGCAAATATGTGTACGCAGTACGATGTGTGTGTGTGTTCACCTTTGTGCATCTATCATTTTAGACATGCACATGACTGGGCTGTTCTTGCGTTATTTGGCACAGACAGGGGAGTAGAGGCTGAGCCTCCTTGTGAGGTAGCAGCCCCCAGGAGAGGCCATGTGTGTTCTCTCTCCCTGAGACGGCTCTCGGGCGCGGGGGGATCCCGCGGTGTTCGGGGGCATTCATATGGAGATGCGGGGCAGAGGAGGGGCAGATTCTCACATCAACTTGATCTGCTCATGAATGACCGCCAGTGTTCGGCCTGACCCAGAGAGGGCTTAAACACACCGGCCGGCCTCGGCCCACAGACCAGGGGAGAGCTGAAAGGCTAGCACATTCCAGCAGCGCTGCACACACACACACACACACACACACACACACACACACTTGTCCTCATACTTGGAAATGCATACACACTCCAATGTATGCAAACACACTTATTAAGTACACTTGAGGTCCTATACACACATTTTAACACTAAATACTGCCTGTTTCTCTCTAACACACACACACACACACACAGTATACACACACATGCACAGTAAGTCATGCTGCGTGTAGTTCCCAGTGAGTGAGTCTCTCCTGCAGTCTCTCCTGTCCTCTCTTGTCTCTCTGTGTCCCTCTGAGACTCTGCTCAAATCCTCCTTTAGCATGTGGGCACATTTCTGCTCCCCAGCTTCTCTCAAAGTGTTCCCTGTAAGTCACCTAAGCTGTTTAAACTCAAATTCACATCAAAGCTTCATTAATAATATAAAAAAACATACTAGGCTAGCTATGTTTGATTATGGACAGTTATGTATTTGTTTTATTCGTTTCTCATAGAAAATTTGTTAAAATCCTAATACATTAGTACATATAGTAATACAGGCATTAATTTACTTTTAAATATTTTCTTAATGCATTACCAACTATAATTTAGCCTATGATATTGAATATATTTGATAAAACATTTGCGCTCAATTCATTTAGTGATATACCAACATTCAAGTATATTGACTATTAAAAAAAACAATTCTCTAATTAAATGTTTTAGGCTACAAAAATCAAAATGTAAACATTTGAAGTGGTATTCCAGTCAGGTAACATTTGAATCATTCATCCTCAGACATTATGTAGGTCAACTGAGTGTTTTGGGTGAGTGTTATCTCCTTTCATTATGTGTAAATTGATATCATATTTCAGAACTCCCATCTCAAATGAATTTGTAGGGTGTTTGGGTATGTGTCTTTCATACCCAGTAGCCCCCAGACTGAAGGCTACTGCAGCTGGATCTACCAGCAGGGTTCCATCAAATAAGATTGGTCTCGGTTTTGTCCCCCAGGATTAGATATACCACCCGATCAGCTGAAGTTACTCTCTGTTACATACAAATGTAAGTTCCTCTATGTTTTGATTTCCCTGCATTAAAATGATTATTCTTACCTGAAGGGAAATATGATTTTATATCAACTAGCACTTTTACATCATTATATATATATGAGAATGCAATTGGACATAATTATTCTGTTATAAAGAGGTAAAGATAATACATAATGCTGTCTCTCTTATAAGGGGACAATCTAATTAACACTCTACAAATGTAAAGCAGTAATTACTGTACTACAGAAACAATTAAGCCTTTTAATACAGTATTTTACAAACATTACAGAAATTATATGTCGATTATAGTCATTATAAACACAATGTGTGGCTCACCAGAACATTGGCGACACAATGACTTACTAAATTATGCTATTTGGATATGCTATATATTTTGGAAAAACAATAGCTAATTGCATTACCTATTTCATCTGAAGCACTTCATATTTGCAGTGAAGAAGCATTCCACATTCACGTGGTTGTTTTGAGATCGTTCAGAGTTCATCCTCTTTTATGTTGATTCTATCATTTACATGAAACAAGGAAGTGTGTCACAAGTTCAAGTTGTCATCCAGTCCATCAACACTAGTGTGGCGACCATTAAAAGAGCAGCTCTCTCCAGGAGGGACTCCACGTGGGCTGTTTTTTTTCTCCATTTGCCTTCATTTGAAGAACAATGCGTGGGCGAGACAGACAGCGAGCTTGTTAACACAGAGACGTGTGAGTCAGGAGTGGGTCTTTGTGAGAGGGGACGCTCCTTCCGTGTTATGATGACCGTCTTTCACTGTCGACACACTCCACTCCGCCACCACAAATGTCCGGTCAGTGAATAGGAGGATTTGTTGCCGAACACCTAATTAAACGTCCCTTTGAGTTGTGGTAATGGGTAGGGCCCTTTGTTTCCAATCACAGCACAAGCATCTTCTAAAGCTAATGTTTGTGTTTGGTGACAGAGCCAGGGTGGGTTTGGAGCCTCACCTCATGGAGATTCACACAGGAGCTGGAGGTCAAGCACATGCCTTAATAATTGTTAGTATGTGTGTGGCATTTTACTATATCCTGTTTTCTTTTTTTGTCCTGGAATTATAACATGTCCTGATATTATAACATGATCTGTGTCTGGGCTTCATTAACGGAACAGCTTTTTGTATGGTGCGTTGTATCATAATCGTTAACGCTACGGAAGATGGAGCTCTAGTTTGCGACTACACTTCGCAACAAACTAGCACACAAAATCTTACCAAATAATCATAAAGTGTCCATCCATTTGAATGAGATCTGTCATTTGTATTAACACCCGTTTGGTGGAAACGTGATGCCAGATCCAGTGAAGATGTTCCGTGCTGTCTGGCTTTGGTTTGGAGTGGCCTGTCTACGGTGAATGGAGAGACTAGGACTCTCTCGGTGCTTTGTGTGGGCGGCGGTGGGCTTGACCCACGGGAGGGTGCCACGGGCATTTGTGGGTGTCTCAGTGAGGCGAGCGGAGATGGAAGGAGACGGTAGGCATGTGTTAAAGGGACAGAGTTAGGGAGAGAGAGGGAGCGGGAATGGAAGGAGACGGTGGGCGTGTGTTAAAGGGACAGCGTTAGGGAGAGAGAGGGAGCGCGGATGGAAGGAGACGGTGGGCGTGTGTAAAAGGGACAGCGTTAGGGAGAGAGAGGGAGCGCGGATGGAAGGAGACGGTGGGCGTGTGTAAAAGGGACAGCGTTAGGGAGAGAGAGGGAGCGCGGATGGAAGGAGACGGTGGGCGTGTGTTAAAGGGACAGCGTTAGGCAGACAGCGTCTGTGACCCCGCCCCACCCAGAGCACATAGATCAAAAGCGGAGTTATACAGCCGTGTGACGTGTGTGAGCCCAGGAGTCACGTGGGACGCAGGTTGTCTAATCCCCAGCCAGAAGATGGCGAAGGGTCTAGACGAGAATAGATAAGTGTCAGAGGGGAGGTTGTCTGTGTAAAAGCTGATAATTGAACGTTCCAGTGCTCTCAAACTTCCTCTCGTGGCTCATATGTGCTTCGCCTGCTCTTGATGTGTTGTTTCCAGGACCTCGCCGGGACCTCGTAGCACAGAACCAGAGCAGGCGGGGTGTTAGTAGTGTGTGAGGCTGAGGCTGTCTCCAGGCAGGACTGTGGTGATGACCGGAGGCCTTGTTGGCTTTCAGGTCACGGCCAGGCTGATGGAGACAGGGCCGTGATGGGGGTGGCGGGGAGGGGGGGGGGGTTTGAGAAAGGCCGATACACTGACTTGTGTGCGAGGAAATCCAGAGCTGTCTCCTGTTACCTTTTAATCGATCTTTGTTCTGCTGTCATTCAATTAAGACCCAAATGTGATGGATGGTGTTCAGTGTGGTGTTCAGTGTGGGCAGAATCTGGGTGCTCAGAGCTGAGAGACCTCTTAGTTTTCTGTTCAGCTTTCCTTAAGTGGTCATGCTTAAGTTGAGAATGGTGTTGAAGTGAATTGGTTCCTTATTGCATTTGCTGTAATAGTCCGCTATTTAAAGATAAGGTAGATGCTATTTATACCCCTCCTATTTAGATACTTAGTGTTAATTAATTTTCCCTTGGTTTGTTATAGTTTTTTTGATACATTAAGTCCAGCCTAGAGGTAGTAAAACAATATAAGACACTACAGTAGGTACGATAAATTGCAAAATACAACTGTGGTCACAACAATGGCAATGTTGACTTTTTAATAGGCCTATTTTAATCCATAATCCGTGTACAATTGTTCACTAGCCATAGAAGGCTCAGCTGCCATGTGAATGTTATTCAAAACATTTATCATTGTAAGTTTTGTGTGTGCGTGTGCGTGGCGCGTGCGTGTGTGTGTGTGTCCGTGTGTGTGTGCGTGCGTGCGTGCGAGTGTGCGTGCGTGCGTGCGTATGTATGTGTCTGAGAGAGAGAGAAAGAAACAGAGAGAGAGGAGGAGGAGGGGTAGATTTGGGGTGTTTGTGTCTTATTTGGCCTGTCTCATCAGTGTGTGTCTAGTCTCCATGCTGTGCTGTCATATCTCGGCCATTGTTCTCACTCATAGGTCTGTGTGTGTGTGCGTGCGTGTGTGCGTGTGTGTGCGCGTGTGTGTGCGTGTGTGTGCGTGTGTGCGCGTGTGTGTGCGCGTGTGTGTGCGTGTGTGTGTGCGTGTGTGTGTTCTCTCGCCTCCTCTTCCTGAGGGGCAGTCCTTCAGCCCAAAATCAGTTGGGCTTTGGTTTTCAATGTCCTTATTTTACCTCTTGTTCACCATATTTGATCATCTCAGGTTTTCAATATCCCTGAAATATATATATTATATTACATTTGAAAGATTATACATCTACATATGCCAGTCACTTGTTTTGATCAATTCTGACAATTAGATTATCTTCTTATAAATACAAAATAGGTTTCATAGAGATTAATAAATATTAGTACAGTAGATACAAATATATGGAGACATGTTTTGTTTAATAGAGCTGGTTATTCTAGTCATTTTAGTTTTATATCATATTTTAGTTTAATAGCATTTTAGATTGATGGCTATCAATTACAGTCACCATACAACATTAGCATATGATGCTGCATTTTGTTTTTTACTTTAATTATCTGATGATGAAGAAAATGAATATACAACTTCATGCCTTGTCCCACACTCCAAAAATGAAAGCAATACCCGGATATTTAGATTCTCTCAGAAAAGTATTGGTTCATACCATCACTGATTAGATCATATAGCAATGTAAGTCACAGTAGTTGTCAAAGCCAGTCCCCACCAGCCGGCTAATCCTATGTATCTGTTCCCTATCTGTTTCTGTGTCACCAGCATCAGAGCCCTCTCACTGTTCAGATGGTGTGTGTGTGTGTGTGTGTGTGTGTGTGTGTGTGTGTGTGTGTGTGTGTGTGTGTGTGTGTGTGTGTGTGTGTGTGTGTGTGTGTGTGTGTGTGTGTGTGTGTGTGTGTGTGTGTTCGGTGGTGGATGTGGGCTAGGCCAGCAGCAGGGTTTTCTGAGGCAGGCTAGTGCTCATTGTGGAGCCTTGATTGTTTTGGGGGATCCTGAGGACACAATGCCTTTGTCTTCTCACTCCGCTGGGTCCTTTCCTCTCCTTCCTCTGTCTTTGAATTTGCTCATTTTCTGCCCTGTTTTGTCCCTTCCCAGCCTCCCTACCAAACCCTTTCTCAGCACCACCGTAGCAACATGTAGCGTGGTAGCTAGCGGATCCTTTTTAGCCTCTGAAATAAGACTGCGTAAATAAGATGTTTACGTTTTTTTCTGGTACATTATTTAACTCTATATATTATTATAATTTCAGGCTGTGTAGTTTGACAAACAAAAGTTAACCAGTGTTATGCTAAATGATATTGCTGCATTTACAGATATCCATTTATCTTGATAAGCCTAATTCTTGTCAAACACGTTCTGTGCAAGGAAGAGCTATATAGTCATATACTGGATTATTTATTTCTGTTTAAAGGTTAAGGTGCTAGAATGTTGTTCTCTTCAATATTCTGTTTCTTATAAAATGAAAAAAAACAACTAAAAACTAAAACAATAGTTTGGCATATATAAAATATATAATATATAAGAAATAATATTAATTCATATTAGTAGACAAAAAGCTGTTGTTTCTAATTTATCAGAACTCTACTACAATTGAGCAATGGAGAAATATTGACATTGATCACCTCTTTCTTGGCTATCGGTGAGATTAAGAGAGATTGTCTCTCTCTCGCTCTCTTGTTCTCTCTGAATCATGCACACACACTCACACACACACACACACACACACACACACACACACACACACTCACACAAACAAACAAACAAACAAATAAACAAACACACGGCGTCTTTGTCTATCTCTACCCTCTCTGGACAGTATAAGCATAAGCATCTATATCTCTACCCACGCTCACGTACAGTATAAGCATAAGCATCTATATCTCTACCCTCGCTCACGTACAGTATAAGCATACTCATGGCAGGAGGAGGATCTCTCTGGAGACAGAAACTATAAAAGTCAGGGGCCATTTTGTTTATTAAAAGCATCATTATTTTAAATTGTGTTCTGTATTGGTTCACACAGCCTCTTTTTTGGATTGTTTAAATATTTAGGAAACATTGTGATTAATACATTTTATGCAAGAGATACAGTGTGACATACATTTCTGTATAACATGATGTGGACTTTATCACATTGTGCTGCACTATAAAGTTTCATGCAAAATCTCTTCAGAAGATTTCATTTCTTTTAAACAACCTAAAAAATAGCCTTAATATGGCCTGTAGGAAACATGTTATATAATTTTATTGTATTTTTGTATTTGTCTTAAATTTGTTATTAGTCTACATGATTTAATGTTTGGACTGGTGTGTCCATTTTCTTTGTATAAACACACAGTCAAAATAGCTTGGCATCATAATATCATAGTAAAAAATATAAAAAAATCAAATTGATGAATATCAAAATCAAAATGTAAAATAGACAATCAGAACTTATGGAGGATGTTAAAGGACAAATCAGTGGCTTGAAATCAAATCCCAACTTTATAATTCGGCAAAAAAAGGAAATAGGCTTTATGAAAATTAGAGTATGATTTGGTTAGAACCCTATAAAAACCTATATAAAAAAAAAAGGTCTTAGAACTGAGAACAAAAAAAGCATCACAGACCTGGCCCACAACAGACCTGAGCAAAAAAAAAAAAAAAACGCTTGCTAAGCTATCCGTTTCACACATGCACGGACAGAAGGTTCGATATTCATTCGATCGATGAATGAAAAGGCACAATGGCAAAATCGGACGGGCTCCTTTTCAAATCCGCGTCTCCGATGTCCCCCCTGCCACCCCTCCAGCAGTCTGCAGTCACTGGCCGGCCGGCACGGCGGGCGGAGAGAGAGAAAGAGAGAGAGAGGAGAGCAGGGGTTACATCAAGGCTGCTCCCTGGACCGTGCAAACAAGTCTAGACCAGTGACCTGTTCAATGGACTCCTTTTGAGGAGCGGGGCAAGTTCGGTCAGGGTGAGGAGAAAGCCAGGCGCGCCCTCTTTTCTCTGCCGGAGCAGCTCGCCGCCCGCCGCCACCAGGAGGTAAGGAGGGCCGGGAGGGCAGGCATCTGCTTCCATGGTTACGGCCGGGTATGGGGACCCTGCTATTGAGGAAGCTCCGTTCTCATGCTCCCTCTCAGGCAATGTCACGCATTTTAAAACGCAGGCTTGCCAGGGCGACGGCCAGACCCACAGCAGCAGAGTCGCTCTTTGAGTGGGAAATAAAACGATGGCACATTGCAGTTTGAGGGGAAAAGAGAGAGGGGGATGCTTTGGGAAGGGGGCAGCTGGGAGGAAAAAAAGTGCGTCACATGATCGCCGTGAATCCAAATTCAAAGTAAGATATTTTTTCGCTGAGGTGTGATGTTATTTTGTCGTCTTGATTAAAGGCGCTTTGGTCCATCTTATTGTTCTGTTGAAGCCAGTAGCCAGATGATTTATCCTGTGAGAGAGCAAAGGTCAAGGTGTATGTGGCTGAGCTCTTTTGTTGAAAGGTGGCGGCATCTTCTTGATGAGGATTCACCCGTCTTCAACTTTCATGTTTTAGCCAGAATTTGTCAAATAAACATGAAAGGTGCGTAGTCTGAACAAATATCGCTGTGCAGGGCCGGCTGTGTCCATTCGTTGTTTAACCTTACAATTCTCAAGTGAAATAATAAGCACTTTTGTCACATTTTTATTGTAAAGCTGGTTAAATGTTATAATGTAGTGAACCCCAATAGATTTTTACAGTCTAATATTACAATTGTATAGAATATGTTTTTGTGTTCAATTCGTGTTAAAAGTGAAAAATCTCATGAGTTTGTTTGTTTGTGTTTGAGGCCCAGGCGGTGTCTGGTGAGTAGAGGGGTTTGTTTGGGGTCTTTATGGGGGAGTGGAGTGGGAGGCAGGGGGAGTGTTGGAACGTTGAATCTGGTCATGCAGCTGACGCTTGCCCCCTAACACACTCCAAACAGAACGGACAGATGGCCGCCCCCGAGGAAGGCTTTGGGGCGGAGGATTTGCTCCCGGACCGTGGGAAAGTCTTTGGCTGACTTCACCTGCTCAGGGAGCTGCGACCGGATTAAATACCAATGAGAGAAATGAACACTAACGTAGCAGGCAGAGAAAGGGACTTAGTTGGAGGCTCGGTGTGAGCACTGCTTTACACCTTGTTGTGTGCGGTGAAGGCTGGACTTGGGAGACGCACAAGAAAGATTTACCGTCAAAATCTTCATTTCAAAGATCAAAAGATTGCACGTTTGTGAAGTGTTTTCAGGTTTGGTATGGTGACCGCGTAGTACGGCCTATTTCTTCAGAACACCGTGTTCCTTCTCTATTCTTACACTTGTCTTTGTAATCCTAATTGAAGGCGGCTGATCTTTGGTTAATGTGGACGGTCGACACGGTGTTTGGCCATTATATTCTGCGTTTGATTATCTCTGTCTCGGAAGGATGACCATGTGTGCTCTTTGATATACAGTACTGTTATTAAAAAAGGACAGGCCGTTTGTCAGGCTTGGTGACTCATGTTGAGATTCATACACACACCAAATTTATAGCTTAGTGATTCAAAGAAACCACAAGCATTGCATTTAATGGAGCATTTGTTCTTCATTTGAAAAGAACATGAAATATGAAATATTTTGATTAAGTGCTGGAACATTAGCCTACATTTCTAGGAGCATATACTAATATATAAGGGTCTACAGGAAGGAAAAACTCCTCAAGATATTTTGTTTCATTGATGTAGTCATTGTGTAGAAATATCCAATTAGAGACAAAACTTGTGTTTGTGTTATGGTCACTGCTATGGGGTTGATCAGTTCAACATTTGGTAAATACTAAAATGTCACAGCTTTACAGCGCTTTTACTATTTATGTCAAGTTATTCCAAGGAATCGTCTTAACTGTTTTCATTCTGTCAGGAAGATCCACATTCAGTAGAATTATCTAGGGCAATATTGAGTGTCTTGATGCTGATGTGGACAGTTACTGTAAGATGATGTTCATATCTATGTCCTCTTAACTTCATCTTTGTTTATCTCTGGGACTTGACTGAAGCACCTCCAGATGTTGAGGACAAAGGCTACTGCCTCATTGCTATTTTAAGTTCCTTGTCCTCGCAAAAAAATAGACCAGTGCTTTTGCCACCAAAAAGGCATTTTGTTTGATAGTGGTTAAGGAGAACCGTGGGGTCAGAGTCAAGTGCTCTTCATCTGAGTGAGGTGTAGGTGAGTGGGAGGAGATTGTAGTGATCAAAGGAAAAGTAGTTCTGCATACTGCAGTGCGCTAGAGCAAATAGTATTTGACTCGCAACGTGAACTTGACTTGTTTCAAGAATGTTTCAAGTGACCTTCCAGAAATTCTGCTCCGAGCGCTGAAGCCACAGGCGCACAGGGTAGTAACTGAGCCCCAGCCAAGGATGGTCTCACTCACCATACATTCACCTGAGAGTCATTTGAACAATTAGGATTGGGTGGATTTCAGTACTGTGTTTATATGTTCTGTATTCCATAGCATAATGGCAACTTAATTGCCAAATTTGTCAGCAATCATTTTTGTAACTTAGAAATCTGTCCAATTCCTATCTTACATGTTGTTTCACATGGTATGACTTTCCTCTCCAATTGATGCTATTATGTGGCTATCCTGAATTACAGGACTGTATTATGTGGCTATCCCAAATTACAGGACGTATTGAAAGGAAGGACTCTGTTCTGCTATCTCTGGTCAGGCACATTTATGGAACCATTCCTCATATATTGCTGCCATGTCCATGACTATAGAGTCGATCCTATTTCACTTTAGAGGACTTCACAGCTCATTTAGTAAATACAGTGCAATTTAAATTGTTGGGCAATTGTAGATTTACCTAATATTCTTTGAATAATGAAATCCTATATTATTTTCTTACTAGCTTCCCTTGCCCTACCCTGACTGACCAATACTATCAAGACTATCAACAGCTTTATCAACTCTCAGCTTGGCCAGTCTGTGCCCAAGACATGTTTTACACTTTATTAATCAATGTTAATATTATAATTTGCAGTGAAAGCAGTAGCTGTTAAAGTTTAGTAAAAGTAATGAATGTAGTAGTTTATTTAGCTGTTAATATTAACATTGTTTTTCAAACTAACTGGCCTCTCTGTAAAATAATTATAACATGCTTTTTACCTCAGTGGCCTTGTGTCTCATCTAAAATAAACACCTCACTTTCAGTACAGTAGATGTACGCTCATAGAATTTGAATTTATTGGAAGAATAGGCCCTTGAGATGCAGCATGTCATTCTCGAGAGGGTCCTACGCGCACACACACACACACACACACACACACACACACACACACACACACACACACACTCAAACAAACAGATGCTCATAGAGCGAGTCTGGGTAAGTGCATGGAGAGAGCGGACTAATTGGGTTACTAGACCTCGTTACCCTTTTGTGCTCCCTCACTGTATATAAATACACATGGAGAGACATTCAGCGCTCTGGCCTACACTAGATGACCCGCTCGCATCATCCTCTATTTTTAACATGGTAATTTGCCATTGGTCCGGTGTCCTGGTTCCAGAGGCCCACGTCGTTAATCATGGAGGGTATTACTGACGTAATTACACTTCCCTCTGTGTGCGTTACGTTGTTTCTGTGTACCTATAACACAGAGCACACCTCTCTCTCTCTCACACACGCACCCACGCTATTTGAACAAAAAAATAATAAACATTCACAGAATACTCAAAAAGTTATCTGTGCAGTAAATATTCTAAATCCATGTGTATCCAGAACATAGGTTACTATTTGGCAACACACGAACACTACAATGCACTTGTCATCAACGAGTGAAAAAGCTGTTGAATACCCACTGTGTCTTCTTAGTTCACAGTTCAATAACTGTGCTGGTGTTGAAGGTGCACTTGTTAGAAGAACAGAGCACCCAGAGTGTCTCTGTAGGGAGTATTGTTTGAAGGTATTCGCGACATCTTAAGACAACGCATGACAATAATTGAATATACAAACCTCTCAGGAAACAAACGAAGTGAGGGAGGGAGGGGGGGGGGGATCAGTGGCAATGCTATGTAACCCCTTTAAGATCATTGTTACACACAAAATGGCCCCCCAGGGTGAATGACACTGGTCTGAATGGGCTCTTCCGTGGGATTTAACGGGTTAACATCAGACAAAGGGAGCAGGGAACATGTAGCCCAGCAGGGGAGGCCCCAGTGGAAGCGCCAGGCTGCGTCTAATCCCTGCTCTGTCCCATCCTGTTTGCTCTGCCTGGAATCATGGCTGACTCACACGCGCACTACGGAGCCCATACACACATTTTTGTGTGTGTGAGCAGCCACATGTTTAGGCAGTAGCACATATCTGACTGCAACACCCCCCCCCCACACACACACCTCTCTCTCTCCCTCTCTCTTTCTCTCTCTCTCTCTCTCTCTCTCTCTCTCTCTCTCTCTCTCTCTCTCTCTCTCTCACACACACACACACACACACACACACACACACCCATTCTTGCTCCAGGCCATAAGAGTGTCACATGCTTTTGTTCAAGCTGGCCATAGATAATAATGGAAGACAAATGTTTTAATTCCAATTGGTTGAACATGAACTTTGGGCCAGCGGTCAGCATGATTGAGCAGATGCATGTGAATTCAAGGCATTCGTGACACGCCGCCATATGACATGGACTCGACCTCAGATTAACCTTAAATTTAGTCAAACTACTTTGTATGAAAAATATACTAGAGACCAATTAAAATGTTTGTGCAGCTGCAGCCTTAGAATACTGTCAGTTGAGATCAGTGATGCATTAAAAAGCAGGCTGAAGGCTGTTCAATCAAGATGCACACATGAAAGCAACAGAATATTGTTCTTATCCCTTATTGAGATGATCACTGAATAAAAGATGATGTTTATAAGGAAAACAGAAAAGAAAAACATATTTTTCTCTTAATATGTTTTTTGAGCCTGATGCCACACAGGCCTCTTCCCCCTCATTCTATGTTTATGTACAGAAAGTGTGTGTGTGTGTGTGTGTGTGTGTGTGTGTGTGTGTGTGTGTGTGTGTGTGTGTGTGTGTGTGTGTGTGTCTCGGTGAAAGTGGGTTTCCTATAGAGTTAATTTCTCAAGGGTGAGGTGATGAAAACGTGATGAAAATGTTGGTAGAATAATATGTGCCATACTTCTTAACATGATCTCTATGATGTAATGTCATGCATGTTGCATAAATATATTAGGAGCAGGAAGCATTAATAATCTATTTCATGTGAAATGCTACCTGACATAATCATGTCCCACATTTCCATAGTACTTTAGTTACACAGTTAAAAAGACAGATGTTAGAGAAATAAAGATATCTGAAATACCTTTAAGTATCCCTCAAGATTTTGATTAATGTAGTAAACATTGTTTGAAAGTTTCGCCCGAGAATCTGCTCAATTTATCATTTAGAAATGTAACTGATGGGTCATAATAATGTTAAGGCCAATCTCTAGAACAAAGGTGAAAAGACGTACACAGAAAGTTGTTTAATCAAGAACGTGCATGTGATTTGGCAACCTTGAAAATGGCAGTGGCCATTTTAAAGTAAAGGTAGCAAGATTCAACTGAACTTAAATCCGTAACTTAACAGACACATTCGTACACTTCCTAAGTCGTGTAAAAAGTTTCAGTTACAATGTTCTGCCTCACTATCACGGGTCTACAAAATGACATTCAGTGCATGCAAGCATCACCAACTCAGCCAGTGCTAAGAAAGCCAATTACACTGTAATTACACTGTAATAGTGTTGGTTGTGTGACCGCTGCTGGTTCACCTACGAGTGACCTGCTGTTATCATCGTAAGAGCTGCTAAGACACACACTCTCCAGCTGCATGTCAGAGGGAAAGGCAGCTTGGCACAAATAGTCATTTAAAAACCATCAAATATTAATACAGGTCCCTTGGCTTATGAGTTTTACCTTATTGACTTGTACTTCCTAACTGTGTCTGATTGCTTTGCAAGAGCCTAATTACGGTCTTAAATCGGTAATATTTTTTTCCGAAGGCTTACGCTAATTTGAGTAGCCCAATTCTCTGTGCTCTTTTTCCCATTGTCAGTCAATTGCTTTGATAATGAGCGGTTGTGCGGGGGATTATCTGTATGGGAAAGGGTTTGATGAGGACATGCTGGGAGAAGGTGTCATTATGAAAACTGCTCTACTCTGCTCGCCAAATGAGCGGTGCCCTTATTGCCACTCTGTGCATCACAGCCTGTCCATCGCCCGGAGACGAGCTGCGAAGTGCGTCCTGAGCTGAAGTAATTGGCCGTTTGTTTGACATCTTCTGACATGTTACTATACAACCTGTCCTCTAGAATGATAGAAAGGAGTCGAAGGGTTGAAATTACTGATTGTTGTTTTTGTGGATAAACCCTTTGAATACAACCACGTCACCGGCAACATTTACAAAATATCAAATAAAATAAATAAAATTCCAACATTTCAACACTTCCTGAAAGCTGAGAAACTGCGCTTTCTTGTATTATAGGAAAAATCCAATTAATATTCGGAATGTTGTCACTGTACTTAGAGGGTTAAAAGGGTTAATGGCAAATGGTGACAATACAGTGTCCTTTCCATCCATCACTCTGAATGACAAATGGCCCAAGAGTGGGGTTCATCCCATCTTTACACAACAAACTTGGATCTTGAGGACACTCATTCTGTAAAGGTAACACGCATAACTTTTCCCAGCACTTTCTAATCATACTGAAAGGAGTCGCAGTGTGCAGTGGCTTTATCTCTGCGTGCTTGGTATTAATTCAATCAGGCCTGTTGGGTTAGAAATGCTTTGCCGCTGATGCTGTGTAACGATCTGCATGTTTGCACTCCTTTTGTTAGAAGTTGTGAGCAGCCTGATATGAAGCAGTGGTAATTAAAACACAATATGGGGCAGGAGGTGAGCTGAGCACACAATATAAAGCTCCACCCGATCCCGGGACAAAAGGTGCCATAGAAATCCAATCCATTTTAATTGTCTTTTGAATTAATGTGGAAATGCTCAGGTCAATTAAGACGATGCATTTCTCCAGCTTTGCGTAATGCCATATGCATCGATCCATACTGGGACTTTATGCACTCATAGGATACATTTATGTTTTTCAAACTCAAGACGTTTGGAATTCATTAGGTATTGATCTTTTATAGTGACGGTAAAAGCACAAGGTCTGATAGTGGCCCTATCTGAAGGCTGCTCCTGCCAGGTAATCAATCCAGCACCGCCCGGAGACTGATGCCCTTTCATTCTGTTATTGTTTGGCCTCTACATTCGCTATCTTGGCAAAGGCATCCCTATCTCTACTGGCATAATGACTTGGACTCAAAGCCACTATGTATAGCTTATCTTAATTAGGGCCAAAGCCCCTGTCTGAACAATAGGCTTTGTTTTAGTTTCATTCTCATTTTGGATCAGTGAGCAAGTCTATAGTCTATCTACTTCTATACTACTATCTACCTCTAGGGACAGCTGGTGTCTCCTGTTCACTTCAATTCACTTTGAGACAATCTTTTGTGTGTTATTGGTTTCCATGTGAAAATAGCAAGGAACAAAGGTAACATCTTTAAGATGTTAAGACCAAAAAAATCCAGACAGCATCGTTCCGGCAGTACAGGGTTTCCATTGAAATCTCTCCTTGTTTCAAGGGAGTACTGTAGCTGGTTGGTTGGGTTTTGGCGAGTCTGTTATCTCTACCCAACCTCTTCCTCTCTCCTCCACTCGGAACCCTGGTCCTTGTCTTACAGCCCTCCCTCCATCCCTCCCCTTCTCCCTCCCTCCCTGCTGATTGGCCCCAGCGTGGCCAGCTGCAGCCAATGAGCTTTGCTGAAAGTGTCAGTGTTTAGTCTGGCGCTAGGCAGCAGGATCGACTGACAGGCAGGTCAGGCAAAGTCATGGTCCTGGCTCACTGCCTGGCAAAACTCTGTTAGTATTTAAGGAGAGGGGCCAGACCAAGGCAAGGCCTCTCTACAGGGGAGAGCCAGTAAAGCCAGTGCACAACCTCAACCCTCTCACCCAATCTCTCTGGGACAGCAGCGTTGTCACTCTCGAAAATGGCTCAACATGAAGGGTGAAGACTAACTCGGTTGTAGAATTTTAGAATGAAACATTTTCACGCTTCATTTTGTAATGGCCGACGTTCACCCTGCATTTCAGACAAGGTGGAGCGAAGCCGACCGATTGCACTATAACCATATGTTTCGCCACAAGTAAACAAC
The DNA here is from genome assembly GCF_949987555.1 of Borostomias antarcticus. Taxonomy (NCBI): domain Eukaryota; kingdom Metazoa; phylum Chordata; class Actinopteri; order Stomiiformes; family Stomiidae; genus Borostomias; species Borostomias antarcticus. The sequence goes on from NC_140248.1 coordinate 17,371,727, forward strand.
AAGCAGACGTGGATGTGAGAGACGGCGGATCTGAGCAGTGCTCTCCTGAGACTCAGCCCATGGAGTGCTAGTCTAGATTAACCTGTTGTCTGTTTTTGTGTCACGGCTCGAGGCAACATTAAATTAGCGTTGATAAGGGTGGACTGACTGGCTTTGAGACAAAAATAACACTGTGTCCCTTGTGAGCCTTTGGAGAATAAAACAACGGATATTATCTTCCCCGAGAGCTTAGGCTGCCTGTAGCGCAGGCTTGTGGTGGAGATTAACAGGCCGTGTATAAATAATGTTTGACATTTCATTCTCAAATCAAATGGTAGGCCTCAGAAATGTGGGAAAAGTGCCGATATGCATGTTGATGGAGCCGCACATTAGTGCTGCAGCAGGAAGGACGAGCTCACTCTTTTACACCCGATTTCATCAGCGTCGTCGTCTTTGCGCGGCCTTGTGGTTTTCCAGAGTTCCATTACATGCAGCGCATTGCAAATTGATCAATGGAGTCACGTCAAATCATGTTGAGGTGTTGCTCTCTGGTGTTTTTTCTCTCTCTGTCTCTCGAGCCGACTAAATCTCCAGTCCTTCACATTACCAGGGGGGAGGTGTGTCTGATTTTGCACCCCTGTCTGGTTTGCGATGGTATATTCCATCCCAGGGGAAGCCTGCCCCCACCACCCCCCCAGTCTCATTTGAACTCTGACCCTGGCCTCCTGCCTCTCAGGATATTAAATGACCCCGCCCCCCCCCCCCGATGGGGCGGTTCAGGGGGCGGGGGGTACACGGACGGCTGTTTTGGAACAGTTTCAGCTGAGTCTGTTTAATGGAGGCAGGAGCAGATGAGACTCGGAGCCCTGCCACAGTCCTTTGTTTCAGAGTCTTATTACTCTGCCTATTAAAAATTGGCCCTGGACACCAGACTGGTCAGCTGACTGCCCACGACTACAGATGAGGCAGACTGAATGGCCGGTGGATTGGGGTTGAATATGCTCTGTCATTGTCCTTCCTTGCTATCATTGAGACGTATGCGTTGCGGTTTATTTTCCAGCTGTTAGTATGTTAACTGTGTATTTTTTAATTCTTTTTACATCACCCATGTAGTTGCTAACGAACAGACGGAGACATAAATGTCCATAGCTGTCACCCTCTCACCACAGACAGGGAGACAGAATGAGCATTTACGTTTTTTTCATCATTACCAGAGGTGAACAAGCATGGCGGACATTGAGCAGTTATGATTTCAGGGTAAATTATGTGGGGGAAACACATGTAAAAGAGGCTTTTTGGGGCATAAATTAGATATCCTCCCTGGTGGATGCTTTGCTCTGTGTGAGTCAGAGGTGTGTGTCACAAGCGTGAGTTACTGCCTTGAACCGCCTGACTCCTGTGGGCTCCTGCTGAACGAAGCCAGGGCCTCATGGCTAAACTGTGAGAGAGTGAAGGGGGGAGCGTTCTACCAGGCTCTTGGTTCATGAGACGATACAGCAAAAAACGTATACCCACAAATCAACTTTTGTCATCTCAAAAAAATGAATATACGTAGCTACAATCTACCACATTTTATTTCAGATGTACTGTACAACCCCACACCGTTTCTGCCACTGAAGATTAGCTGATCGAATGTATATACAGTCTATAAAACTCGATGAGGATGATGAGGATCTTTATGTCTGCATTGCCCCGCTTCGTGTCCAAGCTCGGTATGTTTTATCTGTCTGGTCAAGACTCTCCTCATCATGACCGAGTGGCAACATTGTATTAAACCAGATCATCTAAAGACTTCCAAAAACAATCTGGACAGACATGGCTGTTTGCTCTGCACCTTCTGCACTCCTTTAGGCTATCCTTAGGCTTTTCTTCAGCTAAAGGGCACTTTCTGTAAGATGTGTATCCATCCATACTAATAAAGAGCAAGTCTCTGTAGCGCTCTATATCTGCATATCTGCTATGTTTGCATTTTCCTTGGACACCGCTGGCCTGATAGCATTCATATTTGGCACGGGTATCCGCATGGGTCCCGGACAGACAGTGACAGGGCTGGATTTTTAAATAAGTTATGTTTTGGCTAATTTTAACATAAAACCCTGCTCCTTTAACAGTGCACCACGCTGCCATATATATCTACTTTACCCAAGTCTAGCAGTCAATAGACATACTGCTTTGAATTGAACCCTGCCCTGATACAGAAGCTGAAGTATCCTCTCGGCACTGTTCCAGCTGGCTACTCTAGAATTATTTAGCCTGCTCATTTTTGCCCAAAATTAGCGCGGCTGCCCTGATACAAACACTGAACTATGACCTTGCACCAGCGGTCCAAGTAAGTTCATTCAGACGGGAATTGCCAAACACTGCATGTACCCTATGTTCTACTCCAGGCACTTAAAATGAGTGTGTTCTATTGTCTGCCTGTGTAGGCCTATCTATAAACCAAGCTATCATTCAGACAGGAGTTAGCTGTGATGCTATTTTTTTCTATGTTCTACTCCATTCACTTATGCTAACAACATTAGCGATCAGAACAGTTGCATGAAAATGTCTTCTGGTTGATCTAGCGGTCAGTAAAATCAACCAAATGTCATGGTAAATGTCCGGGACATTTAAGCATGTAGATGACATAGGTGGAATTGCAATTGATACATTTTTTAATCTTTTATTTGGTTCCATTGGGGTGGTGGTAAAAGAATGTTGTCGTATGGGAATTGGAGCAGTGCGCGCAATGACCACAACAGTAAAACCCTTCAGGTGGACTTGGTAGCCAGGTGCTGGGGTTAGGAGGTATGTAGCTATGTACAGCCTGGTCTCTTATATTACGTGGTCTTCTAAAGCATACCAGGGAGGCATGTGAGGTGATTTCTTTGAGCAAGGGTTCACTTTTAAGGACATGCCAGTGTTTGAGTATCACCTGTTTTACCTGGCCGTGGGGGGGGGGGGGGGGGGGGGGCTCTCTCCCTCGCCCTTTTTGTCAGCAGAGCTGTTCTGTCTGTGTGTAGAGCTGGAATGAATGCCCGATCAATGCCCTCCTTATTATATCCTTTTTCCAAGAAACGTTTCCGCATATCTGTTGATTGCGATAGGAATTCATCAGAGCTGCTACAGTTGCGTCTTAGTCTACAAATGTAAACAGAGAGCGGGCTGTCTCCACCAGTCTTGTAATGATGGCAAGGAATAGGAATGTGTCTCATTTTACAATATGGTAGGAGCTGACTAATGGGGACAGCATTGAGGTGAGGGCCTCTCAATGGCACAAAAGCAGTACAGTAGGCTATTAGTGAATTTTACTTACTACATTGCATTGTGTGAATGTATGTGTGTGCGTGTTGCAGAGTACCACAAGTGGAGCCCTTTTCATTTATTTTGTCAAAAAGTATGTGGTAGAGAATCTGAAATCTAAGAGGCCAACATGAACATCAAATTGACTTTGGAAGGCTGGAAGCATTCCTGCTCGACACTACATTAGCCCCGGCTGCTCCCACCTCCAGATGATGGGCAGCCTGCCAGGTAGGGGTTGCCATGACTCCTAACGCCACCCCCTTGCTCTCCCTCCCCCCTTGAAGGTGCCGAATTTTCGGGCAGGCTGGGCTAAGGTTTTGATTTAGACAAAAGATGTCTTCACAATGTCAGCAGAATGTTTTATGGGAATGCTGTAGCTCTGGTAGGAAACCATGTGACCTTTCCAGCCAGGGTTTTGTAATGGTGCCAGGAGAGGGAGAAAGACAGAGAGGGAGAGAAGGGGGAAACTTGGAATGCGATGCCGGCAAAAGGGTTTTATTCCGTTGTTTTTTTTTTTTTCATTCTTTCATTCTTGTGTTTGCTGGGAAAATGGCGGATAGTGCGATGCTGAATTGAACCCGACTTGGAACTGACATCAGTAACACAACTCAACCTTTTTTCTTTTTCTTCATCTTCTTTAAAAAAAATCAGTGTGCTGTATTAGTGTGGCACCCATGTCTCAATCCTTTTTCATTTGCGATAAATCCTGTAGCTTGTCGCTGGGTAGAAAAGAAGGTCCAGAGGAAAAAGCCAGAGCACATAGAGATGATAAATCCGACATGATACAGTAGTAGAAGTCTGGGTAAGTGGCGCTGACACTGGCACTGCCCCATCTCTCCTCACTGGGCTCTGTCGCATTGCGGACGCAGAAATATTCTGTTATTTGGGATTTTGTCGCTCACTGTTGTACCTCTCCGTCCAGCAGACTGGTCCAGGTCCTTGCCTTGGGGTTTCTAAATTGATGCTGTCTCGGCTAAGTTGGGCTAACCTCTTGCCACAACCCCAGAGCTGTTGGCCAGAAAGAGATCTGGCATGCCTCTTCTGGGGGCTAGACTTGGACAGAAACATCCTCAACGTTATTGCTTTCGCCGAATTATGGACTTCCATGCAAATGTCATGTTTGGGAATAACTGAAGCATGGGATGCTCCTAAACGGAGTCACTAACGGGAATCTGCATTTCCATTATTTTAGGTTGTTTATTATTTTGAATATGGAAACAGAACAGACACTTTTACTGTACTATACAGAACTGCTGGTGCCATCACTGAGAGACCAGTGTTCTATATCTTTCTTGTTCTTTTTTTTCCATCATAGTACGGTAATTGTATTTCAAGTTGATAAGTACTTTAGTTGACAATGTTGCGATTGATTTTTGCTGATAATAAATCACTTCTCTTCAGGAACTTAAAAGACTGTAGAATGGTATGTAGTGTATAACTGTAACTGCTGCCAGTTCAAGCCCATTCATCTGCTCACTCTTTTTTCTGTCTACAGGGAGGAAGAAAGGACAAGCTGACTGCAGACAACTCAATCCCCTGAGAAGAACACACATCAACTAGGTAAGTTATTATGGAAAAAAAAGTGTTTCAATCCTTCATATTCTGTGAATCCTGAAAAATCTGTTACACTAGTCTGCAGTTGGCACTGCGCTGTAATGTGCTCATGAATTTGGCCTGTTTGGTCATGGCCTGTTTGGTCATGTCTTGGGCCAGACAAAATCTATGAAGATGTTTTCCTTTTAATACCCTGCTTGTCTTTTCTCTGTAGTCTATAATTGAAACAGATTCACGGCAGAGGTGTAGTTGTTGCAAGAATTGAGCAGAAAACTGGCGTTTTTCTTGACTGTCCACTGCTTTATTGGGATTTTGTTTCAATGGCGTATCTGAAGCCCATGTGGAAATACTCTTATCCTTCATATAGATTTGTCTGCCTCACAAACGTCTACAACGTTACTCCTATACACTGAACAGTATATTAATCTATCATTCAACAAGTTATTTTGATACTTTAAAGCTTACCATGTGGCATAAACCCGTAGATCCGATCTTGTGGCAAATCTGACAGCACAAGCTCGCCTCTGTGGGTCTCTGTCATTGTGGTGTGAACAACGTCTTTTTTTAACAGCAGCTTTTCCCTCTTATCTGATTCCCTTCATCCGAGGTCATGTCAACATGTGATATTTGGTTATCCTATAATAATGGATATTCCTGTCGTGTGGAGAGTCGTGCATAAGTGCTAGAAACTGACCAAACAGAACATTCTGAATGTTTGTTACAAACTCAAATCACTTATCTTTACCCAACCTTCTGATCCAAACGAATACCCTAGTGATAGGAAAGACATTCAAATAAATTCAGCTTGAAGACGATGTTCTTGGTGTGTAAATAAAGAAGAGGCCTAGTGAAAATGTGTGCATCCGGGTTGAGGTAGTAGGTTGTATGGTTTAGAATTACACCCTGGGAGTTAACTGTACAACCTTCTAGCTTTCCTCGGATTACACTTGTGACATCAAGAATGTATTATCATATTTAATATCCCAAAGCATCATTGTCATAGTCAACTTACTGTAGTGAACTCTTTTCGAACAGTATGACATCAGTGTCTTGTATGCTACATATTATAGACTGAGTCATTATCTGAGGAGACACATGCTCTCATGTTAAAACCTTTACAATTTTAGAGACCTCAATTAATTCTCTATAGGTCTTTACTTGACCTTTTCTGGTAGTGTGGTCATGCACAGTCTGGGTTGGTGCCACAGTTCCTTCAATTAGAGTTAATTTGAAATGTAGTGCATTTTTAGACCGAGGTCACCCACTCTGGTGAAGAGGAATGACCGCACTGCAAATCCCTGAGGCGTGCTGGAACACTATACTGTATATCCACTCAGACTATCGTCTCAACCGCAAAATTCACAAAATAAACAAACAAGACAATATTCGTTGTTTGTTTTTCATTTGGTTGCAGTATTTACTCACTTCAGATCAAACAGCTTATGGATGAACAGTATCTGAGAGGGAGAATACAGTTGGAACGGTCATGACCACTGCGTGTGTGTGATTCAGTATGTTGATCCCATAGCACTATCCGATGTTCCAATTAGTGAAGAGGCCTAATTGAATTATTCTTTAGTTGAATCAACAATTTAGCTCACCCTTTACTGCTGGCATCAAGGCGCTGTGGAGGGTCTACAAAAAAGGAAGAGAAATGCTCTGTTGAATATCGTGGTTAACGGTAAAGGTCAATTTTCTCGCCAAGGCGTAACCGTGCGGTGGAACCTATTTCACAGAATTGTTGATTTCCCTGTCAAGCTCGTCTAGTTGAGGCCTAGGTCTCTCCATTCCCCAGTCAGGACTCAGTCAGAGCAGAGCCTTGACATCATCTGAACCGCTCTCCAGCGAGCTCTGAACCACTGCCAGACTTTATGATGCACAGATGGTTGGACATAAACACCAAGTATGAAATGTAATAATCATAATAAATCTGAGATTCTCTTTTTAGCAGATGCTTTTGTCCCAAAACAACTGACATGGCACTCAGTTTTCAACTATATCCATTTGCACTGTTGGATTTGTTTTCAGGTTCACTCAGGTTAAATGTTTTTTTATCAGGGATTTTGACATTTGATTACTCCTCCTTAAAACTCAAGCCCATTTACCAAACTGCTTCAGCAGATTCTGTCATATTTAAAGTTTTTCAGCATGGGAAAGACAAAGTGTTTCCATCTTTCTGTTGTGCCTGTTTTATGATGCAGAGCAGTGAATCCCGTGAGGTGAGCAGTGGGGTGCAGTTGTGATCCGAGGTCTGGTTTCAGGTTGAAACTTGCCCCAGCGATGCTGAAGTCTCTATTTACCATTAGGCCTGTCCACTAAGCTAAGAGGTTCTGACTGTGTTGGCGCCACGCCATGGCGTGTAAAATGAGTCGGGTAACAGGAAAGGCGTAAAGACGCCCAGTTGGACCAGCTTCAGATGAACCGTGGTCGATTTGTGTGATGAACTTTGTTTGAAAGGAAGTGAAAGTAGGAGTATTGCTGTAGTTCCTGTCTCAATCCCTGAGTCATCACTGCAGTGTTTTCACTAGTTGATGGATGACACCACTCATACTGTAGTAGAGCTTCAAGGCTGGATGGACCACTGCTCTCGTATCCTATTAGCTCTTAGGTTAATGTAAACATTTGCTTTTTTATCTGTATGCTTTGCTTACTCTTAAGAAAGAGTAATTGACCAAATAAACCATTGACGTCTCTCCTGTACTAGACAGTCCTAACACTGGACACCATCACTCAGAGGGAGAGGATTTTCTGCACAGCTGCTCACCCTGAACCAAAATGAAGTCAGAACAAACGTAGCCACGTCTCTCAGAAAGGTCTCTCAGACAGGTCTCTCAGACTGGTCTCTCACAAAGGTCTCTCACAAAGGTCTCTCATACTGGTGGCTCTTCACATGAAGCCCTCTGGTGTCCTATCAGAGCAGCTCCACCACCCCCAACACCTCAGCACCACCAACACCTCAGCACCACCCCCAACACCTCAGCACCACCCCCAACACCTCAGCACCACCCCCAACACTTCAGCACCACCAACACCTCAGCACCACCCCCAACACCTCAGCACCACCCCAACACCTCAGCACCACCCCCAACACCTCAGCACTACCACCAACACCTCAGCACCACCCCCAACACCTCAGCACCACCCCCAACACCTCAGCACACCCAACACCTCAGCACCCCCAACACCTCAGCACCACCCCCAACACCTCAGCACTACTAACACCTCAGCACCCCCAACACCTCAGCACCACCCCCAACACCTCAGCACTACTAACACCTCAGCACCCCCAACACCTCAGCACCCCCAACACCTCAGCACCACCCCCAACACCTCAGCACTACTAACACCTCAGCACTACTAACACCTCAGCACCCCCAACACCTCAGCACCACCCCCAACACCTCAGCACCACCCCCAACACCTCAGTACTACCCCCAACACCTCAGCCCTCAGCTGGAGCCTCTTATCAATGCAGGTCAGTCTGTGAAAGGGGACTTAGCGGCTATCAATTAGGGCCCAACAAACCTAGAGTGATATTAATGAGCCTTCAATAGTGCAGCGTGAGAGGCCTCTCCATTGAGGCTCAACGACACCCCCTCAGCCCGCTCACAAAGCCGGCAGTTTGACCGAGTGTTCAGCCTGATCCTGCTACAACCCTGGAAACCCCAGAGGTCCTTTCCTCTGCTGCCTCCTAACACCATCATGGACGGGGCTGCGTTCTCCACACTGCCCCGTCAACCGCCGCGGCGCCGGAGCTACCAAACCTTGAGCGGACCGCCGGTCGACGTAGTTAACAGTCCGAAGGACACGGAGAACGTTCTACTGAAGTGCTGTGAAATGGAACCCGAGCGAAGGCCATGTTCCAGGCCTCTCGGAAAGTCGAGCCAGAAACCAATTGTGTGCGGTTCCGTTCCTGACGACGTCTACGCAGGTCTGTTTTACCAAAGCAGGTACGCGAAAAGCCCGGATCCCCCCTCGTCTCCCTCACAGGGAACCAGACGAGGAGAAGGGAGCCGTCTGGTGCCAGGGTTTATTTTAAGAGCTGTTTTTTTTTTTCCCGCCCGTCTTTCCTCACCTCTGAACCCCAATGGCTCCTCCAGATGTGCCGGAGAGAATTCTGCTGCCTCAGCGCTCCGTGGTCCAGCTGGCCCGGCAGCAAGGCTCAAAGTCATTGGTTCCAGCTGGGCTTCCATTTATGGGATGGTTGGACAAATAAATTATGGGATTAGATAGGGATGGATAAGGGAGCTGGTTTTGTTTTCACTGCACCGATGGCCTCTCGAGCCGGGACGCTCTCTGAGACTCCAAGGTCCTTTAACTGATTTGCAGAATTGAAAGAAGAAGAAAAAAGATTCCCTTAAGGATAATGCTGCATTTCTTGAATGTTGGCGTTATTGGATAGAGTTATTGGATTTTTATTTTTTTTGGCATACTCTTAGGTCATGCAGTAATGATAAACATTTTTAAACCAAAATTATATTGGTGATTTTCCAAATGAAATTTATCATCAAACACATTGGACTGTACTGTACATGTGTATCTACCAATAATCTGTTTTTCTCATCTGCACTCAGGTAGGATGAGTAGCAAAATAACAAATAAATAATATATAATGAGCTAAAGCCGAGACAAGCTTCAATTCCAAGGCAACACAACCAGATACAATACGCATTTAGAGTGCTTAGCCATGCAAGCATACTGTACAACATAGATTTAATCACCAAACATAATCCCCATTCACGATTGTACATAAGTTCGATTGGACGCTTCTTCTCATCTAGCGGCTCCCTCAGCGATGCGATTGGCTGACTGCTTCTGTCATCACAGAACGCCCGAGACCTTAGTAACTAAATGCCTGGGGGCAAGAAGTCCGCCACCTCTGGCCAGACAGGTGCCGTTGCCCAGAAAATCCTTCACTCGTACAGCAGCGTCACATTCTTTCGCGAGCTCGCTGATATTTATCCCCAAGGCTGGATACCCCCCTTAATGTGATCTGTTTAATGGCAGATGAATAACCATAACACATCCACGGCAGACGGGGCGTCATCGATCCGTCTGGAGTCAGGCCTCGCTCTCCGCCTGCTGTGTCAGCCACTCTCCCTCCATCGATACAGTCCTGCCCCTTGACCCCTGGGACAGATCAATGCCATTGATTGGGGAAGGGCAGGGGCAAGGGCAGGGTCCGCTGACTGGCCCGTCAGCTAGCGTGACAAGACATGATCGTCATTAATGTCCCGTTGGCTGGCCGCACCCCCCCCCCCCCCCCCCCCGTCTGAGATGAGTCCTTTGTTTGGATACCTGTCTGGTGCGTTTGACACAGATACGGAACCTCTCCGCGCGGCGTTGAGCAGAGGTTTATCGTGAAGCGAGCGGCGTAGCGACGAGTCAAAGGTACATAATGGCTCCCGGCTCATTGTGCACGGCGTCGCTCGCTCTCAGCCGAGGCGCCGGTACGTTTTTTTTTTTGTCTGCTTTGAGTATCACATCAGAGCATGATGGCAATGAGGCACTGGTTATGATTATGAATCACCTCTAAAACTGTCACCAGGGCTTTCTACTCCTACAGCCCAGTCGGTGCTCGATCACAGGGGCTTTAGTAGATGCACTTACCTGTCTGACGGCCTATTTTCTTCCCTAGTTCAGCTGTGACACAATGAAAACAAGATCACTATGACATTGTGTGAGGTAATATTTTCTTTGCCCGGTGGGAAAGTAGTGCCGGTTGTTTTCCTGGTCTAGACTGGAGAAGGGAAGAGGACAGAGGAGGCATGAGCAGGAGGCGATGGGGGGGTTGGGGGGGGTCAACGTGTGTCGTCTAGCCGTGTGGGGGGGAGGGAGCTGTGTTCTGATTGGTCGGTTTCAGTAGCGCGTCTCAGTAGCGCGGTGCAGTGGCGCACGTGTGTGTGTGTGTGTGTGTGCGTGTGTGTGTGTGTGTGCGTGTGTGCGCGTGTGCGTGTGCGTGTGTGCGTGTGTGTGTGTGTGTGTGTGTGCATGTGTGCGTGTGTGTGCGCGCGCGGCGGTGAGAGGCGGGGCGGCGGCGGCGGCAGCCGGTCCAGACGCTACGGTGACGCGGCTGTAATGGAGCTGATTGATCACCAGCTCTCCTGTACGCGCCGCCCACCCCCACCCCCCCCCCCCCTGCGCCCCCACCGGCCTTGCTGGCTCTCACACACAACCAGCCCCCCACCGCAACCGCCTCCACCAACCCTCCCCCACACAGCACACTTCAACCTGGCCAGGGTATTGACATTGGCTGCCTGGAGGAAGCTATTATGGCCGACTTTACAATGTGTACATTTTCCCTCTTTAACGTCTCGGCGAGGTTGAAATACCGACGTCTCTGGAACGTTGGGGCGGTTTTAGAGCGCCGGCTCTGTAGTCTGCACTGCAGCAGGGCTGGGACTGTTTGAATTAAAGGGCATAATCAATCAATGATAACATTCGGAGCCGCCATTCCACCCCCTCCCCCCTCCCCCACCCTCGCCCCCCTCTGTGTCGCATGGGGTCTTGACCCTAATCCACCCAGGGTGTTGAGGGGTGAGAGGTCAGGGGCTCAGAGATTAGGACACGGCTTCAAGGGCAGATCTCATTCAGACAGGAGAACAAAACAAAAAAAAGCCATCTTTCTCCCTTTGTTTTTCTCTGTCTTACGACGTCTCGTCTGCCGGCCGCCGGCGTGTCCCACGGTTCGCTCACACAGACAAACAACATCAGCTGTGGCACGCACAACACTCTCAGTGATCATTATCATTAGTGTGTAATTCGGCGGCGTCTGGCGCTCTTGTTGGTTTTTAGAGTAGGTGCCGTAGACGCTGCTGTGGACCCAGTGTGAAAGGGATCCGTGTTCGACAGGGAGCCGACAGTTTGATGGGACGGTTCTGCTAAAGGTTCTCCTTTATGGTCTGCGGCACTGTTGGTGCACCGTGCTGAATCTCAAGAGGATAGACGGAACAGAATCTTAAAGGCGGGCAGGGGAACATGGGCGGTAGAACGTTCGGTCTACATGAGTTTAGGCTCGGTCCCCTCGGTCCGAACCAGTGCAGGGGGTTTTTCAATGTCCGTGTCCTTTTTTCCCTCCATTTAAGATATCATTCACCGGTGCAGGAACGCATTTTCGGTGAGTCGGTTCAATTTGCTGCACCGAGCAAAGCTAGGGAACAACGTTTTCATTCCGTCTGGCGTGCGAGACACCGTCGCTCCCCAGGGCTGGGGACCGGCTCCCACACCTCGGTCACAATATTGTGACAGTGAGTGACAGTGTTTGTGTGCGGTGGCGCGTTCGGGGCTCGGTGACCGCATCGCGGTTGGCGCTCTGGCGTGTGCGTCTGTCGCCTGTGTTAATGTCTGATCCATGTGGCTGGGAAGTGTGTGTGTGTGGGTGGGGGGGTTGTTTGATGTCACCGGTGTTAATTGTCGTCATGCGGGTTTTGTTCTCCGTGCCGTGTGTGCTGTCGTCTGTCCTACCGCGCCGTGCAAATAAAGTTTTATTGTCACTACCGCCGTGCTGGTATGTCAGCCAGACTCGCTGCGCGGCATGCTAACGCTAGTGAGACGGCTAGTGAGACGGCGCGAGCTCCGACCAGCCAGACGGCTGCAGCGGGTTTGTGAGCCTTCAGAGACGAGAAGGAATTGATCAGCATGGGGGAGGGGGGGGGGGGGGGTGGCGTTGAGGGGGGGGGGAGGGGGGCGCCGACAGAGGCTGGATGGAGGGAGGGAGGGAAAGAGAGAGAGAGAGAGAGAGCAAAAGAGAGGGAGGGCTGTCGCCGCCGACTCCTCGGTGCCGTACCTCACTCTGGGCGAGAGCAGCTACAGACGGGAGTCTCAGAGAGCCAGACGCAGACAGGTAGAGCCGTGGGTAGGAGGAGGAGGGGGGGGGGGTGCTGATGGGAACGGGGGGGGGGGTAGTTAGCAGAGTCAGCGAGGGGTTTGGAGATATGGCGGGGGCGGGGGCGGGGTGGGGGGTGTACAGAAGAAGGAATGGGGCAGGCGACAAAACAAAACGTATCTGGCATCAAGGTTTTCCCACAACGGCCTCGGTGTCGCCGTGCCGTCGGTCGGACCTGCGATGAGAAGAGGAGGGGGGACAGATGAGAAGAGGAGGGGGGATGGATGAGCGCGGGGCTGAAGTCTGGGGTGGTGGAGGATGACGGGGAGGGGGGTGCTGAGATGGAGCTGATGATGCAAGCGCCCGGGGGAGAAGGAGGAGGAGGAGGACTGACAAAGGAGGAGGGGGAGGGGGGGCCCACCTCGCTGACCTGCGTCTGGCTGCAGCCGCCCCGGACCCCGTCAGCGTCTCCATCCCCTGCGTTTCCTTTCTCTTTTTCTCCACTTTTTATTCTTCTACTCCTCCCTCACCCTTCCCTCGCTCAGAGATGGATGTCGCACGCGCAGTCGGACAGAACGGAGGAGTGTGTGAGGAGAGACGCGGACGGCCAGGGAACCGATGTCTCCGCTTTCCTCTGCCGTCCCCAGGGAGAGAGAGAGAGAGGGAGAGAGAGAGAGGGAGAGAGAGAGAGAGAGAGAGAGAGGCATCTATCTGATTATTGGTGGGAGGAGGGGAAGGAAGGAGGAGTTGTGAAGGGGGGGGGTAGGGTGCATGAGGGGTGAAAGCAACATGGAAATGTTTTGGCTGCCGCGTGCTTCGTTAGGACCCATGACTGAGCAGTTTGGTGTGTTCCGTGACTGTGACTCCGTGGTTTGGGTTCGCTCCGCCGGTACCGGTCTGTTCTAGCTATCTGCGGGTCCGGCTGAGCCGAAGCCTCCTGCTTTTCCTCGGACGCCGAGCAACTTATTTCTCCGCCGCGCCGAGATCGCCGCCATGCCGGCGGGCTCGGGGGGGGTGGGGGGGGTGGTGGGGGTGGAGAGCAGAGAGAGCTGTGTCTGTGCACGGGGGGGTGAGGGGCGGGGAGGGGGGGTCTGCTGGCGGCGAGGAGGGGGTCTGTAGGGAGTGGGGGGCGCAGGCTCTCTGTAAACCTGTGCAGGAGACAACTCTGTTCTCTCCCGTCTGCCCCCCCCCCCCCCTGTCGGCGTGGGGCTTTTAACCTGCAGCTCCCTCAGGAGAGCGGCGCCACGTAGCGATGCCGTTTATCGTTTCACTCCCCACCGAGACGTCGGGGGAGGCGTGGGGGGGGGACGACGACGCGCCTGCCGGTCGCCCCTGCGATGGGAGCTCCCAGCGGGGCATTGGGGTTGGGGGGGCATGGGGGTAGGGGGGCTAGCCGCTGTCCGGCTCCTTCGGTCAGCGTGGAACGGACGGATGTAGGGTCCGGAGGGAAAGAGATGTAGACTGATGATCCGGCCGACGCTCTGAGGACAAAGAGGCGAGACCATCCGCTTGGGGGGGGGGGGAGGTTGGGGCGGCGGGGGGGGGGGGGGGGGTCTCCTTTACAAGCACAAAGGCTAGTTAGCACAGAGCAGGCAGCGCAGCGCCGGTCTGAGCCTCAGTCTGCCTCCCTGTCTCCGCACCGGGGCTTATTCCTCCACTCTGCTTCTCCGCGCTCCGTCTCCTCCGGTGCGTCCCTCACCTCGGCCGCTGTCGTCGCACGCTGTCGTCTCGGGGTCTTGTATACGGTGCGCGTGTATCTTTTTTTTTACGCCACCGGTGCTGTTCTACGTTTGTCCGCTCCCGTCTCTCGAATCGAACCGGGCTCGCTGAACGAGCGGAGAACTTATCTGCAGTGAAAAGGGAGTGGGGGGGGGGTTCTCAGGCTCGGTCCATAGCCGGTGACCGTTGTTTGACGGAACCGGTCAGGGCATCGCCTCTGCGCCGGCCACTGGCCAGACACCAGGCGGTATTAGATGGTTTTTCAGGCACCTGTATGTGATTGTGGTGCTTGAGGAGCTCACCCCCCCCCCCCCTCCCATCCTGCTCTTCCCACCCCCCCACCCCACCCCCCCCTGCAGCTGACTGCGGCTCCTCTGTGGACCCTGTTGTACTTCTCCTGCTCCCTGAGACCCTAACTTGTGAGCTCTCTTCATGAAAAATCACGGGTTAGGCTCTTGGGACGCGGGCGGAGGGCACGAGCAACCTGCCACCGAAACTGTTCCCAGGGTGGAGATGGGACACCCAGACACCGGCTGACGGGGGCGCATACATGACGACCCCTAGAGGAAGGGACAGAGAGACAGAGAGGAGGGGACTGAGGACAGGGGACAGAATGACAGCATTTTGGTGGCAAAATGAGAATGTATAGCGATATGTTTATTCGGTGATGCTTACACGTCGACGGAATACTTTTAGTTCTATACTATAGGATTGTCCTCTCCTTGTAATGTACAGGAGAGATACTGTACATGTGTAGAATGTGTAGATACAGTGACAGTATGCTAGTGGTTTTGCCAGACAGTGAGTGTAAAGACCTGGGAGTAACTGTTAGAAAGTTTATTTTTTAATCGAAAAGACTTTAGATTCACATAGACTCACATAACTTAGGTAATGCCGTTATCGTCACCGCAAAATGCTACATCTATCACCATTACTTTCATATAACCTGATTCGCCGTTGAAATGTCGCAGTTGGGACCCGTTCCTGTACTTTAGGTTGATGTGTGGAGGACATGCGTCCACTCAGATGCAGAGAACAACACACAGACCCCACAGACCCTGTCGATCAACCCCGTCAGCCACACCGAAGGAACATTGATGGAACCTTGTCATTATATTAGAAAAGCGATCACCGAAACTATTTAATCAAAATCAGATCATTAAACCAACATGTCACAGCTACTCAAACCAACATGTCACGGCTATGTCAGATGACTGGTGGTAAATGTATGCATTTACCAGCCATTTTCAGGCATGGTGGTGCTGCTACACACACTCCTTGGTGCCTAACATAATAGACAAAGAACTTCATGCACAATGGCTAGTTTTACTTTTCACTACCTCTCTCCAGTGTAGGTCCAGTGTATAAGTGCTGGTCTCTGTATGTTGATGCACTCCTTTCACTCTGTTAGATAATGAAATAGCATTTATATTGACACCATTGGTACTGTTTTTATGTTAACGGTGTGATTGAGGAGTAGGACGTTTTTGATTAATGTAGAGTTATTGAGCTAATACCCCAAGATGGCGGCGTGCTAGTCATAGTTGCAGCAGCTCCTGTGTTATTTTTGTAGGATCTGTGTTGGCCTTGTTTTTATCTGTTTTTGAGCATCATTAGTGACATATTCTCTTGTGCAGTTGCCCCTCGTGATCAATAAAGTACCGACCCTCAGGACCCCTACCTCCTTGCAGGGCTGTGTAGAAGAATGTATCAACTGGATATGCAACAATTAACATCATCAAGTCCACATACAGTAACACACATGAAAACATATTGTGTAATTATTCATACATTGAGAATACGTGTTTTATTATTTGAAATTAAATAGATAGGGTTTCACTGACAATTCTGAAGATTAAGGATGCTATTTAAAGCTCCCAACATGCAGTAATAACTGCACACATTTTTCACTTGTGTATTTAAGGAATGAAAACAAATGCAAGGAGTTTAAAATGTTGCAATTCATTTGTGTTCATTAATTTAATTTCTGCTTTTTGGACAAACTTTTATTTCTTACTTTAAGAATGTACATTTGCATCCACATATACCATTTAGCAATGTCATCCATGTACTCTGATAAATTAACATTGTTAAACAAAACTTTGAATTACGTGACAAAATAGTTGCATCCCTCAAAAATTTGTATTCATTATATTCACGTATTTTAGTTATTTCTCAAAATTTTGATTAAAAATTTCCAATTTGATTCGAAATCCAAAGCCAAATAGATGGAATATTGAGTAGAAAATGGAAACTTGCAAGATTGTGATTCTGTGAATGGTGTTTGACCAACACAAAGCAATTACAATAGGATACAAATGAGTTGTACTCTTTACTAGGTGAGAGTTAATTCACCATCACAGCTGACCTGATTTTCAAACTTTCATCTGTTCCCAAGGCGGTTTGCTTTTCTGAAACCTAATTTCAGCTAAATTACCCGTATTAGAAATGCAGTTTCAAAACAATTGGTTTTCTCTCCTACACCCCCCCCCCCCTCCATCTCTCTCACTCCCTAATTATGTTTTTTCCTGCTTCTCATTTGGTTTGAAAGTGAACAATGGCGGTGCCAAATAATCAGTGTGTGCCCATGCCAGGCAGCCCCCAGCAGCAGCTGAAGGAGCCCCATGCATACCAAGCAGCCAGACCAGACACAGCGCAGCGAGAGCACGGGGCCGCTGCCCACAGAACAACCACACACTTTTATTAGGATGTGTCTGACATGCAGCGAAGCCCGCCAGCGCCGGAGCCCACGGATGAAACCCACAGCTCTCCCCCAGCACTAACAAAGCAACCCTCGGCCCCACCCTCAACTGAACCATCCAATCAACATCTATCTAGCTTAGGAGTCACACCAGCTTTCTATAAGAAACTGGCTGGAAGAAGTTTGTTTTTCTACTGGCTCGCGAGCCTGAACGGTAGAGTTGGGCTCACGGAAGCGAGGGATTCTCAAAGCTCTGTGAGGGATCTCGTGCTCCCCCTGTATCTTTAGGATGTTGTGGTTATTTCACTGTTTGTTTTCCCCCAGTTTAGGTGGGCAACATCACATGAAAGAAGGGATCACATCACATGAGAGAGAGAGAGAGAGGGGGAGAAGGAGAGAGAGAGATTATAAGAGAGAGATAGGAATCATACCGAGACAGGAACAGTCCTTAGCTCATTCATTGCAGTTGTCTGAGCTGTAGAGGACGATTCCAGTCAATGGAGGTATTTCATAATTCAGATGGTAAATCCTCCTTTTCTCATGTCCCCTGGAATTTCATTAAAATGTGGTGGGCTGGTTGTGGACAAAGAGAAGTGTTTGTTCGAAAATTAATTGAAAGTCAACAGAAAAACAAAGCTACAAAAGTACCCAGGAACGTGCTATGAATCCATCTTGTCTCACTAAGGAAGGGTTGAATCAAGGATAGCTGATGCTAATGTCACTGTTCTATGTTAATGTATCCTTCATTCTTTCAACGCTGGGAGTTTATGAGATCTTGAGCAGTCGAGGTGGGTCCTCAGGTCAAATATAATAACAGGAGGGAAACGCACTGGTTTGTAATTCAAATGGTTGGTTTCTCCTCATCAAGACAAGTGTTCTGTCAAGCATTTCCATGTAGTGGATCAGATTTTCATCTCAGTTAATTTGCCACAGGCATAATTAAATCAGAACCAGATTTTGTACAAATAAATAAAAAGGGACAGGGGAGTTTAACCTCTTGAGGAGATATCTGTGTATTTGTATGAAGTTAAAAAGAAACATGAAACATGACAAAATGTTTTAAAAATGCCACTTACAAATGGCTTTTAATATAGAGTTTATGACCTTTTTTCAGAAACTACCAGAACAAGCAACTTTTTTATTTGTTTATTTCTCCATTAACGCCCAGCGAGGCTGTCAACACCGCAGTCAGACTCAGGGCTCAGCGAAAAATGTGTGATCTACATAATGCACATTTATCACTACATCTCTCACATAAACACCTTTGGACGCGGAGTCCTTATTCTCTGTTACTCATCAGTTCCTAAGGCAGCGCAGCTTGATTTGAGCCCTGAGTCCATGGAGATGAGCTGCTGGTTCCAGATGAGTCCCCCCCCTGATGGACTGAATGGGGGGGGGAAAGCTTGGGCTCCGCTGTTCAGAGGGGGGGTCTGTGTGATGGGCAACACTTCCCTGCTGGTTGATGATTTAAAAAAAGAAAAAAAAAGAAGAAAAGTAATGAAAAGTAAAGGTCAGATTAACAGACGCCTGGCATGTTTCGATTGGCTGGAGTTGACACGGGAATCAAATGGAATTAGGGAATTACAGTGGTGTTTTTAAGCATTGATTGTCAGGTATTGTGGTCCGTGGTCTGGCTGACCGCTCAGCAGTCGTGGGTCTCTTATCGCAGGTAGAGGCGCGGAGCAGCAGGTGCGTCTGATAACTGACCGGAGTGGAACGGCACAGGGAGGGAGGGGGGAGACAGGAGGGGGGGGGGGGCGACGTCTGAGTTTCCAGACACTGCGGCAGGAGGCCAGACGGTCACTTGAACACACATGGAAAGTACAAATGACATTTCACTACACACACACACACACACACAGATGCACACACACACTCACACACCTCAGTGGCAACCCCACCCATCCAACCCTACACCACCCACACCCCCATATCAAACCAAATTCAATTTACTGTTTAATCCAATTCAGAAAATGCGACAGTGTCATCATCCCGGCACCAGAAAGTGCAGGACAAATTTTCCTGTCCGTATTGTTAGAGTAACAGTGGCTGGGGATGAGCTCCATTATGTTTATTACAACCACGGTTGGGGGTGACATAGAGGGTTGGAGGAACAGTGGCGCTGCCTCGAGACTTGAGGATTTTCACTACCGGCGTGGAGACTGAGCATGGCGACGCTGCTGTCTGCTGAGGACGACTGGATTATCTGATTGGAGGGAGGTCGTCAGGTGGAGAGGTCCAATTATAGGCCACTTTGACCGCCAGGTGTTCCAGAGGCCCCTGCATATTCAGTGGTATTTACCTTTAACTAGTGTGTGCGCGTGTGCCTGTGTGTGTGTGTGTGTGTGCACGTGCGCGCACACCCAGGTCCATGTGGCCCATTTGCGTGTGTGATTAGTCTAACAGTCCCATGGCGTTGTATCAGGGATCAGGGTACATAACCCTCTCTCTCACACACACACACACACACACACACACACACCAGCATCACTACCACTCCCTTCCCGTGTCCACGGACCCCTCCCGCCTCGCTCTGATCTGTGAAGCACTTGGAGGCGTTGCCAGGGAAACGCGGTATCTGGCTACCAGCTTGCTGGAGGTATTGAACTGCAGCGGGCTGGGATAATTAGGCTCTGTCTTGCCGGTTGGGTTTCCAGCGGCTGGGACGTGAATGTGACCTACAGCTGCTCTCGGTTTGCTGCCACAGGCTGAGCTGTTAACCCCTCGGCCGCCAGACCGTCGGACGGCGTTGTCCTCACCTGACGAGGACGTCTAATCAGAGCTGGTTATCTCGCCGAGGCCTGCACAAACACACGTGGATTTACCTTCTCTCTCACTCACACACACACACACACGCACGCACACTCAAATACCCATAGTGCCCCACGTGGCACCCCTGCTGAAATGGATGATGCCAGAGGAAATTCCTTGTGTCCTCGGATGCACTGCTCAAACCCAGGCACAGGTGGTCACATGGACAGACAGTCTGTTTACACAGAGTACTCTACCCGCGGCTGGCATGGAAACTGCACCTCAAATATTTGTGGCACCCGAATGTGAACCAAATTGGCCCTCGATTGCTGTTTCATTCTCGGTTTGTTCTGTACTCACTGTTAAAATGACCAGCATCCGATGTTCTATGCTTTTTTTTTTTTTCTTTCTTCTCTCATCTCTTGCTAATTACTGTCATTATCCTTTCTTGTTTAGGAACCATGGAGGTCCACCACCCCCCACCCCCCTCTCTCTCTCGCTCTCTCTCTCTCTCTCTCTCTCTCTCTCTCTCTCTCTCTCTCTCCAGGTAAGAGAAATCACATTTAACACTGGGGCTGGCAAACCAGGGCTCTTTCTAATCTGTGAACATTCAAAAATACAGAGTCTGCCTCTCGGTACTGTAGTATCTGATTCATCAGTCACTTTCTGCTGCTTATGTTTCCTTGTTTTTGCTCTCTGCATGTGTGCATTGTCTCAACACAAGTTAGTCTAAATGTCAGCCTGCGAGGCGGCGCTAGGCTAACAGACGGGCCGGGCCGGGTAATTAGCCCAGAGCCCTAACCCACCATGCCAGGGTGCCCAGTGCGCGCGGGGAGGGGCCAGACGACCTTTCACCCAGCCCGTCCCGTCGCAGTCACTTAAAACAGTGATGCATGCTGCCCCCTCCCCTCCTCTCCTCCCCCTCCACCCCATCCTCTCTTTCCTTTTCCTTTATGTGCCCTGTTTCTTTTCCTCTCTCTTTCTCTCCCTCTCTCTCCCTTCTCCTCTCTCTCTCTCTCTCTCTCTCTCTCTCACCATGCCTTTCTCTCTCTGTCCATCTCTCCTACTCCCCCACTCTCTATCCACCCCCCACCCCTTTCTCCCTCAGAGGGGGGAGGGGGGAGGAGGAGGGGTGGAGGCGTTCCTCAGACGGTGCAAATCCAAGCCCGGCCGATCGCTCTCCTCACGTCATTGGTATGCAGTGGCTGTTCCCCCGGCGACAGGGCCACTGGGTTCGGGCTGACTGCAGGAGCGTCAGCGGAGAGGAGGAGAGAGGAGGAGAGGAGGAGGGGAGAGGAGGGCGGGCCAGCAGGTAAGGGTAATGAGAACAGGCAGAGAGGGGGAGAAGGGAGGACAAGAGAAAGAGGAGGGCTGGCTAGACGTCCCAGAGGGCTTTGGGGGCGACGCACCCTCTCACCCCTCACACCCCTAGTCTCTCCACACCCTGCGGTCCTCATGCATACATGATTAATGCTCTGACTCTCACATACGGCTGATTCTCATGAAAATACACAGTCCTATATTGAGAAAACACATTCCCCGCTTATAGTGTCATGCTTATTAACACAGTCACAGAAATGGGTTTGGGCGTTTTTCCTTATACACACACCGCAATATCACAGTTATGTCACAATGAATTTGAGGTTGTTTTAGTGTAAGTGATTGCAAAATATCTCTAGAAACTACTGTTTCTGCTGCTGTAGCCTACTACTGTCATGTAAATAATGAAATGCCACTGTAGTATACTCTGTGAAGTTTAGTTTGGTGATTTGTTGTAAATAAAGAGATATGATTTTCTATGTATATTGTGTCCGTGTATTTTATTATACTGTACGGTGTCAACGTTTTTACTCCCTGATCGTATCAGTTTTGTGGCCAAATCCAGGTGAACATAAATAACTGATGTTCTGAAGATGTGTGTATCAATGTTATTAATTATCAGCATTATCAGTGCGTGCGTGCGTGCGTGTGTATATATTTGCTCACCTGCTAGTTTTGTGTGTGGGTGCGTGTGTGCTCGTGTTGTGCATGTGTGTTTGCTCGTTGTGTGTGTGTGTGTGTGTGTGTGTGTGTGTGTGTGTGTGTGTGTGTGTGTGTGTGTGTGTGTGTGTGCGTGCGCGTATCCAGACTGCTGTGCTGGGGGAGCAGCGCGGCCAGGCTGCAGATATCATCCATCTCCCTGTCACTGGCCCAGAGGCTGCCGGGAAGGCGGCAGACAGCGCCTCGGCTCTGACGACGGGGGCTGCATCCTAATTCTCCAACTCGGAACACTCGCTACGCTCCTCCCCCGCCACCCAGGACGGAAAATCGTTAACCCTGCAATCTGGGAACAAAGCACTGAGCTTAGCTGGTCTACCAGAGGCGGCAAGTCACGTCTTCTCCAGAGGGTCTTAAATACTACTCAAATATGAAAGGAGAGATAGGCCTATAGTAGGCTATTAAGACAGTAAAATATGAAACTCCATTTCATGGTAAATGTGAGACTCGTCATTAAACAACAATTTCCATGAGCGCTCCTTCCTGGCACTAGGTTGGGAATGTTCCCCCTTCTCTTGTCAGGGAGGTTCTGGACCGAGCTTCCTGTCTGTTTTTGTATCACTAGGAGATCAGTAGGCCACAGTTCCGAGCTATTGTGCTGTACTCAAACTTTCCTGGACTTCCCGGCTTGAGAATCAAACCCTGCACCACACAAAGCAGACTTTGATTTCCGATGGGTAAAACAAACACCATGCTTGTACATGTTATCAGAAACTGCTGACTTCTCTTGAAGTTTAGCCCCAAAGGATCTCACGTTGGAAAAAAAGAGACATCATTCGGACACATGTGGCTAAGCTTCTCACTCTTGCGAATCAAGCTTGAAAAGAAATAAACTGGGCCAAAGAAAACCACAGTTGAAAGAACAAGATAAGTGTGTGTGAGAGAGAGAGAGAGAGAGAGAGAGAGAGAGACCTTACACTGGTCATTTGTACCGTAAATGCTGTGAGCAATTATATTGAATATGTAGCCCTAATTTAATTATACTCACCTCACCACTAAATTATGTGACGCTGAAAAAGTTATTCCACAATGATAAAAACCCATTTTAGCCTACATGTGTATGCATATGCACTCGTGTATGCATATGCACTCATCTATGCACAGAATACTTTTAAGTTATTAAAGTAGGTATATTCAGTGTGAAACAGCTTATGGTGTTTCCATACAACAGACCCACATCAACCAATGCACAGTAGACTCATCTTTTATATATTCAGAATCATATAAAGGAACTTTATACCCTCTGATTTTTGTTTACTTTCACTCTGTAATACTCAATGCCTGAAATGAACCAGAAATATACCGATTCCTTATTATTTCACAGAAGAAAAAGAGTTATGTTTATTTATCTTTATTTATTTACTAAAAAAGAGACACAATGACGGCGGACACGGCTCGCCGCGCAGCCAGGCGCGCGTGCATTTCCTGTGCTCCTGCCACGCGCTGTGAGCAGCAGATTGTTGGAGGAGATGAGCTTGATATACAGATGAGCTTGATATACAGATGAGCTTGATATACAGATGAGCTTGATATACAGATGAGCTTGATATACAGATGAGCTTGATATACAGATGAGCTTGATATACAGATGAGCGTGATATACAGATGAGCTTGATATACAGATGTCTCCGTCACCCAGGCCAGGAAACACCGCAGCTATTCACACAACGTCAGACAGACACCGAGCATAAACAACTGTGTGACGGTATTAAAGCTTACATCCGAAGACCCTTTCCTATTTGTTTGTGTGATGTCTTTGTCATTTTTTCCTTTCTGACGATATAGGCTTATAAGAGCTCAATCTGGAGCGCCATCAAAAAAAAATAGAAACATGAAGCCAGGTGTAGTTCATGCTCTTCTCTAGATGGAAGTTAGCCTACACGACAACAAGCCGCAAAACAACAGACTATAGCCTTATTGAAAGCTGCTCACATTCATGTGAAATGGATCACTGTCCTAGTACCAATGTTAAGCAGGCAGATAACAGAGAAGCACTGTATATTCACACCAGGTTGACAGAGAGCTGTTTGCATCCTTGATGTTTTACACAATGAAGGCACCTGTCGTGTTCATTCAACATGACCCTATTGCTCACCTGCATTATTCGGATCGCACTGCTACAGTTTGGTGAATAATTGAGCTACTGAGGAATATATCAAAGTTTATCCTAATACCGAATCTTTCATACCAAAGGAATTGGAATGGAATTCCAAAATAGCATCAGATGGTAGATGATCTATGGTTAATGGAACTAATATTAGAATACGTTTGAGCCCAGATCATTTGTTTATAACTGTGGGATTGGTATACCACTGGGGTTTATTTGAGTATACTCTAAATCATTAAAATGTAATTTATTCACTAGCCTACTTAAATAAACTAATGTGCCCTCCAATCTCAGTGTCAATACTGTACATCATACAGAGATATTGTCACTCACCAGTCCCTTGTAGTGAAAATAAACTGTCTTCTATTAATCACTTGGATGCAAGTAATTTAATTCCTCTTGGCCTAACAGTAATGTATTTTAGATGGGAAGTTGTGCACAACAACTATCCCATTTATCACATCCCAATAGAATATATTGGTGCAGTGTGCTCTTTCTATCACAAACGGAACTCTGACGCCACCATGTGGAGTGAGGTCCACCTAGCAGTATGCGTACAGAGTCATAGTAAAATAAATACATAAAATAAAAAATGTAAACAAAATAATCAACGTTCTTTAATGTCTAGCGTGGAATAATAAATATTTTATCAAATAAAAACGTTGGCCAAAGTACTCATATAAAGGGTATCTTCTCTGCTGAAACTGTTGAGACATTCCAAGCGACAAGACAAGATAGGCGAGGCAACACATTCATCCGAAAATTAAATTGGCATAGCCTATGTCCTAATATATAATTGCAAATTCATCGATTTTTGTTTTAATTGACACTTTACTGCGGATGTCTAGACCTGTTAAAACGGCTCAGATCGGTTTTAAAAATAGTTCCTTTGTCAAGTTTGATCAAGTCGTGGTTCATCTCTCAGACAGCTTAACTCGATTTTCTATGTAGTCCTATCCCAGGCAATTTGTTGTCATGGGAGATAGTTGGATCAAATGTTTGATCTGCTGCCACACAATATTTTGGATAGTGTTTCATTCTTGTCGGAGCATGAAGTCAAGTCACATTGAGCATGTCATTGCCATAGTTTTTTTTAGCCTAAACCCGCCAGCAGGTGGCAGCAGAGTGCTTTCATTATTATATAGGAGCTGCGTGGCCTAGTAGGCCTACTGCTCAGTTTGCTCATTAAAAAAATCACATGAAAAGCCAGAAAAAAAGAAAGAAAAAAAACCTTCGACGAGGGTACACAAATGCTAATCACGGAACTGCATCAACTAGGCTATATTTACTTTTCACAAGTATGGAAACATTTTATTCTTAGTTAGATTGCACATATAGCATTATGGCAGGGCTGTGCCTGTGGATAATATAGATTGAGGAGAGATACCATTCTGTATGGTATACGTTTAACGTTTGGTTATTTCACTGGTTAAGAGGCAGTCACGCGCCGTTTAGATGACTCTGATGCGTGCGTGTCAGTGGTGCACACAGACGGAAATGAGGTGAACTGGGTTCAGTGCACACAATTACTCTGCCTGCTATGGATGCCACTCATTTCAGTCCTAGTTGTGCTGGTCATGCACGATTGGTTATCCTGATACGAGGGCCCCTTTGCTTTTTCATGGGCAATGGAGCATTAGGAAAAAGGCAGTTGGACCGGATTTGGGCTTGCCATCGCTACGACTGTTTTGCACAGGATACAGTACTTTTATAGAGACTGTATTTTATTTTCAGGGTATTTCAGTATAAGGACGTTATAGGCAGTTAACGGTCAGACTAAATGTGAATCTGCATGTTTCCTGCATGTCTTCTGTAGGCCTACCTATCCCTGCCTTCTTTCCCAAGACTAAGTCCTTTATTATATAATGACTGTCTACTTAATCACCATCCTCCATTCCACTGGCATAGAGAATAATGTAATCAGGGCCATGCTGGGTTGCAGCCAATGTGTCCTTGAAGGATCCAGGTCAGCTATTACAATACTTCAAACTGGGATGGAGGTTCTTTCAACTTTAGGATCTATTGTCCTTGATTAAAGTGGCAAAAACGAATGTTTTCCAACACTTGGTAACATTGAAAAGGGTAACTTAAACTGTTTCTGGTTCTGATTTATATTAAGGTCCTCTTATTAAGCAATAGTTAATAGGTAATAATGTCCTTATAAGATGCTTAATCTTAATATGTGTTAATAAGAAATGTATACGTGTTAGTAATAGCATTATAAACACATTTATTCTTAGATAACACATTTATAATGACCGGTTCTGATTTACAGTATATTAGGGTCCTCTTATTATGCAATAGATAATAGGTAATAAGGTCCTTATAAGATACTTATTAACATGTATATCTGTTAATAAGACATGTATACATGTTAGTAATAGCATTATAAACATTTATTGTTGGATAAAACATTTATAGAAGCTTGTTAAGTTTATAAACTGCTTAAGAATGTTAATAAAAGCCTTACTCTTTAGCCATTAATGCACTTATTATGCATATTACTATAAATTTTGCAGCTAAAGTGAGAAGAGTGCCTTATTAAGGTTAATAAATTATTCATTATTATGCACTTATTATACACTTCACTATGCATTTTGCAGTGCCTTATTAAGGTTATTAAATCCTTTATTATGCCCTTGGGACTGATTTCAACTCATCTGCGTTGTGTATTGTTATTGCACAGGGATGGATTTGAACCCAGGTCTCCCACAGGAAAATCATCGTTCTAACCAGCTACGCCACCGAAAAGCTTCGAGTAGCCTAGTGAAGAGAAAGTTTTATCGTTTTTTAGGATTGGAAGCAGAGGTTAGAATTTTAGAGCGGAAGAAAGCAGCTTTAGCAACAGATAGGGAGGAGGAGAATGCAGAAAGAAGAGATTAAGATAGAAGAAGTTATGAAGGTCCGCTTGGAGTCTGCCTTTTCTCCATTTACGCTCAGGTATCCTCAAGCTCCATCTATCAGTACGCACTGAGTCAGACAGCTATGGAGGTGGAGTTGGCCGTGCTGGTCTGGAGGTAAGGGGACAGAGATTGTCCAGGACCTTAAAAGTGCAATCATTGATTTTACTTATATTGTTAAAACTAGTTAAAATCACCAGATATTAGATTGTTTTACTGAGCCATAGCGTCCTCTTCAATTATCTTATCCCTACTGGTCGTCTGTTGTTATTCCAGCATTTCTTCCTTTATGTTGTCAATAGCCGTCCTGTGCCTTTGCTCCGTCCCCTATGCTTTATAGGCCCTGGCCATTCGTTTTAGCCATTTAGTTTAATTTATTACTTAAGTTTATTATTTTTCATGGACAGTCCCCGTTATTTAACTGTGCAATGGGGCAGCTTTAGCCCGGCTAATTTCCAGCAGTAGTCCCGGGCCAGTTGTTAAAAAGCACCCTGTGCGGCCAGCTGCCGCCATCTTTTTCTTGTTCTCAGTCTCATCAGAATCAGAATTTGTTTTAGTGCCATTGTAGTTTGTCAACATACTTGGAATTTGAAAAGAAGGATGATCCTGGCACCCAAGGAGGGTAGATGATAAAAAAGCCTTTATTAATACATGGCTAATAGGTTAAAAAAAAGTCTTAATGTTTCCACCTAAACCGGTCTTCATCAGGACAACCCTGTTTAGGTCGGTTTAGGTCGAAACATGTCGACTTTTTTTTTTTTTACTTATTAGCCATGTATTAATAAAGGCTTTTTATCATCTACCCTTCTCGAGTGCCAGGATCATCCTTCTTTTCTGATATTGATTTTCCTCGCGATCCTAGAGCACCAGGGTGACTACTTTTTTACGTCCCGCTGAGCACCTTGATTCCTGTTTTTTTATACTTTTTTTTTAATTTGCTTGGATGACATGGAGACGGGGAGCAGGAACAATACAGGACAGTGCAAAGAGCGGGTACAAAATACTAACGCAAAATAAGATAAGATAATTTAAAAAAAATAAATATACAAAGTTTAGTACGGTCAGTGTGTATAGTGAGTGTGTAAAGTGTAATGTGTGTGTGTGTGTATATAGTGTGTGCAGCGTGGTATGTGTGTGTCTCTCAATGGTGGTCGGGTCCAGGCAGGGCAGGGAGGAGTCAGAAGGGGACACAAGCCTCGTTGATGAGGCCGATGGCTGTGGAGAAGAAGCTGCTTCCTGATTGACCGCCACCTCCTGCCTGAGGGGAGTGGCATGAGGTGATTGTGGTTTGGGGTGGGAGAGGTCAGCCACAATCTTCCTGGCTTCAGGGTCCTGGAGTTGTGCAGGGCCAGGGGGGAGGGCAGGCTGCAGCCAATCACCAAGGTGGATTGGATGACACTTTGCTCTTACTGCCATCTAGTGGAATTTAGGCCTATAGGTAAAATAAAAATCAATGATTGCAGCTTCAATATAAAGTGTTACCTAGAAAGGGTAGAAGTACACATTGCTCATATCTGCATTAGAGAGGACTAGCCTTTATTGGTTATCTTTCTGCTATTTCAGGTTGTTCAGTCTCATGTGAGATTCAATATGGCCTTTGTGCCTACAGCCCTGTTCTCTGCTCTTTAGGCCTCACTACAACACTGTTATTGACATGTTTATTTACATGTTTATTTTGAGCTAAAAGTTAGGTTTTGAAGTTCTGACAACATGTTAATGGTTGTCAATTAGATAAGTAGTGAAAGGTTGGGACAGGTCGGCAACGCGAGGCGAGGTCACCGTTCAGCCTCTATTTAAATGTCGAACGACAAATGTTTGTCGACAGGAAAAAAATGTCGACCGACATTTAGCATTTTATACTTCAGCGAAGTGTCTGATCACCTCCATGGTAATCTCGCATAGCCAGACCTATCTCCACACTTCGTTTACGCTGTGCCAGCGCCGGAGCCAGCCCCGGACGCAGCGACGGTGCTCTTGCAAAATAGTCTGGATTGAATCTGATTGGTGCCGAGAGAATCTCTCGGCCAAATCAGATTAATTTGCGTCGCCACTGATTGGGCAGTGTGACAACGAATGACAAGGTTTATTGCCAAAACCTACAGTCAGACTACATCCATGGTTACTTGCAGACGCGTGGCTGATTGATCCATGGCAACGAACGTGCCTTCTATCTAGGTATCGAATCACAGCTGTGCGACGAAAGTGACGGCGTCTGCGACATCAGAAAGTTTGGTAGGTGCAAGACACCCCTGTCTGACACAAAAAAAGTGTAGACACTTTCAAAGGCGGTAGGCTACGATAAGAGGAATGCGGCCAACAATGCAGCATATGAAACCCCATCACTATGACCCCCTTCCAGCCCCTAGACCCTGCTTTTTAATGACCCTAACCAGACGGTCATAAAGAAGTCACCGAGATGACGTCCTGGTAAGGCATTAAAATCATCCCGATATCGGCTGTAGGCTATAGTAGGCTAATAATCTGGCCTAGTCCTGAATGTCACTGAAAGACATCAGCATGACGAAATTTGGATCGCTGTGGTCTTTAAACACCTGTATAAAAAAAACCTTTCAAACTGCCTGAATGAGGGGGAATTTCAACACCAGCCAACACTCGTCTTGTAGATAATTGCGCAGGTGGCCTGACCACCGCGTTTGAGACAGCACTCAATGTCTCTAATAAAAGGAAATGGTGGGCTTTTCACTACAGAGCCTGATAATAATAACTGAATGTCGCATATAATGGGAGGATAAAGGACACTCTGAACTGTCACTATTTCAGCTATCAGTATATGGAGGAATACACTCTTTAAATTCAGGTTTGATACCCCAGCTGATTGTTAGCATGGAGACGGTGTGCAAGCTTCCCTTTCAATGCCCTCATAACCTGTTCATGTTCAGAGGACACTAAAAGTGATCACCTCAGATTTATCTTGGCCAGACACGAGCAGCAAAACGGGAGCTTTCACTCCATTAGTAGATTGAGGAAATTTACCACATGTGCCAAAGGCGGGAAAACGTGGCCATAGAAATTGATAGTGGCAATAACAACACCGAGGGCATTGCAGACAGCCTCTCTATAAGACTCCCAAAAATTGCCACTACCCAGAGAGGAATGACCCATTATCCACTGTGATGATGTTTGGAACCTAGCTAGCAGAACCGGAACCCATTGAGTTTAGAACCTACAGGTGGCATAGAGTGAATCATAACGACCTCACTTCATCTCAGGAAAAGACATTCTCATGCAGCGTGTCAAAAAGCTGGTAGACTTGGGATTTGATACCTCCGGTATATGGTTGTGCGTAGTTGTAGTTTGGATTAGCAATCCTGCTCTCTGCTCAGGGTGACACAGTTTCTTTTGATTGTGATTTATGATCTTTACAAAACACATTTGGCCTATCACCGTGGCGGTATTCATTGCTGTGATGAAACATGGTCAAAATGAAGCAGAGCAGCCCTCCTTTCCTGTCATAAACCTTTTGAAGGTGCAGTGCCACCAGAGCGTTGGACTCATTGAATACCGTGAGGAGAGAAACTACCGGATTTATCACAACGTTCCAATGGAGAATTAGGCTTGGAAGCATGGTGCTGTTAACTCATTGAAATCTGACGTCACGCAGACTGACCAAACAGCATTCAAACCCCGCTCACGTAGGGAACATATTTACAGCTCAACCTTATCCAGACACGTTATCATGAGAGTGTTTTATCGCCAGTCTATCTGGGGGGTGGTCCTCTGAGCAACAAAGCAGCAGATTCAGACCACGTCTGACAGTTTGATGATTTGGTCTGTATGCGGCTTATCCTCATGCTGCAACCATACTGATTTATCTTTCCTGTAAGAGGAGAAACGATAGAGGACAAAGGTTGGCTTCCTTTGTAATATTGGCCTTGGGGAAGCGCCTGTCTAGTCCACCTGTGGCAATTTGTCGTAACCAGCCCTAACTCTGCTGCTCTGCATCTCGCCATGCACAGAATAATGTCCATAGATTTGATAAAAGGCTTGCTGATACAGAAGCAGCTTTCATTAATACGTTAGAGTGTTGTTTGAGTTGTGTGACCGAGAAGTTAAGCCTCTTCTAAGTTTATATTCTGAAAGTCTGGAAAGTAGTTCTTAGCTTTTAGGTGGAAAGCAGACATGAAGATGCTGAGACGGACTTCACCCTGGTCTGAGGGCGAATGACTCAGCTGATGTCTCACAGCCTTGCTAGCGTACTACTTAACTCACTTACTTGCTTGTCTGCTTTGGTGCTGAAATAATGGGCATTGTGGGAGTACATTTACATTCTGTAAACCCAGTTTCCGTGCCTAATGAGGAAATGGGATATGCACTGGACAGGATGAAGGTTGCGTATTATTGACTTTTGTAGGATATTAACAAACAACACACAGTGGCCTGTTCCTTGGAAACCTACCTACTGTAGCGCTGTATTGAACGTGAATATACCGTATGGGAAGTGAGAGACAATTGAAATGGAGCATCCCTGTTGTGAGACGTTGTGAGTCGTGCAGAGCTTAATGACAAACCGATATTCCATTGAACAGAGAAAATATGTATCCAGGTTTAGGAAAGAGGAAGAAAATCTCGCTGTGGAGAAATGATTGTGGGCGTTGTGCAGTCGGTGTGTTGTCACCTGATGATTGACTATTCCTTGGGGTTATTTAGCAGATGGAGTCTCTGTTTAGTGTTAGTTCAACACAGACACACTGTCTGCCCATTACACTGCTTTGGCAGATACCACCATAGCCTTATGGTACCTCTTCACTTTAAAGCTTCCATTTGAACTCATTAACATTAACACTCTCTGTGTGAAGTGAGAGATGGCAGACATACCTGTTCAAGTAAGTAAGGCAACCAACAGAATGGGCCTTCATATTGTCACTAGGGCTGCAATTAAGAGCAGTCAGTTTTTATCAGGAAAGCACGGTTTGGATATCATTACCATATTCCACATAGCAAACTTAATGAGCATTCCTCTGAGGGCTGCCTCTCATACTTTTCAATAGATGCATAATTTATTCAGATTTCTTTCTTAAAGCACTTTCATCAAAGTTTCCTCTCTTTTGCATCAGAAGAGGGCTGCCTAGGGCAGATTCTAAAACTCAGATCAGAATTGTGGCATAATTATGCCTTTGTGGCATTCTTGAATCTTGAATCTTGTGTTTCGACACAGCTCAGAAATCCAGAATATTGGTTCCTTACCTCAGAGCAACTGTCCTGTCTTCACAGTTGGAAATGGCCCTCACTGATTAGCCCTCACTGATTGGCCCTCACTGATTGGCCCTCACTGATTAGCCTATGTGAAAACCTAGATTAGATAAGTGTAATCAGAAAAACTGGTTTAACAGACTAGTACCGGTAGGTAGCTTGCTGATAGATTAAATTTAGGGAAAGATCGAAATTCTAAAACTTGTCAATATGATACCTGACATACTGGTTTCACTTTGACTGCTAACGAGACTTTAATTTAAAAGCTTGGGTTAGTGGCTGTGAGCCCAAGTTGGTATGCAAATGTATTGTAATTCACAACAAAAACAATCTAAATGATAGAATTTGATGAGCTGTGGAATTCTTAATGTTCCGTCATCAGTGAGACACAATGTCAAACAGCCAGACACTTGGTCCAAATCGATTTTCTAATTAGTTTGCTGCATGAATGTCACTAAACTATCTAAACGGATGCCAAGTTCTGTTCTCAGTGCTTGAATCCACATTTTAGATTCATTAATATTTCTATTATTTCTTTCTGTTTATGTTCAGAAGCTTTTAAGGCCATCACTTTTCATGTGTTTACTTTTTTGCAACAACGAACCAAACACTGGACATGCAATTGCAATGTAGAGTTTGAGAAAGCTCAGTATGTGTCAGTATTCTCAAGAGTAGCTCTCTCATCAGGAACCGATTGTAAAAGGTGTCACAGCTGTAATTAGTTCAGGCCTGGCTGTACAATGGTTTGCTTTACAAGCTTGGTTGACTATGGAGTGCACTTTCAATCCACCAAGTGCCTCTAATTTGTCTAATACCCCAGTAGAATTAGCTTCTGTTTCCAAAAATAAGATCAAGACCATCCAACCAGAGGAAATGAAGAAAACAATCAATATAAACAGAATGAGAATTTAATTGGCAAAAGTTCAGATTCCATAACAATGAGATGACGTTATGCACCAACTTCTAATGATGAAACAGAATAAAACTTCACAATACACATTCTCGTGATTCCTTTTTGAGGTCAGATGACTTCATATTCCACACAGTTTGATTGTGCAGTCAGGCACTTGCTCCAGACTCCCACCTCCTCCAGGGAGAAGAACCTCCTGTCCTTGTCTCGGCTCGCTCTGAGTGGGCCTCAGCACTGGGCTGTCCTCAGCAGCCCGGTCAAAACAGCTTCACTCTTCCATCCTCTACAGCAGCGGATCACAACCTTTTTTGCACCACGGACCGGTTTCATATTAACAATATTTTCGTGGACCAGCTTTTGGGGAGGTCGAGGGGGCTTAATTTGTGCTGAGATTTGGACCGGGACCTATTTGATTGGATCCGGCACCTCGTTTGTAATTATCAAAATATCAAAATAAATATTGTGTAATATTTATTGGTATCTGCTGTCATTCTTTTATTTTCCATTGAAGTTACTTGTAAAATGCTTGATTGCCAATTTTGGATGCATGACAGATGTGGCCGATGTCAATCACTCAGGTCACGCAGTGACACTGGCTCCCAATGTGAGTTTTGTACAAGCATGGGAGTTTTGATTTTTTTCTAACTGTTAAAACGGTAGATCAAGGTCGAAATAGCAAAAGCATTGCCAACATGGATGTATTAAAAGGAAAAGATTGCTAGGAATGAGAAGAGGAATATGACATGGAGAACTTGGAGTCGGAGAGAGAGGGAGATGAGGAGTAGGCTGTGGAGTTGGTGAGGAGACTTTAAATGGTGGATTTTAGATGTAGCCTAATGTATGCCAAGGTTATTATAGTTAATGAAAACTAACTAAAAAAGTAAAACTAGGTGTGAAAAAACATTGTAGTTAATAATAATAATAAAAACAAAAACTAGTCTTTAGAAAAAATAAATAAATAATAAATATAACAAAAGATAACTAGCTAAAACTGTATTGTGATAAAAATGATCACAAACTAAAAATATATAGAAAATGTCCTTAGTTTTAGTATTTTAGTATTTTTCATTTTATACATAAGCCTAGTATTGTGGGTGGATATGAAATCTATCCTTTTTTTTTAGCTGTGTCCCTGCGCAGAAGTGACATGACGTGCGCTAGATGGTTTGTTTCACACGGAGTGAAACAACGTGAGCTCACGAGATCAGGATAGTTGCACGAGGCTAGTGCAGAAAAAAAAACTAACTAAAACTATAACTGAAACTAATAAAAACTAAACTAGACTAAAACTAAGCATTTTCTAAAATATATAAATAAACTAAACTAGCAAACCTGTTTTAAAAAAATATTAAAACTAAACTGTAATAGAAAATAAAAAGTTAAAATTAAATTAAAATCAAAACTAATGAAAAAAATCGAAACTATTATAACCTTAATATATGCTAGCCAGTGGTTTAATGCTTTTTGGTGTCATTTTGGCATAATGATTACCTTACTGTAAGCCCCACAGCTAAGCAAGTGGGCGTTTGTGCAGTGAAATGGTGAAATGATGAGTGGCTATTATGAAAACTCTTAAGTCCCATCGTTGTGGGCATGATTCACACTTCGCGGAGTTTGCGAGCACGCAGTTTATCCTTTCTGTGCGGCCTGGTAGAGAATGGCTCGGTGGTTGGCAACCGCTGCTCCACGGTGTCTCAACAGCTTCCGTCTGCGGCCTTGCCACATCAAGGTGGTGCAGTAACGTCCGATAGCGTGTTAAAAGATCGTCACTCTGAGCCACCATTCTGGCAAGGTCCTACTGTACAACATCTCATCCGAGCATGTTGACGACGTCACTGCCCCCCCTGGAGCGGTAAGTGAGATTTTTCCCCTCTCCTTCTTCTGGTGTCATCTGGGTAAGGATCCTCCTCTTCCTCCTGTTCATCATCATCATCGTCATCATCATCACCTGGGTAAGTACTCCTGTGGCAGCCCACTGAGGTTCCTGTCCCTCAGGGCCTGGTCTACAGTGTGTATGTAGGAGTCAATGGTGCTCCTCATGCCAGGGGTGAAGGGGTCAAAGGAAGGTCTCTGCGCCCCGGTGCGTTTGAAGTGACCGTCCTGGTTGCTACGGGCGCATATCAGCCTCTCCTCGGTCACGCTGGCGTTGAGGAAGGAGCCGAGGAGGCGGAGCTGGGGGAGGAGGGCCCTCTGCAGGTCTTCGTAGTGCACCACCAGCATCCTCTGGCCAAACTTCAGCCAGCTCAGGGCATGGGACGCCCACCAGGGGGCGTAGCTGTCAACAAACTCTGGCCACTCTGAGGAGAGGAAGAGAATCACATACTGTATCAGAGTAGGTGACGGCGTCACGGTGGGTGTATATACTGTGGGTGTATATACTGTGGGTGTATATACTGTAGTGACGGCGTCACGGTGGGTGTATATACTGTAGCTTTTGTGTCTACGTAGCACTCGTAGCAACCGACGAGCATTAGTCATCACTCATGATCTCAGATCAGCATTTTGTATCTCCTTTCAGGGTCAGCTCTCTTGCATACTTTGTTCTCACGGCATCAAAGCCCCAGTTCATCCACTTCCCTGGGCTGTGCTTCCTCCCTTCGGTTGCGCGTTACCTGTGCTCTTCCACTGCGCGTCGGTGGCGTAGCCCAGGTGACCCGCACACTTGCGGTTGAACTCGGCCACAAGGGAGCGATAAGGATTGCGGATGAGCAAGATGGCCGCCTCGAACATCTCGATTTCCCTCTGGCCGCTCTCATGAGTCTTCACGCAGATGCTACGGCCGCTCTTCCAGTAGTCCTTCTCCCCCTTAAAGCCTGGTGACGAAGCGCAGAACATGAAGGCCGTGCCTGGGCTTGGAGACCCGGTAGATTTGATCTCTTGTAGATGAGGATTAATCCTCACGCGACATGCAGAATCATCAGGCCGAGGAGGCCGTCGTTCACGCGGTCGAGCGGCTTCCCCTCACCTTGGTTGTAGAGTGCGCCGTCGAAGTAGAAGCTTCCGGTATAGTAGCCGGTCACAAGCTCGATCAGGTGACGGACCCAGGTGTTCCCAGCTCCGGGAAAACTGGAGAGAGCCACCAGGGAGCCGGACTTCTGAGGCAGAAACACCCTCTCTCTGCACCTGGAGTCTGACACAGACAGAGCCATCCATGCATAATTCAGGTTGAGCATTGCGATGCGAACATAGCGACGACAACGATTTCACAGATATTTTTGGCTAAGGTCAAGTCTAATGAGGATTGTCATTCAGTCATTTCTAAATAGGGTTATTAGTACGTGGTTTAGGTGGAGGTCACAAGGTCATATCACATATCATACACACATTAACCAGTATTAA
This sequence comes from Borostomias antarcticus, assembly GCF_949987555.1. Classification (NCBI taxonomy): domain Eukaryota; kingdom Metazoa; phylum Chordata; class Actinopteri; order Stomiiformes; family Stomiidae; genus Borostomias; species Borostomias antarcticus. The sequence goes on from NC_140248.1 coordinate 17,408,042, forward strand.
AACCTTTCTCTGTATCTCTCTGTTTTTATAAGTGTGTATGCGCTGCCGAGTGCCTAAGATGGGAAAGAATGTGGGTTCAATGCTGTAACATCCTAATTCTTACTAGGTCTAAAGGGTAATTGTTATTGGAGTGTCTCTGTGTTCTCTTCTGTCGTCGTACTCAAGGGACCTGTGTGTTCCTTTAGAAGGGAACAATACTTTTTGGTGCCAATTTACCAGGTTGGATTGAGATGTCTCAATGGTTGAGATTTAGATGGTTGAGAGGTCTAAAGATTGACCAGTTAGAAAATCCCACCTAATCTGTTATCTGTCTAATATTCATATAATAAACTTAACATATAAAATAGAACGCATATTAAAAAAAGATCAGTTGTACACACAGCGCTGATGGTCGCCAACTCCTGGTGTTTATGCAATATACACCAGTTCTCCAAATATCTTGTCTCCCAAGTCGGTTCACTTCTCACGACATAAGTGTTGACCGCCATTTAGCTCAACGATCAAGAGCACTGACGTTCCTCACCGAGCACGGGGGTCTGATACACCTGGTAGTGGTCCTGGTCAGATGTGGAGGAGGGGTTGGAGCTGGCGGTGTGGTCGGGGCTCAGACTCTCCGCACACCGCTCGGCCTTTAGCTGCTGACCCAGGCGGAGGAGGGACGCGGCCCAGGCGCAGAAACAGTGCGGCCTCCGCATCACGGCCAACGGGAGCTCCTGCAAAACTCAACCGTTAGGCCTGGTTCATAGTCAACGCAAGCTACGCCGACGCGGCTGTGAACGCGGCTCTACGCAAGACCTTGCGTAGTCTTGTGTAGCTTGCATAGCTTGCGCTAGCGTAGCTTGCGTTGACTATGAATGGGCCCTTAGAGGCGATTGGAAGGCCGAGTTAAAGCACCCCTCCATCTACAGGTGCATCCCCCAAAAATGAGAATATTGTGAAAAAAGTTCATTATTTTCTGTAATTTAATTCAAACAGTGAAACATTCATGTGTTCTAGATCCATTACACAAAGTGAAATATTTCACACTTTTTTGGTTTTAATCGTTATGATTGTAGAGTATGTTCATTTATACACTCAATACTTGGTGGGGGCTCCTTTTGCACAAATGCATCAATGTGGAGCGTGGCATGGAGGCAATCAACCTTGAAATATTTCACTACATATGTAATGAATCTATAATACATGAAAGTTTACCTTTTTTAATTAAACTATGGAAAATAATGAACTTTCCACAATATTCTAATTTTCTGAGATGCACCTGTATACTAATTATGTTGGGGGGGGGGGGGGGGTCCCTTGTGGTGGGAGGGATGTGACCCTTGAGTGGTGTGATGGCTGAGTTTCACAAGATTTCTAAATCCCCCTGGTGTTATTTCCGCTGGTTTCTTGGACTATTGTAGCTGTCTTAGTTTTATTACTGACTGTAAACATGACATAGCCTCACATATAATTTATAATGAAACAGCTTAGTTAAGAAAGTCAATACCGAGATGCACTTCTAGAGACGGCACACACACAGACACAGACACACAGACACACGTATGATCAGCACACTGTGATATTTACACCAACCACAGTACAGGGGCATCCAGTGTGAAGGACTGATTTTAGACCCCATCTATTTCTCATTAAAGGCACATTAAACCTTAAACAGTCAAACAGTGTTAGAGAAGCTCCATCTCAAGACAGCGTGCCATTTCTATCTCCGGGGAGCGGAAGCGGCTCCTGATCGATGACGCCTCACCCCTGTGAGAGGAAGACTGGAGTAGCCAAGATGAAATAAATGGATCAGTAATTTTCTTGCTGTTGAGAAGGAAATCTAACCTTATCTGTGCAGGTCTCTACGCAGGACTGTGAAGTCAGATTTGGCTGGAGGGTGTGCACCGAGAAGGCGTTGGTGGTGTTCTTTGGAATCTTGAAGCAGCCACTGTAGCGGACATTTTTGACTGAAAGTAAGAACATGTATGCAAACCCTATCAGCTCGGACCACAGCCTACACCATCAGCTATAGATGCATATGAAGCATTTTGTACACAAGGCAAAATAGCAGAAAAATGCAAATAATAATACAGTGATACTAATAACAACAATAATAATAATAGTAATAATAATAATACAGCAAATAATAACAATCATGTATGCATTATTCTCACAGTACACCAACAAGACAGAGTGATACACTGTTGTCCACAGGCATCTATTTATATATCTACTGGGATTGCATGGAGGCGAGGGCTTACTGTATTGCATACATGAATAAGTAAAACGAACGTCCTGGCCTGTTTCTAAGGTTACGTTACTCACGCTTCCTGTGCCCGGGAGGCTGCTCCTCCACCTTGTAGACGGAGAGGCGCCCCACGCCCCCGCAGTGGGAGCCCCCCCCCCCCCTGCACGCCACGCCACAGTCCTCCTCCGGGGCCCTCAGGCTGCTGATGCGGTTTCCACAGTGGCACTCTGCCCCATATTCCACACCCGCAAACTTGTACCCACTACAGAGACGGGCGCACACACACGCACACACACACACACACACACACTCACACACACACAAAAACACACACACAAGCAAACACACATACACACAAACACAGTATCATTAGCCTTGGGCTGTATGTAGCCGCAGGCTAGGTTTAGCCCAGGGCTAACTCACCTCTTGGGACCCCAGATTGCACACACAGACTAAACATCTGACGGGTACATGTTTGAATTGAGCCCACTAATGCAAGCAATTCAATATAACGAGCATAACGCTGCTGTCGGGTCCAATCCTTCTGTCTCCAAAATGGCTCCATTTTCAGAATGTCGAAAATAACATTCCAATTTCTGTTCAATGTTTTTTAACCATAAATCACACGATAAGCTGTTCCTAATACATTTAATTGGTCCCTGGGAGGTGTTAATATGTTGTAAAGGGTACCCACAGCTTTCAATTGAAAAAAATAAAAGAATCACCAAATTGGAGACAGAAGGTTTAGATTCGACAGCAGCGATAAAAGTAGGAACAGGGATTTTTTATTTTGTTCCTGTTGAATAGATCCTGGTAATAAAGGCTTTGGTTGGAGTGAAGCTCTAATTTACATCTCAAGGACATTGTGAGTCATCCTTTCCTCTCTCTGCCCTGTCCTCTCCTTGGTAAAGATGCAACCTATTCAAAATGACCTTTTTATATTTGCTTTGGGCTTCCCATAAATTGCTGTGACTTTTACTTGTGTTTTTACTCAGAGGTTGAAAGCATGACTCCTTTCTCCAAGTGGGTGGAAGGCAGGCTCAGTCGGGAGATTCTAAATAGCTTTGCGATCCAGCTGCATTGATTTGGCAGACCTCCTCTGTTCTGTCTCAGCTGTAATCGTTCTGTTGTTGTTCTTGCTCTTGTCTAGATGTAGTAGGGGGGGAAATTCAGCTGCGCCATCAAGGGCTAAGTTTCCCCTTAAAGCCTTGTTGAAGCGCAAAGATGATCTCTCCTCTGGCGGCGTACTGTAGTGAGGTCTGAGGATGATCTCGGTGCTCCAACGCCTCTGGGAAACTCAGCCCCACATTCAGTCCATCAATTTACATACAGTAGTTTCCTTATTTATGACTTCTAACAAATACCGTCTTCCCTTGGGTGTTTGATGCTGCCTCTCTCACTTCCAGAATGTGGTCCCCTCACCCCCCCCCCCACACACACACCCGAACACGCACACCCTCCAACACACACACTACTGCCATCCAGCCACCTGGCTCCCCTCTAAAACACAGGGCTTATTCATCTAGATGAGTGAGATTGAAGCATTCACTCAAACAGCATGCTCTCTGTGGTTGCCTTTTAGGTTCCTGTCCAGGGTGCGTTCATGCATTACCTTTCTGAGCAGGTGTCTTGACATAAGGAGCTGGTCATTTTACGCAGGTCGTACAAAATGGTTCCCCCCAGGGCACGTTCACTGGCATCGTGCAAGAAGCAACCGACATAGGTCCCTTGCCATGTCAAAACAGAACAAGTCAGGGAAGGAAAGCCTTGTGATATTGGATTTTCTCAAAAACAATAACATTGGGCCTCATTCATCAACCGTTCTTACAAAGCATTTTCTTTATAAACGCCACTTACTCGCAGTTTTCACAAAGATTGTGACATTCACCAATGTTTTCTCTTTTGGGATTTGTTCGTACAGTAGGTAAGAACAGAGTCTACGAATACTAATTGTTTTCGTGATTTTACAAAGCGAGTGTTGTCTTTCCGATATTAGCCTTGATGCGATTGCACAGGTGAGATAAGTGTACACTTGTCTCCGGATACAGCGTTCACTGAACGAGCAGGCTAATAGCTTCCTTTGCATCTTTTTTGTGTTATTTTATATTCACTACCGACGCACTACTGACGCACTCCACCACCTTGAGATATTAATTTGGCCATGCCACCTTTATTTTCAATTTCTTTGTGTGATCTCTGTGTTTGTCACAGGTTTTGTCACTCTCATCAGTATCGCTTCCACCCACGCTGGCTTCGATCTTGGGTCCCCTGACTTGCCAATGCACACATGACAGAGCACCTTCTACACCACCGAAAAGCTAGCAATTATATGGCGCATGTGGGCGGTATTCATACTGCGGTGAGAGTTTAACATATTCAGAGAGAGTTTAAAAAATTCAACTCATTGAACTCATCCAGCCGTTTACGAACACGTCGTGAATCCGACTGGAGCTTTCTTTAGGAACGTTCCTAGGAAGACATTTAAGAACGGAACTTAGGAAGATATTGGTGAATGAGGCCCAATGTTTCTGGTTGTATACTTGAGCCACACTGCACACTATGCAGAGCTGTTGCAATACTGATACTGATGATTTTGTTGTTGGAATTTAAACAGCTATGGTTCAGATTGTTCTGCGGGTGGTTCTGCAGGTGGTACCTTTGTCTCTGCCGCTCCTGTGGACAGCAGCTCTCTGCTCATGGGTCTCTGGCGTGAGCCCATGGAACCAGCGGCGATGCAGGCGTTGGACCCCCAGGTTCCGGGAGGCCGGCCAGTGGCGCCCTGTCCTGACACCTCCTCCCGACACGCCCTGGGTGACTGCCCACCTGGAGCGCGCCCTAATGCCCAGGCCCGGCGCCCGGGGGGCGGTGGGGGGAGCCGGCAGCGCCAGGACTGGGGGGAGGCTGGCGAGGCCTGGCTGGGACACCCTCAGGGTGGAGCGCTGCAGGAGCAGGATGCTCCCCGCCATCAGATAGGCGATGCCCAGGAAGAGGAGGAGCATCTGGGCCCGCCTCAGGAAGCAGTGCAGTCTATAGAGGGGCGCCGCCATCCCCGCACACCCCAGCTCACTCACTCTTGACACCCCAGTGAACTGCCACTCCTCAGAGTGGGGGTGGTGGGGGATCTACAGCCTCATCACAGCCTGAGTCATTCTAGCTCTTCCCCGGGCTCAGCCAGTCCAGAGACACAGTAGATACCTCCTCAGGCCACCCAAACTACGGGGTCCATCTCCATGTATCCTGATGAGACCAAAAAACTGCTGCAGTTATTAGATATGTCACGCCACAACTGTTTGCAGTAATCTCCACGGCAACGGTCAGCAGCATAACCCTCTGAGGAGTTTCTTGGGAAAACCTAGAGCACAAATGGAGGCGAGTCAAATTTGAAATGGCAGAGGATATTTCTCTTTGTATACGAGCACAATAAAACGTGTGAGGGAGCAGAGCTGGGGGGGGGGGTTAGACCTGCAGCTCATGTTGACATATAGGCTTGCGTCTCTCTCCTGGAGCATGACATTTCCTTTGCCACTTCCTCGTCTTTGTCTTTTTCCTTCCTTTAGCGTGCATAGTAAGAGGTAATATTCCAGCTCAAGCAAGAAAGGCCAAATCCCCTCAACTAAATAAATGCCTCCCTCGAGTTCTTCATCTATCTTGTTCTAGTATTGTTCCCCAGGGTAGCATGGATGGTGGGCGTAGTGAACAATCTTTAATCATTTGGATTATGAACAGACTTATGGAAATGAGTACTTCTCAATATTATTTTTGAACTGGATTCTTCAGCCATTTCAAAAGTATTGATGTGCAGCACATTCTCAGACAATGTGAGTTGCACAGCCCTGTTAATATCTGCCATGTTAATATCTGCCAGTCTCAAAACCTAAGTCACGATTCTTTCTGCTCCCACAGTGAAAGTGATTATGAGAGATAAAACGGTGCTATTTCTGGATGCATCCAATAAAGCAGGATTATCACAGCAGAATGCTGAACATCTCTTCAGTCTGCATTATCAAAAATATGAATATATCAATTGCTTTTGATGAGTTAGAGAGTGAGTGAGTCTGCGGAATATGGAGTTGTTAATTGCTGCATACAGTATCTAGTTTCCCTCTGCTTCTCCACCGACACAGGTTTAACAGACACAGGTTTAACAGACACATGATTAACAGACACATGATTAACAGACACAGGTTTAACAGACACAGGTTTAACAGACACAAGATGCAAGATGTTTCAATCCAGATGTATAAATATGTTAGCCTGGAAATAGACTGCAGCTTAAAGTGTTCTATGCAGCTATGGAAACTGTTGATGTTAGGCTGATGTTCAGGATTGACCTGAAGCCTGTGAGTGCCACCACCCTGACATGATCCTGGTTAGTTTGTTGTTTGGATGTTTGTTTGGTTGTTTGTGACAAGTTGCTTTGCCATGCTTTATAACAGTAGCATGCAGTGAGAAATACATTTGGGGCGCATAGAGTGTTTTTGTTAAGCCATACAGAACACATTGGTCCAGGGTGCTGATGTTTCCTTTTCACGTGAAATTTCAGCACAAAGAACAGCAACAGTCCCAGTAAATACATAGTTGACAATGCAATAGTTTCATTGAATTTACTACTCCGCTACTCTTCATTCATTGAAGTTGTTGAACACACCGTACTAGAATGAATAACTGTTGAGGATGGAAGCAACAGTTTGCACACAGAACGTGTGCACAATGCAATCCCTATCTGAGGGCGAGTCCTGGGGTGGTTTATTCAACTTCTACAACTCTTAAAATGAACATCTAAAAATTAGGTTGCAATTTGATTATTTTTTTTACAAATAACAATTCGCGTGTCTATCTTGTAAGCAACGCATATTAATGCAGAAGTCGCTCAGACAGTAACACGCAGCTTAAAATCACTGTGAACAGCCATACGAATCTGGGAACATCGGCTTACCTTCGATGTTAGATCATTCGGAACAGCATCTTCCCATAGCCTACAGATACAGAATCTGGTATGATTGATCTCCACGTCCTCTTAAGATCTATAACATCCTGCTTTTTCCAAAAAGCATTGATGCCGTATGTGAATTATATAACCAGTTTTGCTCCGGTCTTCTCAGTCTCCGCTACTCTCTCCGTAGCAGAGGGTTATATAGGATACGGAGAGGCTGAGTGAGTGTGGGGGAGAATACTCATTTGCATTGGCGATCCCAGCGCGTCAGAGGCTGTTGATGCTGTAAGGGGGAAACAGGTCCCCCAGCGGCCACGGTCTTGTACAACTGGTCATAATCCAGACTTCTGTATGCTACTGTAGGATTAATAATGATGTAGGCTATAGTCAATTAATAGAGTTAACCATTTCAAGGTCATGTGACACTGCGGCCCCTCTTGAGAGAATTGCTATTGTCAAATCTTCAAACATTCAAATCTATAGACCAACCCCGAGTGTTTTAGATGTTTTTTCTTTGTGTAGACTAGACTCGGGATTAATGTTTTGATCAGTTGATTTATTGTAGGCGACATTGAAAACGCGACAGCAGCACCATGGACAGCGACATTCTTCCTATTCATCCTCAGGCGCAAGTGTCCACTAGGCCTGCACTACAGAGAAGAAAATAACCTGGGCTACTTAGTACCAAAATAGTTCTTCGTCGTGTCCCTGTAAGATGACTCTTATTTGGCAGTAGATAACCGTATACATAACCTATTTACTGGTTCTTGTAGGACCACGTGCAGTTCCACCAAGAGGATGGCAAGGTTGTTATGTTAGGCTAATGTGGTCACTCCTGGAACCCAGTGTAAAGAGTCTCTCGTGAGAGGCTACGAGTACCCAAAATAATCCTTAAGCACAGGGTTCTACACAGGGTAACAAAGACCTCCTGGAGTTCTAAAAATCACAATTTTCCTCACTACATTTTTGTCATTTTAAAACAAATCGATGTCTAAGTTTGCGGTAATATTCAGGAAAGCATATGGATTTTATGGGGCACTAGTGCCTTGGTTAGATTAGGCTACACCGTCAACAGTCAAACCTAATGCTCCATGAGCTGATAAGATCATATTCAAGGCATGTAATAGGCTACACTTGCAATCCGGTTGCCAGCTCAAGGGCTGAAAAGGCTGTCTTGACTGAAAGCATTTAGGCCTATTGTTGTGCAGGTGATGTATTGTTTTTGAATTTACATTTCCAGTCTGCAGAACATGCGATTTTGGAAATACAGTAGGCCCATGCACATACACACCCATAGGGAGGGAAAGTGAAAACATGCGCCCCTAGCGGATTTGTTCCTATCGGAGAGGAATTTCAATGTAAACTCCCATAGACCGGATTTTCTAATAATTACTATGAAGCCATTTCGGTGAAGTTATCAAAACAAAAACTTGTGAGTGTCTTTGCAGCAATAACATACTAACTGAGAATTTCAAAAAGTATTTCGCCTTCTTTCAAATTTTTGAGGACCATGCCGACTAGTGCTCTGCTGGTGGAGGCTGGGGAGATGCCACTGTCCGCCCGGCGGGATAAGCTGTCGCTCTGGGGAGGACCAACCTGCGACACGGGTGTTGCGTGACTGCTGGGAGTATCTGCAGCCACGGCGGTCTAAGGGCTTTGGATGGACTGTTCAGGCACTCGCTGAGGGCTATGGCTTGGCTGGGCTGGATTATGGGCCACAGCTAGTGTGGGGTAATGTCCCTCTGTGGGTGTTTCCAGAGCCCAAAGTGAACTTGAGCCTTGTCGACCTGAAGTCGGGCTGGGCTATATGGCATGGGGGTAACTTTGGGTTCTTGGTCCAAGATTATGTGCAGCGGGAGTACGTGTCCTGCCTAACTATCTTCACAGATGGCTCTAAGGACCCGGGGACAGGGCATGTGGGGGCTGGGGTGTATGTGCCTGACCTTAATGTGTTTCTAAACGCTTGCCTGATCGTCTTGCTGTGTTCCCTGCCGAGCTGGTTGCTATAATTTTGGGTTTGCAGTGGGTTGAAGAGGTGAGGCCTGAGCAGGTGGTGGTGTGCTCAGACTCGGCTGTGCTCAGAGAGTGGGGGTCTTCTGCTGGACGTCAGTATGCTGCTAGTCTGGGGCCTTTCTCGTTCGGTGTTGTTTCGCCGGTCTAGAGCGGAAGCGCGATGACGCATCCCATAATCATCCGGTCTGGACCGGAAGACGAACAGTTGTTGTAATGTTTTTACTGTAGGCTGCACATGGTTAAGTTTTGAGTAGATAACATTCGCGATGGCATCACCAGGCATAACACCGACAAAAATTGTAAAAGAAGATGCGAGGAGAACTACCGGTTAAGGAAAAATAAAGCAAGCGAATGTTGGAGGCGGGCTCTACAGGCTCGAGCCGGATGATGGGGCGGGCTTAAGGCAGTAAAGTAAATAGATACCAGGCTCTCCTACCCGAGGAGAGACTGGTGACGCGAGGCTAGTATGCTGCTGCTGAGGCTCCAGAGGCCGGGCCTGGATGTGCACCTCTGTTGGGTCCCTGCCTAATACATCCATGGTCCCTGCACATGTGGGAGTCCTGGGAAATGAGCGTGCTGACAGGCTGGCTAAAGGTGCTCTAGAGGTTGGGGAGGATGCCATTTTGAAAGTCCCGTATGGGAAGGGTGAGGCCAAGTCCCTGATCAAAACACCAGTGATGAGTCCTGGCAGCGGGCATGGGATAGTTGTGTCAAGGGGAGGCACTACTATGGCATCCAAAAGTCAGTTGAGGTCACGCCTTTTAGTGGGAGATGCAGGAGGGAGGAAGTAATGCTCGCCAGGTTACGGTTCGGCCATACTGGCCTTAGATCCCCCTTCACCTTTTAGCAAAGTGCGAGTCGGGTGACTGAGGTGTGTGGCGTGCCTGAAACAGTTGAACATGTGCTTCTGCAGTGTAGTGGCTACAATGTTGAGAGGGCTATACTGTGGGGTAGGATCAGTGAACTGGGAGGGGGTGGAATTTATGCAGGATTCTGGGGATGGGTGATAACATGAGGGAATGTTGTAAGGCACTGTTTACTTTTCTAGCAGATTCAGGGGTTGGTCGGAGGATTTAGTTCCTGGGAGCCAGTGTAGGCTGATATTGTTGCCTAAGTAACACAAGCACTACTCTCCATGGAGAAACCCAGTGTGTCTGTCTCAGTCTATTGGCTGATATATTATCCATGTTGTTGCACACTCCAGTATGGTAGGTGGCGGTATGCACCTTATGCTGGTCCGCGATCCACCAATAAACCAAGGAAGAAAAGGAAGAAGAAGAAGGCACGCGAGCGGTGAGCGTTGAGCAATCCACCTGCATATGCGGAGTGATCCGAGTAGCCTATGGATCCAATTTTGTAATTTAGCCTGATCCCTGTGTCCATTTCTAAACCCTGTGTTGACATGGATGGTGTTTGTGTACACTGTGAATAGCTAGCTAGCGAGTTAGCTCATATTCTAGCAGTAACTGTAGCTAGCTAACTAGCTAGCAAACGCTAGGCTAGCTAGCTAACGCTAGCAAAGGTGTTTCATTATTGTCTATGGAGCAGCATGCTCTGAACCTTTCAGCACGCTGCTCTGCTGAAGGGAGGTGTCTCACATTTTATCAGCGCCGAAAATATTGTAACTTTTCCATGGAGGAAGCGCCCTATGATTGTTGTGTTCTGTCGCTTATGGCAACGAATAGCATCGGCCAGGGACAATGCAGTGCGCCTCGCTTTTTTAACTTGCAAAATCTGCCTTGTGAATGCGCTTTAAGAGCAGTAGCTAACGCTAATTAATGCTAACTAATAAGAACATTAGCTACCCAGTAAGAATAGTAGCTAGCTAGTTCGCTAGCTAGTAGTGTTGTTGTTAGCTAGTTGCTAGTAAAACGGTTTTGTTTTAGGTCGCTTTGCACTCGATATTAGCTAGTTTTGCACTCGATGTTGTCTCGTCAAAGTTGTTTGACGCACCCAACCAACCCACAAAAGCGCATGCAAATATACAACTCTTGAATCAGGATTTTCCAGGTGAACAACCAACCACAAACTCTGATTTGGTCATGTATTGCAATATGCTAGAAAGGAGTTTGGCGTATAGTAGCCTACAGTATGTATTGCACGTTGTCAAACCGTGACATTTGGACGCAGATGGCAGAGATTGGGCTGTGATATCACCTAAAGGAACTTTAAGAACCAAGATTAGTTATCATCTGTACAGTATGTGCTGCATATACCTTTGACATTATGTTTTTTCTTTCTCTAACAAATCTTTGTGGAGACATCTGCCTCATCCCTCTGTTATGATAATCCTGCCAAGAGCTTGTCTGTCCTCTAAAACTGGGCCCAGTCCCGCCACTCAGGGGGGAGGCAGCTTCTCTATGCATGTGCTTTTACTTCTCACGACTCACAGACTCAACAGTTCCATGACTGGATAGAGAAAATGCTATGCCTGCAGCCATTACATTGGTTTTGGTTCCATAGTGAGTTACCTGCCCATTTGATCGTTTGACCTTAGCACTTCACCAACATTGTCACACAGTGACCTCACAGTGACCTTGCTGTAAAGCTCCTGAAAGAAGATACCATAGTGAATGAGTGACATCTTTACTGGTTTGATGGCCGTAGTATCGACTTACCTCTTGCAAGCACAGTAAATCAAACAGTGCTCTCATTGTGGCTTCTACAGTTATACTGCAGATTGGTTTCAAACACCCTGTGATGCTTGTGTAGATTGCACAATGCTATCTGCTGGTCACACCAAGAATGTACTTTTACTGCAATACAAGTTTGCAACAGTGTTTATACAGTATGGCAGCTGTACTGTGTCTGGACGACTCCGTGGGAAATCTAGCAGAGTAGCCTCACCACAGGAGCTCTTCAGGCAAGCGGTCGATATTTGGTTTCCCATGTGGAAAGTTGGCAGCTAAAATCCCACCAGTTTTGAAAGCAGCAGGTCAACTTCGCGGGCTCTTAAGTGCCATACCTAATGCAAATACCTCCCATCCCTTCCTCTGAACTGACAAATTGACCTGATCACTTAAATGGAGGAACTCCCCTTTATGCCTCCTGGTTGGGATTGGCCAGCAGGGGTGCGCTGTTATCTTATAGTGTGTATTTTTCCTGGACAGTGGCCAACCATGGCCTTTCTCAAAAATAATCATATCCCACGCTTGTCCAAGGTCACAGAATCCGGAGATTGATTATGAACAATCCTCTACATCTCTGCTATTGGGGGAGAAACTGGATTAAGGCACTCCAATGACTGCAGAGTTGAGGCTTTGGGGATTGCAAACACAATCAGTATGTCTCTACATGCCTTCCCTGGTTCAATCATCCTCAAGTAATCACTGTAAGCAATGGAACTCCCTCTCCTCCAAAGCTGATAGAAAACCACCAGCGAGAGATATGATCCTTATTATTTGTCTGACATGGGTTCAATCAGGTTCAAACATTAACCTTGTTTGTGTTATGTGAGTATGAACATTTACAATAAACAATATTCAATTCTGGACATTTGGGTAATCTGGTCAAGTGGATATTGATGAGTTGTTGAAATAGCCTCCCAGTGTTCCTACTGACATAGGACAACGTTACTTTTACCTTTGTTTAAGCAGGCAGGCACGTCAGTTAAGAATAGATTCTTATTTACAATGACCTATGCCCACCCCGCATTTCTCTCTGTAAAGCACATTGTGTTGCCTCTGTATATGAAATGCGCTATACAAATAAGTTGGATTTGATTTGAAGTGCAGAAGCCTAAGGAATTATCAAATCAAATTCAAAGCACAATAAAGTTAATTCCGTCCACATATCACAATCACTTCCCTCTACAAAGTGAAGCATTATGCATTGTCAGTTCAACTAGGTCATCAACAAGTCTCGTCCTACATTTCCTACAAGTATGTTTACCAGAGAGCACACTCAGAAAGCCAGTCCTGAGCATGGGAGCAAATCCCAAAACTAAGGATTTGCATACACAAACACCCGACCTGTGGTCATGACAATCAATCTGATGGTTGCACATATACAGTACAGTACATGACTTTGCCATCACTATCTAAACAAGAACCATTACCCACAATGCACCAAGCCTCTATGTGCTTCATGTTTTATGTACGAAGCAATATTGGCAATGGGAAATGTGAGCTGTGGCTAGCATCTTGTGTAACGGAGACATGCATGAACATACGAATGGACAGAGGCAGTTTCAATAACCCCCCACCTCCCTTCTGAAATGGGGGCCCTTTCAATTTAATTGGGTGGGAAACAATTAAACCACACCCAGAGAATCTTTTTTAATTCCACACTACAAGTTTCTTCTAGTGGACCGTGTGCTTCCTCGATTGTCCATGTGCATTCAGTTACAAATGCAATAGTATTCTATTTATCTATTTATATAGATACATAGTATCTCTATTTTTGCCAGTGTCAAAGGCCACCAAAGTATTTCCAGAGACCAGAACGCAAATGTCCATTATGATCCCACAAAAGCTTTCTCATCTCGGTGTAAGGAGGGGCAGCTGTGGACAGATGCATGCATCTTTTTCTCTCCTTCCTCCCTGCTCTCTCTCTCTCTCTCTCTCTCTCTGCTCTTCAGAGTGGCAGTCATAGCCCCCAGTGTTTACACTGCATGACTCATGCATGAAAAAGATCCTGTTCATTCATCTCTGAGCCTCCCGCTGTGTGAGCGCTCTCTCAGTCGTCTGGATGACTCTGGCGCTACTGCACCATCTTGTCCGGCCTTTTCATCTTCCCCCCCAAGTCCAGATGCAGCGCCTGGCATCCACTCAGGGCTGGGAGCCGCTGGGAGCCCAGTCAGGCTGAGTGGAATTGAAATGGGCAGATGATGGACCTGGCCCTCATCTTTGGCCACTTTCCTGCTCCTCCGGAGTGTGTGTGTACTCATAAGAGCTCTAATAGCCTGGTTTATTCTCTGTCCACTTGAACCATGAACTATGACTGTCTAAATAAAGCTGAGGCTTGTTTATCATGCTTGTTTACCTTACTTGGTTATGATTGCGCCCAATCACCGAAATGAGATGGAGATGAATCTTTTTGGGCCTCAATTTGGTGAAACGTTCTCCAGGACATTTTCTGTTGATATATACTGTAGAAACAAAACATTTTCCACAAATGTTTTGGCTCTTTCACATATTGTGATTATCTCTCTCTCTGTTTCAAATCAAGACCGTCTGCCCAGTTAATTTGTTGTGCATAATAGTGCTGGGCGGGAGAATCTTTATTCTCAACCCATATTTGATCTAGCTTAATATGCTGCCGATGTTAATTCAACAAATTTAAAATGGCATACAGTAGTATCATGCCACATGGAAATACTTTAAGTGAATAATTGTCAAATTTTGCATCTGCCATTGCAGCTCAGCAGAACATCCAGGGTGGCTAATTAGAGAACGGATGGCTTATGATCAGGGGGGGTAAACCGTAATCCCCCCCACCCCTCTCCTTCACCCTCAATTTCTCTATTCTAATAGGCTTAGTGGAAGGTACTCAAGGGTTGAATGTGTTTCATTTTGTAATTACGACATTGATGGCAAGGAGAGGCGTGCAAGGGGTGGAAAAAAAAACATCTTAAATTAGCCTTGTCACACTGCAGGGAGCAGGCCAGGCGTGCTGGAAGACGATCGATGAGAAAATTGATGTATGTTGAAAAAAGAAATGCTGTGCAAAACAAAAACAGTGCGAACAGGAGATAGAGATGTTCTGCCATCTTCTTTTCTGGAACAAGATAGAACAAGATCACCTACAGAAGTGAGGCAGATATTTGTTCTATTTATCCAAATGTCACATTTCCCTTCCTTTTGATTTGATTTGATTTCCTGGGCATTGAACTGAAGGTCAGTGGTTGATTAGCGTGCCATTTAGACACTGTTATGTCTACTATGTTTGTTTCTTGCAAACTGACATGACAAAATCGACAACACTACAGTGCCTACACTGTATGTAGATACACAGTTGTTGAGTATATGTTTTTCTTCAAATCAAAATCAAATCAAACTTTATTTGTATAGTGCATTTCATATGGCAACACAATGCAGCAACACAATGTGCTTTACAGAGAGCAATGGGGGGGGGGGACTTCCAGAGGAAAGCAAAAAAAACAGTTTCTTGGCTGGCTCCTTCTTATACCTTAGGATGTTTAACATCACAAGTTTGTTCTCACTTAGTTATCATTAAACATACTGTACAACTTGTTAGTGTTTCCCTATAGATAGCGTTATTACCAGACACAAATACAGAATTACTAAGTGAACATACTGTGATGTACTGAATGGTTGGTTATGTGCTGCTGGTGTCCATAGTTTAACAACATGGTATCAGATGCAGGCTGTCTGTACTACTGCATGGCCCTGCAGGGAGACAGCTCACTCTGTTGGTCTCATTCTCACTGATTTATGAGCAAGGTCACCAGGGAGCTGTTGGGATGATGTACGGCTGATGAGATGAGTCATATACATGCTGGAACATACATGTTTACATGACCCAGCACCCACAACAACACCTGTCTGACTCCCAGCACCGTGCTACTGTCGCATTGCATGCCATTTGATTCATTTCCTATCTGTCCCTCTCTGCAATGAGAAGATGCAATTCTATTGGACCCCTCTGTCTTGTCTTGAATTATGGTGTTGGAATGGCCATGGCGAGATGGCAGGGTGAGAGAACAATACTTCACAAAGACATCTGCTTATCTCCAAGTCAACAGAACAAATATACAACATTAATTTGCTGTGCTTGTACAGTAAATGGTTGGTTGAGGGAGCTTGTTTGCTTGGTTTAGCTGCTCTGGACATCACAGTCCCTGCTAAAGTGCCTCGTTCAGGTCTCAGTGGAAATGCAGTCAGGCTTTGAGACACAGTTAGAAACAAATTAGGAGAGGATGGAGAGAATGGAATCAGACAGAATACAGACAGAATACAGAAATGACTATAAGGAAAATCGTGGCTAGATGAATGGTGGAGGACTGAAAAGGTCTATTTTTATAGCCGTGGCTGGGTTTTATAGCTGTCACTAAATCAGTCTATGATGTTAGGCCATGGGAACTTTCTTCTCCAATAGACATTTCAATTAATCTGTTGAGCTCTAGTGCATTGTGGGGGATGTGCCTATACAGAGCAATTCCATTTATTTGATCTTAAGAGTGTATTAATGTTAAGCCTATAGATACATGTGTGGTAGAAAGCTAGAGCCATTTTGCAATCTTTGCTTTGTGTTCCCTTACAGAGATAATTGTTTTCATCATTTGTTTTGTTCACTCATCTATTTCTGTGAACAAGACTGTTGGCAAGACTCTGTTTGTCACACCTGCAAGGTTCCAGAGAATGTGTTGATGAGAGTTCTTGTCCTTGGATATTGGAGATTTTATCAAAGAGGGAGAAACTACTCTCTTTTCAGAGTCTGCAGGGCACATACTTCCTGTCTCTATCTCTGGAGAGTGTCACAACACTCGTTTCAGGAGTGAGATCACACTGTTAAATCTATCTTGTAAAGCCCTGTAAAGTTTGTTAGAATTCTAGATGTACAGTAAGGCTAGATTTGACATTACATTACATTACTGTAGTCATTTAGCAGTTTATCCAAAGTGACTTACAATAATTGCATTTAAAGCTACATGAGATAACTCAGCACTTTGGCAGCCCCTCTGGTCGTGATAAAATCGACACTGTGTTTTAAGAACCACACTTCCCACAATCCCCCACTCACTCACAGTAATGATGGGGGGAAAAATGCTAACAAACGTGTGTGGTGCAGACTGGATTGGAAGATTGTAGCTACTTTCTGTAAGGATAGCTTCAATGCAGGTAAATTCCGGTCTTCTTTCTTTTATGTGCATGTAGATTTCGCTTCGCGGGGCGACGTGTTTGTTGTCTTCCTGATATTGTGACACGCAAAACACATCACTTCCATTTCCACCACAAGATTTCCCGCCAGTGTACTAGCCCGTACACCGAAATTCAAAAATAATACATTAACAGGGTCTCATGCAGTCTCATGTCACAAAAAAGATTTTTGGGGTCTTGCTAAGGCCAATTCATAAACTAATAGCATGTAAAGGTGAATATTGAGCTATAAAAAAGTTCTCATTGAGCTTTAACATAGGAAGTCAGTGTACTATTGTACTACTGCTACTCGTCAGAACTCACAAGCGCATCTCCTTTCTAAACAAGTGACTGAGAGTATTTACAGAGGATTTGCAGTAGTCCCAGAATTTTAAGTGGGCCCTTTCACACTGTTTGGACTTTCGGACTTCAGTTTGATCCAAAACATACTGTATTTCCAGGTGTGAAACCTCCCTCGGACCCGGACCAAAGGGCCAAAATTTGGTCAGACGAAAAGAGGTGGTCTCGGTCCGGATCAAACTGAACCATTATTTTTGGGTTGGTTCGGACTTTCGGACCATTTACAGGACGTTCCAGTGGTTTCCATCTCTCTACAGCTGTCAGTAGGCTGTCATGAACATGCCTGATTTTAATTTATTACCTCTGCCCCAGCGGCAGAGAAGGGCAAGACGTAATGTTTCTGTGAAATATTTATTGGTTTATTTAATTATTGATTGGTTTATTTGTTAGCAGGTGTACGCAAAAACGACCAGGCCGATTTTCATGAAACTCGGTGGCGGGCTGTAGCATGGGCCAACTGGAGCGGATCTGAATCACAGGGTGGATCCACAACCCATCCAAACATGACCGGCCATTCACCTCTATGCATTTTTTGGTTCAGGAGCAAAAAATTAATTGTCAATGGGGGGAATTATCCAGGCCATATCTCAACATGGTCACAGAGACACAGAGTTTGGACTAGAATAAAGTTCTGAACCTACCGAATGCAGCAATACCAAACATGTCCGTCTCCCACACAGCTTTTTTTTTTAATGTTGTTCTATTTCAGACATTGTACTGTAACATAGGCAGGGTTGGAAATTAGCACCAATCAGCCAAATGCTGTAAGCCTTGCCTGCTTCAGTTTTGAACTGCTTCTACTTCTTTACAGCACAGAGAAATGCATTGCAATACTGTAGAGACAGTAATGAATCACTTGTGACAGCTCATCTTTTGAAATCGACTGCCACTATGGAAGCAAATAGACATTATAGAAAGTATTTTCCACACACCTTGGTCTCTCCCAACACATAGTTAAAAGGCCTTGCAGGATTGCAGTAGTCTGCAGCCTTCAGCGGTAGTATATTGACATAGACCAATATCCTCTATCAAATAATGCTCCCACTACAGAATAGTTTTAATTAGTAAGAATATGTGGAGCATATTTTAATATATTTTTAAAAAATATCTTTATGTAAGATTTCAGCATGCGCAGAACCTAGGTAGTACATCTCAGTAGGTAGCTATCGACAAAACACCAGCGGCGATACGACAAGGATGTTCATTTTGCAAATTTGAACTTGCCTCTCGTCACCAGACTTTCCTCGGGGGAAGAGAGCCTGGTTTCCCTTCATTATCAGATTCAGATCCTCTCTAGAGCCCGTCTACTCCAAAAACCTTGCCCTAGACCTGCCTTAGAACTGTGAAATTCAAAGCGATTGGCACCAGAATTGGTCAAATGCAAAGCAATTGGCCCCAGACTATCTAGAGCCCACCTACTCCAAACCTGTATCCGGGGAATACAGCCTGGCCCTAATGTAGTGGATTCTTTTTAGAAGGGTAAGAACTTCAAAAACACACCGGTGAACTTCAGAGTAAGAAGAGAACTTTATTAACAGTGCTCTGGCCAGAGGACAATTCATAACATACAACAGATTGTATCTGAGGAGAAGTGCCATGAACAGTTGTCAGTGATAGTCTTCTATACAGTATTTCACATGACGTTTCAAAAGCAAGCATGCAGGTGTCTTTGCTCAGATGATAAATTCCCACAAAAGCAACAACAGGAAAATGGTACCATATATGGTCATCCCGCTTTAAGAAATTAAACTCATCTCATTAAAATTAAACATCAAGTTTGTGCGTCTGTGTCTTTCACTCCCCGATACTCAATGAATGTTATCTGCCCTGCACCCAGCTGTGCCCTTGAAGAAGGAACTGCCTAACGCAATACTACTCTTTCATCAGGTCAGGAGCAGGGGGCAACTGAAAATCCCACAGAACATCCCTTAGTATGAAGTATGAAGTTAGAACACTGTTAATAGGAACAGAGAATAAAGTATTATTAAGCATTACACATAATGTCATGAACACAATTTCCCTCACACCTAGACCCACCTTAGACCAGATCTAAAATTGCAAAGGGAATGGCCTCAGACTAGCCTTGAGTATTGTGCTTGTTGGTGGTAGTAATGATGAAACAAATGTGTTTCTTTCATTTTCTCAAGCATAAGTTCCTCAAGGCTACCTGACGCATGTCTGTTTACAAACCAATCAAAGTTAAGTACAGGGAGATGCAGCCTACGTAGGTGATGACGACAGGACATATGTATGTCATGAAAAGTTATTTGGTGCACTAGCATAGTAATAGCAGTTTAAATCCTTACCGGATCAGATGTATACAAAAAATATAAAAACATGAACTTTGGTTCAGACCGTGGTGTGGACTTTCAGGTGTGAAAAGGTCCTGTTATACTTTGCCAAATTATGTCCATCGACATAATGTTGGGGAGTCCTTCCTTTAAGAACTCAACTGGTCATCCTTTAAGAACTCAACTGGTCAGCCTCTTTAATAACCTTTTCCTTCTCTCTCCTCATAGCTCTCTATCTCCATGGATATGCACTCAGTGGCCAATTCATTAGGTACACCTATCTAGTACCAGGGAGGACCCCCTTAGGTACACCTATCTAGTACCAGGTTAGGACCCCCTTAGGTACACCTATCTAGTACCAGGGAGGACCCTCTTAGGTACACCTATCTAGTACCAGGTTAGGACCCCCTTTGCTTCAAGAACAGCCTGAATTCTAACCATTCATGGCATGCATTTACAAGGTGTCATTTTACACACCACTGTTGTCAACAGTTGTTTTTTGAGCATTTGTGGCATTTTTTATTCAATTAACCAGGTAGTAGATCACTGACATTTAAAATCTCTTTTCCAAGAGAGACCTAGCCAAGAGGGCAGCATAAAAACACACATTTAGGTTATAATATAGCCTACAGACAAACACACAAATAGCAAAGATTTAAAAGGCAGTTATGGGATACAGAGACAGTTTAAAGGCAGTCATGAGATACAGAGACAGTTTAAAGGGAGTTATGAGATACAGCGACAGTTTCCAATACTTTCACAATCTACTGTACTGTACGTCCGTTAGGATTGGAATAAAGGCATGAGATCCGTTCTGGCAATTTTAAATCTTTCTGGAGGGTGGTCCAGGCAAAGGGGGCAGCGTACTGTATCTTGCAGGATTACAGATTTTGCTATTGTTATTATTGTTTATTTGTATTCACTGTAATGTTATATAGTGTTTTTATGCGCAAATAAACACTTACTATCCAGATTTAAACAATCTTCTTAGTGGACCTAAGATTTTTTCACAATACTGTATATTTATTTTTTATTTATTTATTTATTTTGAGTAATTCCGCTGTCCTTATGCCGGGAGTGTGCACTGTGCTGACCTGGTGTGTGTTTTCCTTTGTACTTTCACACAGATGCCCTCAGGAATGTCATAATAAGAACATGGCCAAATTCCCCTGCTTTACTGATAAAAGATTTCTTTTGTAATAAGCCTCCATTAAATTCCTCCATCCATCATGAGCCACTCCCCCTTCCCTGGTAGTTGAGAGACAGAGTCCTTAAGCCATGTCTACAGATTGATCACCTCTCATAAGCCAAATGTAATGACCGAGTCCACAGTGTACTCACTCATGACTGAGGCTGACTTGAGAGTGCTTTAAACAAATGCGATGAGAACTTTGAAGAACAGACACATTCATA
Source organism: Borostomias antarcticus (assembly GCF_949987555.1). Lineage (NCBI taxonomy): Eukaryota > Metazoa > Chordata > Actinopteri > Stomiiformes > Stomiidae > Borostomias > Borostomias antarcticus. The sequence goes on from NC_140248.1 coordinate 17,429,099, forward strand.
CTGTACTGTATGTATTTTGAGTGAACTATCCCTTCAACAAAAGACAAGACACTGACATATCTGCCCACACACACACACATATGCTGTTATCATGCAAGACTGCTGAGAATGTACTGTATGGCACTTGAAAATTGTGTTGGAATGTGGCCCAATCAATGGCAGCTGAAAGCATAAGTACTCAGGTATTTATGTGCATAAGCAGCACATTAAATGTACAGTATTAGTTAAAGGTCAATTTCTAGGAAGCCTGCTCCCTCTCTATTGTCTCTGCTCCCTGATTACAATGGGAGGATAAAATAACAAAGTAAGTGAAACTTTATTTTCTAGCCTATAGCACCTTTCTTACAAGAAATGTAGCTCAAAGTGCTTTACAACAGGGAAATTACATGCACAGAGTGGTTCACATAAGATAGACATAAAGTGAACATAAAAGCAAGGAAAATAAGATGGAAAATAAAACAGTAACATTAAAACAAAAAGCAAGATATTATAGACATTAAAAACAAAAAGCAGGACAAATTAAAAGCATTAAAACTAAAAGCAAGACATTATAGACATTTAAAACAAAAAGCAGGACAAATAGAATACAGGAATAAAAGTTACAGTGCAGTATACTGATAAACATAACTCCTCTTAGAAAGCAGTGGCAAAAAGAAAAGTCTTCAGGCTTGTTTTAAAAGAACCAAGAGTTGCAGACCTGCAGTTTTCTGGAAGTTTGTTCCAGATATGTGGGGCATAAAAACTGAACGCTGCTTCTTCATGTTTTGTTTTAACTCTGGGGACAGAAAGCAGACCTGTGCCAGATGACCTGAGGGGTCTGGATGGTTCATAGCATATGAGCTGATCAGAAATATATTTTGGCCCTAGACCATTCAGTGCTTTGTAAACCATCATCATCATCATCATCTTCATCCGCTTATCCAGGGTCGGGTCGCGGAGGCAGCAGCTCCAGCAGGGGGCCCCAGACATCCCTTTCCCTAGCAGCATCAACCAGCTCTGCCTGGGGAATCTTTAGCCGCTTTGTAAACCAACAGCAATATTTTAAAGTCAATTCTTTGACAGACAGGAAGCCAGTGTAAAGACCTTAGAACTGGTGTGATGTGATCCACTTTCTTAGTCTTAGTGAGGACTCGAGCAGCAGCGTTCTGAATCAGCTGCAGCTGTCTGATTTTTTAGAGAGACCTGTAAATAAGCCGTTACAGTAGTCGAGTCTACTGAAGATAAATGCATGGACAAGTTTTTCCAAATCCTTCTGGGACATAGATCCTTTGATCCTTGATATATTATCCAGGTGATAGTAGGCTGACTTTGTAATTGACTTAATGTGGCTGTTGAAATTCAGGGTGTGTCTACACCAAGATTTCTGGCTTCGTTTGTGTTTTTTTAGCATTACTGATTGAAGTTGAGCACTGACTTTTAAACGTTCTTCTTTGGCTCCAAAAACAATTACTTCAGTTTTATTTTTGTTTAGTTGGAGAAAGTTCTGGCACATCCAATCATTGATTTGTTGAATGCACTTACTCAGCGCTTGTATGGGATTATAGTCCCCTGGTGATATGGTGATATAAATTTGTGTGTCGTCTGCATAGCTATGGTAACATATTTTGTTGTTTTCCATAATTTGAGTTAGTGGGAGCATGTAAATGTTGAACAGAATAGGCCCCAGGATGGAGCCTTGGGGAACTCTACAGGTCATTTTTGTAAGCTCAGATTTTTAATTGCCTATAGACACAAAATAGTCCCTTTCCTTTAAGTAGGATTCAAACCAATCTAACACTGTACCAGAAATTCCCAGCCAATTTTCCAGTCGGCCTAGTAGTATGTTGTGGTCTACCATGTCGAACGCAGCGCTGAGATCCAGTAGTACTAAGACTGAGATTTTGCCATTATCCGTGTTTAAATGGATGTCATTAAATACCTTAATTAGAGCAGTCTCAGTGCTGTGGTGTGGTCGAAATCCTGACTGGAAGACATCAAAGCCATTACTTAGTGCCAGGAAGTTATTCAATTGTTGGAAAACAACCTTTTCAATTATTTTGCTTAGAAATGGGAGGTTTGATATGGGCCTATAATTGTTCATTTGTGAGGTGTCTAGATTCTTCTTCTTTTTTTTTTTTGACTTGAGAGTGCTTTAAACAAATGCGATGAGAACCGTTCGATAGTTATGGGAGGGGGTCACTGGAAGACTTATGAGTGCTCGAAAATAAAAATGCATGACTCTCCCTCTGACAGAAATATATTTTTCTTTGAGTTATTGAAAAAAAAAGATTGACCCTCCCTCACCAAATAGGCAATATTCAATATGATGTTATTCGAAGAAGGAAACGACTTGAATGCAACGTTGAGTCATCCACATCATTCCACGTGTAGATCTCTGTTGTGCTACTCCTACCGCGTCATCACCAGCAGACAGGGGTGTATCTGCCAGGGTGGCGCAGTCAAATTATTGGCCTTTGTCGATGTGTTAAAAAAAAAAACACCAGTAGCCTAGGCTACTATTGTTTTCCTGTTTGTTTTTACATATAAATGGCAATGCTCAGTGCCCCTATGGTGCTGTGAAACCCATCAGGGCATGCTTTGAAAGTGCACCCCCCAAAAAATCGTGCGCGCTGCGCATGCGTGCTTCGTTGGTCCTGGCTTACCCGGTTCTAGGACCCACCAGACGCCACTGACCCCTACGTGCGTAGTTTCTCTCCCTATCTGCGTGTGTGTGTACGGGGTGTGCGGGGGGGTTGGGGGGCATTGGGAGTAATAACAATGTCGGAGAAGACCCTGTGCAAGACCCCACGGTACGCTACTGCATTATAGACAGACAGTCCTCATTACAATAGGAGTAGGACACATCGAATCCTATAGTAATTCATTTTTGTATGGGATGTGATGCACCAGTCGCTCTACGCCTACATGTGGTTTATTTTCGGTGATTAGACTGACTGTTGACTGGCACAGCTTTAGGTGGTGATAGAGGAATGAGCTTAATGTATTGATGCTTTTTTGTGCGTGGCTGTAAGCCAGCGCATCTAGTATAGCGTTCGTCCGGTTATCACCCTCTCTCCCTCCCTCCCTCCGTTACTGCGGACAATGTTGGCCTGCATTTCTCTGTTGGCACCACAAGAGGCAGTAGTCCCAGCACACCAAAATCAAGGACACCAAAATCAACCCGCCGATCTCCACTGCACAAGTAGAGAAGGGTGAGAGCATTGGACTCCCACCCTGGAGACGGGTTGAAGACCCGGTGGGGATGACTTTATGGGACTATACCCCAAACCTCCACATGTTCATCCTTTCACTCCAGCCTTTACCCCTTGCCTTATAGATCAGATCCTGTCCCAACCCCAACCCATATTCTAACCCCAACCCACACTAGGGACTGGAATGAGGACACCAAAACCCACCCGCCGATCTCCACTGCAACAGTAGAGTAGTGGTGAGAGCATTGGACTCCCACCCAGGAGACCGGGGTTCCCGGTGGGGATGACTTTATGTTATCATCAGTGTAACTGCTTTAGCCACTGACCGCTACCATTAATGTTATGGAAGCTGCTGCTAGTTGTTGTGAGTCCATGAGCTAACTGGCTATCCCACTCTCATTGTGCTGGATTAGCAATGGAAGCATTGTAACTGATGTGTCCAGGTGACAAGACCCATCTTTATTTATCAGACATTACCGTCCTACCAGTCCTCCACAGAAACAAGCCAGCCAACACACATACTGTAAGCCAGGCGTGACCTGGCCTGGTTTTACTTGCCGACAGAAATATCTGAAACATATATTTATCCTTTGTTGTGACTATATTCTCAGGCATGTTCCCTAGATAAACAGCATCAAAACTAGGGCCATGCCACAAATATCTTGAAATGATGTTATCCCATTCAAGAAATTGCTTATCAGGGATCTCTATCGGGAGTGTCTGAAAAAGATATAGAAGTTTAGGCAAAATGCTCATTTTCACTGATGCTACCCTTGATTCTAAGCCAACAAATGGAACTAGACTCCATCAAGCAATATCTGCTTTTATTAGGGCCCGAGCACTGGCGGTGCGAGGCCCTATTGAAATTGTAAGGATTATTATTATTCCTCTCCCCAAACAAATGCAATCAGTCCCGGTGAAAAATTTTATATTTCATGGGTGACGGAAATGGCGTGGTAAAACGGCTCAAGAGCGCCCCTTGGAAAATTTAAAATGGCGAGCCCCACCTTTCAGTTTGATGTAGGTGAACGAAATTCGGTGGGCATATGTAGTTTATCGAGACACACTAAAATGTGTCTTGGAGCTCAGTCTGACTCAACGGATGTAGGTTTGGCAATAAACCTTATCATTCATTGTCACACTGCCCAATCAGTGGCGAGACTGGCGACGCATATTAATCTGATTCGGGCCGAGAGATTCTCTCGGCACCAATCAGATTCGATCCAGACTATTTTGCAAGAGCACCGTCGCTGCTCCGGGGCTGGCTCCGCCCAAGACGACTGTGATTGGTTTAAAGAAATACTGTGTTTTTTTCCCCCCTGTTGCAGAATGGTAATATGTCCAGCCAGACCTATCTCCGGCGCTGGCACAGCGTAAACGAAGTGTGGAGATAGGTCTGGCTATGCGAGACTACTTGGAGCTATACCCAACATCCAAAAGGAAGTCAGCCATTTTGCTCTTAATGTGCCATTTTTTCCTTGTTTTTACCATTTCCATGCCTCGTACTTTAACAAACTCCTCCTACAGGTTTCATCCGATCAACTTCATATTCGGTCAGCTTCATCTTAAGACCTTTGTGATCAACAGTTATCAAAATTTAGCTTTCACCAAACACCCTTGCCGTGGCGCCCCGCTAAATTTTGACTTTTCACCATAAAACAGGAAGTCCTCATAACTCCTCCATACATTATCCAATTTGTCCGATATTTCTCATGCTTCATTAAGGTTCTGTCCTGAACACGTCAATGTGTCAGTATTGCGTCATACTTATAGCGCCACCTATTGGTGAAACAGGAAGTCCTCAAAACTCCTACATACATTATCCGATTTGCACCAAATTGCTGACGCTTCATGAAGGTCGCGTTCTGAACACATCTATGCGTCGGTATTGAGTCACACTTACAGCGCCACCTACTGGTGAAATAGGAAGTACTCATAACTCCTACACACGTTATCGGATTTACTCCAAATTGCTCATGCTTGATGTAGGTCGCATCTTGAACACATCTGTAAGTCAGTATTGCGTCATACCTACAGCGCCACCTATTGGTGAAACAGGAAGTCCTCATAACTCCTACATACATTATCCGATTTACTCCAAATTGCTCAGGGTTGATGAAGGTTGCATCCTGAACACATCTGTGCGTCAGCATTGAGTCATACTTATAGCGCTACCTACAGGTCAAGCAGGAAGTCATCATAACTCCTACATACTGTACATTGTCCGATTTACACAACATTTCTCACGCTTCATCAAGGTACCGTCCTGAACACATCTATACATTGGTATTGAGGGTGGGGTTAGGGTTAGGTGAGCCCCACCTTTCAGTTTGATGTAGGCGAACGAAATTCGGTGGGCATATGTAGTTCATCGAGACACACTAAAATGTCTCTTGGAGCTATACACAACATCCAACAGGAAGTCAGCCATTTTGCTCTTAATGTGCCATTTTTCACGTTATCCGATTTACTCCAAATTGCTCATGCTTGATGAAGGTCGCATCTTGAACACATCTGTAAGTCAGTATTGCGTCATACCTACAGCGCCACCTACTGGTGAAACAGGAAGTCCTCATAACTCCTACATACGTTATCCCATTTACTCCAAATTGCTCAGGGTTGATGAAGGTCGCATCCTGAACACATCTGTGCATCAGCATTGAGTGATACTTATAGCTCCACCTACTGCTTACAGGAAGTCCTCATAACTCCTACATACATTGTCCGATTGACACAACATTTCTCATGCTTCATCAAGGTACTGTCCTGAACACATCTATGTGTCAGTATTGAGTCACGCTTAGAATGCCACCTACTGGTGACAGGAAGTTTCTCTCAGTACTGGACACCGAAATAGCACACCCTTTAACGGTGCCACACCCTGACACGCGTGGGGTGTGAGGGCCCGCTCACTGCTGCTTGCAGCCCTAGTAATGGAAATTGGAATTTATGGTCATCATATCCCCTATATTGTTACAAGTAAGAACTTGTATATTTGCCGTTTTTGATATAAACATACTGTATTAACCTTTTTCTCCTGTGTCCTGACTGAATCTGGTCAATTTAAATAGTCACTTTATATCTTATAGTCTTTCAGGTAGATTACATTTTTAATATTTACTGGAGGAGACATTACGTGTTATGGACTGTTGACCAATTATTACCCATGGCTACCGTGCCCTGCATATAATATCACGCACATGTCGAAATTAGACAACATGATTTATCATCATCCTTTATTTACACTGCATCCACCAGGTTTTCACACACTGTCAAACCACTGTGTAAAATGTAGGCCTATCGTTATTTCACAATAGTAAGCAGTAAGCACAGTCTTAACACATTCATAATATAAATATATATTAAATCATATTTACTTTAACTATGTTTCTAAGGTGGAAACGAAGAAGTCCAGTTTCCAAATGAGTATTACATTACATTACATTAACGTCATTTAGCAGACGCTTTTATCCAAAGCGACTAACAATAATTGCATTTAACGTAGGAAAAGCCAATGTACTACTACTTGCCAGAACTCACAAGTGCATCTTCCTTCTAAAACAAGTGACTAAGAGAATAATCTAGTGCTGAAGGCAAAGTGCAAGAATAGCAATCTAAAGTACAGTGCAATACAATACAATAAAATACAATAAGTGCCTAGGAGGGAGGATTGTTGTAGTACTTCTTGAAGAGATGAGTTTTGAGCCTGCGACGAAAGATGGGCAGCGACTCTGTTGTCCTGAAATCAGTGGGCAGTTCATTCCACCACTGCGGGGCCAGGACAGAGAAGAGCGGTGACCGTGTCGATCGAGGGGCCTCGGAGTGACGGGGCAACCAGTCGCCCCGAGGTAGCAGAGCGTAGCGGTCGGGAAGGGGTGTAGGCTTTGACCATGGCCTGGAGGTAGGAGGGGGCTGTTCCTTTCATTGCCCCGTAGGTTAGCGCCAGAGTTTTAAACTGGATGCGAGCCGCTACAGGGAGCCAGTGTAGGGAATGGAGGAGGGAAGTTCTGTGGGAGAACTTGGGGTGGTTGAACACCAGGCGAGCAGCAGCTCTCTGGACAAGTATTCTGTTTAGGTGCTCTCCTGTTAATGAGCGTGCTGTCGGTGTTGACTAATTGTCACGTAATGAATAGGCTCTCCAACAGCAGCGTCCATAGACTCCTCAGCCAGCCAGTCAACTCCCCACGGGCTGTCTGAGAACACAGGCCCTGGCAGGCCCAGAGATGTCCGCCCTTCTGCGTTCAAACCCAGTTCTACTATAATGCCCTCACCCAGTCATAAATATCCCCCACCCACAGCCTGCGTTCAATAAAGCAGATCTGATTATGTGGGACGGCGAGTTTATTAAAACTGTATTTCTCCCAGGCGCTTTGTGATTGTGACATGCCCTCTAATTCAGTGTGTGTGACAGGTGCTGTTCCCCCCCTCCCTTCCTTCCAGAGCTCTGTCTTCTCACCTCTCTCCTTCCCTGACTGTGAATCAGTGATGTTTCTCTGCAGCACTGCGGTCATTCCAGTAAAATGTTGATAGATATTTTATACACAAAGCGTATTAGGTAGGTACTGCATTTGTAATGCACTCCCCATCCAGTTGTTACACTGGCCCGTGTTTGTGTTGCCTCTGTGTATGAAATGCGCTATACAAAAAAAGTTTGATTTGATACAGATTCTGGTGTCCCCGCAATGTTCTGATTAGCTTGACCACAAATATTAAATTACATTTTATTAAAGTACATCGAAACTACAGTAACACATTAAAGCAGTATGAAACTCCAAATCTCCAATGAGATGTGCATTGTTTTTTCTCATTATTGCCAACTATGCATGGCTAATAACATTTTTTTTTCTTACTGATTTTATATTGTCATGTTTAATCTATTCTCTAGGGAAGCCTAATGCACCCAATTAGTATGGTTTACATTGTCTTGCCTCATTAAAATTGAATCCACAAATTGATAAGAAAAAGTTTAACTTTCTGCCAGGAAACAGAAATGACATGAGCTGATATGGAAACTTTATTCACTTTATTTTCCTTTCTATTAATGTCACACTGTACCACAGTGACTATTCCGCATTCCCCAGTGACCATTTTCCAGAGTTCCCATGTGACCCGTGTTTGTGTTTCCTGTTTCCTGTTTTGGTTGATTCCCTGAGGAGGGTCTATCAGACTTGCAGGCTGCGCGACACTCCCGCTACATGACACACACTACACCAGCTGCAGTGACTCAGTAATGAAGAAACGCCCGAGTCCAGAGGCCATCGACACCAGCTGCTTATTTCCACAAGAGGAAAATACACAGTCTCAGTGAGTGTCCTGCAGGAGACTAAAGAAGCGCTTTGTACATACCGGTTTGATCATTCTCTGTTTCTATCAGTTATCACAGGCTGCTTCCATCAGTCGTACAGATGGCTTTCAGATTTACAGTACTGTATGGTCTAGCTTATTAAAAGTTAGGGCAGTGCCCAATCTTCTGTCCTATATCTTTAGGTTTTTCCAATTGTAGAGGTTGATTCAGCCATCTGATGCCTAAATTTAATTTACACCTTATCGGTCCCACTGTCTGAGGGCCAGTGTCCTCCCTCCCTTCCTTTCCATTTCTTCAAGGACTCTTCATTCCAATATCTTCAGTCTTATCCACTCTTCAAGAACTCTATTCATTACAAACTTTAGTTTTATTATTATATGTTCACTTATCAAATCCTGCTTTATATGCCTGTCATATGATCTATCTCTTCCTAGTCCCTATGGTCAATCTTACACTCTACTGTACCTTAACATGCTAGTCTGGTATCCTTAGTCTGCTCCGTGTCTACTCTGTGAGGGCCAAGGCCTACAGTAGCTTCTGATATACACACACAGGGCCTGCTTTGTCTGTCAGTGTTGAATCAGCTATGGGATACACCGAGTGCACATAGTTTATTTCTAATGCATGTAAAGACTATTAAATCTTCTAAATACACGTTGACTACTTCGACGACAACATCTAAATACATGTGAAGAAGACTACTTAAAACTTCTAAATGCACAACAAAATGTGGACCTGCAGATAGACCTACTATTCCCCTTGTGTCTATCAGTTAACCCTTCACTCCCTGCCCTTGTACGACTATGATCGTCTACACCTGTCCCTCATCTTGATTATTCCTTCACAGCTCCTTTGCCGTTAGCCTGCATGCCTGTGTAGCCCATATGTTTCGGCATGTCCAGGGCGGGATTAGAACCCGGGTCTCTCGCTTGGGAGGCGGACACGCTGACAGTTGTGCCAATAGGGACGGCCCTCTTGGAAGGTCTGGGTCAATCCATATGTCCCCCCAAAACCCTCAAGCCCAGAACCCTCACAGACTTGTTGACGTCACCTGTTAAGTGGTTGAGTGTGAAAGGCTGCAAGAGCTCAAAATGGTATTAAAAGGAATGGGACAACACATCATGTTATGTTGACCCCAAAACATATTTTTTACTATTGTGGGTTTGGATCTTTTGATTTTACGTTTTGATTTTACTTTATGTTTTTCTTGTAGGCATACATAAATTAATTTTGGTCTGAGTCAAATCCCCTTTACATTATCACAACCCTCTGTGTTACATTTCTGTTCAACGTGTTGAAATCATTTCATTTTGTGGTCATTTTACTGCCTGGGATTCTTGTTTGTGATCAAGATCAAGTTACTCAAGAATGACACGCTTCTGCATAAACCTCAACATATTCATGAAAATATGAAAACATTTGTAACGTCAACATTAGGGTTGATCCATTAGGGTTGATCCGTCTGCTTGTTTATTGGCAGTTCTTCAGGTAACCCCTTGTTTCACGTCACAACAATATGAACTGTGGGTAATTCCCTTAGTGTGGACTTATGGTGAGGGGGCATTAAGGGCACAAAATGTCTGCCAGAGAGCCCTTGTGCACTTGACGATTTGACAAAGGGACAGCCCTTGTATTAAAAGATTCTGAACAATAAATTTGTATTTGGTTTCCTTTATATTGTTTTAAGTTACATTTAAGATTTATTTTTAATTATGCTCAGGTTTAAACTTGAAAAAGTCAATTGGTCAATTTACCCCAAGGTGGCTCAATCAACTCCTATACAATGATTAATTAAACTATGCTTCAACTATGCATTTTTTCAACTTTTAAACTGTGTCTGGTATTAAATATTGAATCAATATAGATTTTTCAACCACAAATGAGCATTTGACCATAATGACCATAAATCAATGTTGAATTAACATCTTTTGCTATCTGGCTATGGCTGTGGCTGAGGACCAGCATTTTATGTTAAAATTAGGCAAATCGTAATTGTATTACAAATCTGTCCAGGACCCATGTGGATACCTGCCAAAATGCTATCAGACCGCAAGACAAGACTCAGCGCCATAAGAATAACAGGCACATCTATTCTTACAGCCGCCGCGACTGTGAAGTCAGAAGCAGTGGCGTAAGAATAGCGGGCGTGTGTGAGAATAGACTGAGCCTTTTGATAGGTTAACCTTGCTTAACTACTGTTAGTAATGAGATTTCACCACTGTTATAATAGATTTGAAGCTACAGTGAAAAAGAGTTATTATAGTACAGTTACTACTGTATATAGCCTATATATATATATATATATATATATATATATATATATATACAGTATATATATATATACTGCATAGTACTGTATATACAATTTCAAGGAAACTTAAACAACATAATTTAAAGCTATTGAACAGGCTTCAAAAACCTCCATGACTTAAATTAGAAGTAAAGAGATTTGATAGAATTGAAGTTGAACAGAGGCAGATGATAATACTTTTGCATGCAGAATAAAAATGTCTTGAGTTGTTTTTGATGCCAAGAGTGCTCAAATAATTAAAATGTTGTTTTTAAAAGATTGAGGGCCTAAAGCTGTCTTCTTTCTCAGCAGTTCAATTGAATTGTCTGTGGATCATCAACTGCAAAGCTTCCTTAAGAGGACAGGCTGACAGCATTTCAATAGCATCAATCAAGCAAAGTAAATTGGCTCTGCAGCACATACACCTTAGAAGGGAATTATAGCACAGTGGAGGTGCAAAGTTTTGATTTGATTTGATTTGAAATCTTTATTTATTCAGGGAAGATGTTTGAGAGCAAGCTCTCTTTTCCTACATCACCCTGATTACATACAAAATAAAACATACAGTACAAAATACAAAAATAGAATACAGTACAAAACATACTACTGTATACAGTATACAAAGTAGAAAATAAGTAATGAAAATAAATAACAGAAATGACATCCGATAGGAGAGTGGCAGACACACCTATAGGAAGCATGTGCAGTCCCTATGTAACAAATCATCTATGAGAACCCTGAATGTTTCCAGGGAGACTAGATTTTCCAATTAAAGTGTGTTCTGCAGCTTATTCCACCTGTGTGAGGCATACAAACTAAAAGCACTCTCCCCTGCCTTGGAGTTCATGCAGGGAGCATTTAAACAAATGAAGTCCTGCGAACGGTCATATTGTTCTGTGGTCCTGTAAGTCAGCAGCGAACACAGGTACTGAGGAAGTTTGCCGGACAAAGCCTTATGAACAAATAAAAGACCGTGTTGTTCTCTTCTGGTAGCGAGTGAGGCCCACCCCACATTCCCATATAGTATACAGTGGTGGGTGAGGAACCCATCACCAGTGATGAAACGCAGCGCACTGTGATAAACTGCATCAAGGGGCTTCAGGATGGAGGGTGCTGCATGCATATACAGTATATCCCCATAATGAAGAACAGACATGATTGAAAACTGTACAATGATTTTTCTGGTAGCAATGGAAAAGCACGACTTATTTCTGTAAAGAAAACCAATCTGACCCCTCAACTTTTTGATGAGGTGATCAACATGAGTTCGGAAGGATAGACTGCTGCCAAGCCAAATAGCCAGATATTTATAGGCGTCTACAGTTTCTAAAGCGGTGAGCTGGGAATCTCAGCACTGGGCTACACATTACAAAGGGTACAGTAAGTATCAAACTGTATTCAACCGGGGCCGACTCCCAGCAATGTCACCTACACTGTAATCATGGAGTCACCCAAGGAGACATGGTGATTTAATTGCCATGCATCGCAGCAGGACAATGGGAAAAAGGTATGCCTGGATAATTTAATCAAATGTGGTTCAAATGTGCTAGATTTAAGCTTTCGAGTGCATTCACAATAAGATAATCTTGCCATTCACAGCATTAGGGCACCCTACTGTAGTAAAGCCATACTTCATATTTATAGTCAGATTTAGTCATCATAACATTACAGTCATTTAGCAGACGCATTTATCCAAAGAGACTAACAATTATTGCTTTTAACGTAGGAAAAGCCAATGTATTAGTACTTGCCAGAACTCACAAGTGCATCTCTTTTCTGAAACTTGCAAAGTGCAAGAACAGCACTCTAAAATACAATAGGTGCTTAAGGAGGATAGTTGTAGTACTTCTTGAAGAGATGAGTCTTGAGTCTGCGATGAAAGATCGGCAGCAACTCTGCTGTCCTGTCAGTGGACAGTTCGTTCCACCACTGCGGGGCCAGGACAGAGAAGTCGATCGACTGCAGGGGCCTCGGAGTGATGGTGCAACCCGGGCACCCCGAGGTATCAGACTGTAGCAGTCTGGAGGGGGTATAGGGTTTGGCCATGGCCTGGAGGTAGGAGGGGGCTGTTCCTTTCATTGCCCTGTAGGCTAGTGCCAGAGTTTTCAACTGGATGCAAGCCGCTACAAGTTCCAGGGGTTTAATGGCTGACGCCAGGGCCCCAGCAAGGAGGGAGTTGCAGTAGTCCAGGCGGGAGATGACCAGGGCCTGGATGAGCACTGTTTCACTGTTTCATCAGTGAGGAAAGGGCGAATCCTCCTGATGCTGTAGAGCATGAATCTGCAGGAGCGTGTGACGGATGTGATATGCGTGGAGAACAATATTTGGTCATCCAGGATCATACCCAGATTCCTCGCAGTCCGAGTCGGCGTCACCACTGTGTCTTCAATCGTGATGGCCAGGTCTCGGTGCGGGCAGCCCTTCCCTGGGAGGAACAGCAGCTCAGTCTTGTCTAGACTGAGCTTGTCTTGTCTAGACTGAGCTTGAGGTGGTGTGTCGTCATCCACTCTGAGATGTCAGCCAAGCACCCAGCTATGCGTGTCTCTACTTGTGTATCAGAAGGGGGAAATGACAGGACCAGTTGGGTGTCATCGGCATAGCAGTGATAGGAGAAGCCATGTGAGCGAATGACAGAGCCCAGAGATGTAGTGTAGAGAGACTGTAGTCAGACTACACGGTTCCCTCTCCATGTCACCTGGTAGGAGCGGCCCGTCAAGTAGGATGCAAACAGGGATGGGTGGCATGCAGAGCCAACGACGCCTTTCTCTTCGACGGTGGAGAGGAGGATCTGGTGGTCTACCGTATCAAATGCCTTATACCTGGAATACTCTACAACAGACTCTAAAGCTTGAGGTACTTCCTTCAGTCGCAGAGTTTAAATCCTTGGCTCTTGGCATTTGTACTTCGACCTGTAATTGTTTTTTATTATTATTATTATTATTATTATTGTATATTGTATTTGTTCTGTTGTTATTTGTGTGAACTCGTCAACACTGTAAATGAGGGAAACCTCAGTGCTTTACGAGTATAAATAAAGGTTTGAAATGAAATGAAATGAAAAATGCTGCTGCCAGGTCTAGGAGTATCAGGACAGAAGAGAGAGAGTTCGCTCTTGCGGCATGGAGTGACTCCGTCACTGCAAGGAAGGCGGTCTCTGTCCAGTGGGCAGCCTTGAACCCGGACTGCTGGGGGTCTAGGAGGTCGTTCTGGTGGAGGTACAAAGATAGTTGGTTAAAGATAGCACATTCAAGTGTTTTAGATAGAAAGGATAGAAGGGAAACCAGTCTGTACTTTTTGACATCAGAGGGGTTGAGAGATGGTTTCTTCAGGAGGGGGGTGATTCTGGCTGTCTTGAAAGCAGAGGGAAAGCATTGTGATACATGAGATGTGTTGATATTATTCACGGTTTACCACAGTTGATCTTTCCTTTTCCCTATAATCCAAAACTCCATTATCCAAATTACTATTTTTACTTTTATGTAGGGCCATGTATTCCCCATTTGCACGCCATGAGAAAACATTGAAGCCCAGGTTGAATAATGCACACGCCTCTCCCTCTAGTACACCTATCATTGCACAAAAATCATTTACTGTTCCGTTTACAAAAACAAATTAAATAGAAAAGTAATTCTAAATCACTCCATGACGATAAATATCCAATATCCGATACATTTGCTTCATGCGTGATAATAGGCCTATGGAGCTTGATTCCTGGGATTATATTGTAAGCCTGTGTTTCTTTTTTTATAGGCTAAAACAGACCATTGGGTTATTCAGGTCACAGTCACATTCAGACTCAATCAGTCAATAGGCCTATAATAAGTAATTCAACTAGAAATGCCATAATGTTAATAGCCTATTACTACAGTGGCAAGTTGGAAGGTCTCTAGTTCATATTAGGTGAACTGATAAGTCTACCGCATGCAGCCATTGCTAATGTGCCTATGCATTTGAATACATTCATGCATCAGTTGTCTGTTCGTAATGGATTAATGCATATGAATACGTCATCAATCGCATAATTATCACAAACATTTGAATAGATTTCTTCCCTGCCTTTTCTGTGACCAGCAAACACTTAAAATACATGCCCTCAATTTATTTATATTATCATTAGCCTATCCAGCCATACAACTGGACCTCTCCAATGAATGTTAAATGTAATTTTATTCTTTCCATTTTACAGAATACAGTGTCCACACATGCATGTGCCAACTGACTAGAAATAGGTATCTATAGACTCAGTGATCTGGGCCGCTGCGCTCAGAAATGTTTGTTTTGGACGCACGCTGCGGTCAAAGTTTGGATTAATGGATGGATGGACACTGGTGTAGACTATTTGTGAGAGATAGTGTGTCTCGTTGGGAAGAGGCACATATCAAAATGCCTGTATTCACTTTGGAAATTGAAAAGAACAAGTTTTTGTGTGTCTATTTACCATCTGTTTTGAATTCAAACTATCATGTAATCTGTTCTGGTTTGGGGACCTATATTATTATATGCTCTAGCCAGATCTGAGTGTTACTACGCTTGCCGACTCACAGACAGAAATATAAATTCCCCAAACCAGAATAGATTACACGATAGTTTGAATTCAAAACGGATGGTAAATAGACACAAAATAATCCCCAAGAGACTTTACTCATATTTAATTTGTTTTTGGGTGCGCTTTGGGTGTTTGGGGGTGTTTTTTGGACAGGCTAACGTGACTTAATAGGGTTGCAGTAGCATTAGCCACCAATGGAAATTGGAACGACCCAAAGCTGTCTACAGCATGGAATTAACAGAAAATGATCTCAATCAGTCAAAAACATCATAGGTAAGTCGAAAATGAGGCCCTAGCTCAAAAATTTCCAGAATATCCCTTTAACTACTAATTTCTTCTACTACTATGTGATGCGTCCCAGATGTGGCATCTGTCAAAAATAGACCTGGTGCCTATATTTACCGGGGACCTGTTCTGGGATGCTCCTGAAACATGCCGCAGCGCATCTGGTGGAAACAAAATCACTGTCTAGAACGGCCACAGTCAATTCTGGCTGCTGTGTGGTAACAGTGGAATTGAGCTGTAAGGGTCAAAGGATGATGTAAAAAGCGGGGTTAAGCCTAATTTATACTTCCTGAGACAACAGATTTTTTGGCCCATGGACATAATATGGATTGTCTCACAGGATGTGAAACGCTTGGCTCGTACCTCCTGAGATTTCTAGCTCACACCGCATCGTCGTATGTCTCACAGCTTTGATTGTTGACTGGCCTGAGGGAATACATGACAAAATGATTCGCGGATATTCAGAAATACTTTAAATGCTTCAAATCAATTTCTCTCAAGTCACGGACGAGGTTAAACTCCGCGGCCTGTTCATCTCTTCTGCTGTTTAATGGTTGGACTGGCCTTTCACCGCCTTTCACACCTTCCTCCTCCCAATATAAGACTGAGGATCTATATCATCAGGCATAAGGTGAAAACAGAGGTCATGTCGTGTCTACAGTTGTCATAGAAACATAGACCTCAGTAGACTTGTGCGCACCTCAGTGTAGCTACAGTATACTGTACGTTGCCATGAACACACCACGTTTGTCAGTGAGCCAATCCATTGACTTTAGTCTAAATGCCCAGAGCTATGAGCCATAAGCCATCTAATGAAGTACGTATAAATTAGGCTTTTGTTCTTCTTCAAAGGTTTGGTACAGTACCACTCCGATGGGAAACCATCACTTCCAGGAGTCTTGCTAGATCTTTAGATACTTCCTCAGGCGTTGTAGGGGCTGCCAGGTTGCTATTTTGCAATCCTCCAATAGCTGGTAAATCAAGAGAATCGAGGAACTGTCTTTTTGCATCTTCACTATTTGAGATGTGTATATACTGTAAGTTCTGATAATCTTTGAATGTGTTCTCTATTTTTGTAGCATTATACTGTACCTCTTTTTACCTCCCCTTTTGTATCTTATTTACAGCCTGTTGTTTCCTAATTCACCTTGCCAATATAGTCTTAGTAGCTTTAGGGATAACTTCATACTCTCTCTTCATCCTGTTTCAGAGTTTTTTCTCCATTTCTCCACTCCAAAGATAGCCTCTTTTGTGAAAGTTGAGTTTTGTGAGTAGTTTGATATTTTATTTCCAAGTTAAAAATATATACAGTACTATGCAAAAGTCTTAGGCCCCCTAAGCAAATTGTTTAAAGCTAGTAAGTGTTTATTTGTTCATAAAAACACTATATTCATTAAAGGTTTTGTTTTAATTCAGAGTGCCTCAGATTCTCTTCAGACTGCAAACCTACACCATGGACAGTTACTGTATTTTTATTCTTAATATATTTGTATTACTTTTTTGTATTAATGTTTATTTGTGTTTATTCCAACGTTTAGTGTTTTTACGCAAATAAACACTTGTAAGGGAAATGGGAAAAGAGTATGACAAACCATAAACAAATTATTAGGTAATGAAAACAAACAGGTGAATAACACACTTGAATTAAAAATGTACGTCTTGGAGAAGGATCCTGCATTAATAGCAAAAACCTTTAACAATTCTTTTCTAAGCAGTGTCCAAAAAGTAAGAAGTAAGTAAAGTAAGATTCTAGTTCATCTAGAAAGGCTTTTTTAAATATTTAGCATATAACTATTTAGTCGCAGCACATACTGTACGTGTGTAAACTTCCGCAAACTAGGTAGCCTAGCAACATAAACAATAACAATAGCTACCATAAGTAGTTTCGTTTCCTGAATCCCCTCTGCAGATTGATCTACACATCTACAATGGTCGCTTCAATACAAGTCAATGGATTTCATAAAATGATCAATAAAACCCTACAGGATTCATACTTTGCGGTGAATTTGATGTCAGAATACCAACGGACACCAATTACACCCTCGGTGAGCTTCTGAATGATTTTTCAAGATGCCCATCCACATCCATTGTATGACCAAAACGGTGGTAGAGCAATTATCAACTTTCTCGAAAATGCTAGCTTTGTCAACGTTTTGATCTGAACCATTGTATATGATCATAAGTAACCTTAAAACAGGGCTAAACATGCATTTTCCCTTTACTACTCCTTTAACAATCTCACAGGCCCCCCCCCTGAGATTTTTTCAACACCACCCCCCCCCCCCCCCCCCCGAGACGCCCCCTCCCACCCCCCGGCGCCCCCCCACACTCTACATGACACGTTTGGTCAGCTAAAGCTAGTAAAGCTGTTGAGTGCACAATGATTTTCTTGTATCTCATTCTGTATTAATATGATCACAAATTGTGTCTGTGTTTTACATATACAGTAGGCTATAGCCAAACAAAAACCTTTGAACAAATTTTTTTCCCCACTCAACCTAATATGTATAGGCTGTGTATAAAAATACAGCCTATCTGGTTTTCCTAATCCACCAAAACTAATCCATATTCTTTTGACAGCCGGGGTTCAATTCTTTCTTCTCATCATATTTTCTCCCGCAGTAATTGCCTATTCTTTCCATTTCTTTCAGTTTCTCAGACTCAGAAGACGGAATTGATTAAATGGTGTATCTTGGCTGCACAGAGAAAGAAAAAAACAGCCTCTGGGCAGTCAGCCTGACATACAATGCATCTTTATCTATGACTTATTAGTACTGTACGATTCTATCCAATTCTCAGTGACAGCACAACTCCTCTTCCGTTTTCCCCAAGGAGGCTAATTTGAGTGAGGCTGTGCAGTGTGTAACGTTACAATCATTTATATTCTTTAAGCATGGTTGATCTGACTTCCATCTCAGATCTGAACTGCAGTGAACTGGACCACAGTGACCTCACTGGGCCGGGTCTGTCCATGATGAAATGGTTGAGCCATTGAAAAGAGGAGGCTCAGTCTTGCCCTGAAGTATGTATGATTTTTGAAGCAGACTGAAATTAACTTGACAGGCGGAATTATCCCTTGTTGCTAGTTTGTAGCTACAGTACTTAAAAAATCTAAATTGAGCTAATAAGCTATGAAAATACATGTTTAATTGGTAATCAGATCTTACCCCAAAGGGCCTGAAAAGATCCTTGTCCTGAACACTCATGCTCCCCTCTTCCAAGACCTCGTAATTCCCTTCACAGCCTGCAAAATTACACCTCTCCCACCTCTCTACAAGCTTTACTGCTCTCATCTCATCTTCCTCTTTTTCTCTTGTCATGTCTCTGACATCTCCTGCCTGTCTTCCTCCTTCCTAGCATGGAGGTTTCTACAAACCAATTTACACTGAAGAAATATATCCATTAAAGCTGGACTACAAGAGGTGGAGAAAATTAAACAATTAGGGGCAGACCAGTTAAAATACCAGTTTTAATTAGCCTGTCTACTCATCTAACAAGGTGTTGTTTAATATTCTGAGACGTGTCCAGCATTAAGAGAAACCAATTTAGTCTTCACTATTAGTTAGCTCTTCTCCATTAGGAATAGAATTACCAAGTTGGGGGAATTGAGTCTGTGCCCTCTGGGTTCACACTGAAGGCTCTGTCTGCAGCTTTGCCTACCAATGAAGTTGTCTTTCATCATTTGGTTAAAACTGAAATGAATTATATTAGTGCAAAGTACCCCTGTGGTCGTTGTGGTTGCTGTGCACGTCGCACAGCTACACTAAAACAAACACACACAGGCATACACACAAACAAACATACACTAGCCTGGCTTCATCATCCTGATCACGTGAGCTCACATTCTATTTCCCTCCACAGATCAGTCTGGCCACACCCCCATTCAGACTGAGTTCCACCTGGCAGTTATTTGCTAGGCAATCAAGAGTTTATCTAATATGGGGCGGGTTTGATACGACTGTACCCATTTAATATGATTATACAGTACGACGACTCGTTTCTTTGCTCTGATTGGTTATAGGTCTATCCAATCGTGTCCAGAGGCATTTTGCTCTGAAACTGTTGGCAAAGCCCCTTGGAAATCGAACATAAACTCAGCAATTCCAGACCCTTCACATTTTTGCGAATTGCGTCTGGTGAAACCAAGCTTTGCAGATGGGCTACATTTTGAAAATAAATTAGCCTATAGGCTCTGAAAACTGAACAGTTTCACGCTAGACATCAAAATACTGTATAGTAGATACTGTAAGATTTAGCTTTAAGATTTATGCCTGTTCAGAATGCAAGTTTGCCGTGACAAAGTTCTTATGACACTATGCCAAATGGCTTCACAGCCCAGAGCTGTTCAAACTGGCATGAGATACATGTATGCCTGTTCAATGTTCCCCTTTGGCCAATCAATATAAAATGTGTTCCATGGCATCTTGGCACGACCCTCTACCATGGTGTAAAGTTTCGTAAAAACTAACCAGTTAGTTATTTTTTACTTCCGGGGTGCACCACTGCAGTCCTGCCAATCTCTCTAAACCATTTTAAATCCAATATAATTGTTAATGATTGACCAAATACAGTATGTTAATGAATCAGTAAATTGTGTATTTAAATTGGTGAATCACCATAACCTGGCGTCCGCATCTTGATCATTTGAGCTCACATTCTATTCCACTCCGTATAGATCAGTATGGTCATCCACCCTTTCAAACTGATTTCCACCCGACCAGATATTGGTCGAGCCAATCACAACCGTTTATCTAATATGGGGCAGGTTTGCCCCTTGGAAATCGAAAATAAACGCAGAATTTCCAGATCCTTTGCATCTTTGTGAATTGGATCTGTGAAGCTACACCAGAATCACAGCAATCACTCAAAACGTACTGTACATTCATTTTGTTTTACATAGTTTGTATGTTATCCCCATGTTCACAAAGGTTTCCTTCCAAAGAACCAAATACAAAAAACATGAAGAAGAACAGATGCCCTTCAATCTGCTCCCTGACCAGGACTTGGACTGAGCATTTGGACTTGATCCCTGGGCACCATGAATGATGGCTGCCCACTTCTCCTGGCTGCCCCTGGAGGAGGGCGGCTTGGATGAGATAAATGCAGGGAACAATTTCCACCAGTGACACCTGAAGAAAGGCATGTGTGTTCGCAACTCACACGTGTTCTACTGTGTGTGTCACTGTGTGGTGAATAAAAAAAGAACCTCAAGGTCCTGGAATAAAAATAAAAAAAACATAAATGTTAAAGAGATAATAAATAATTAAAATTAAAATAAAACAACCCCAGGGGTTTTCTTTTACCAAGGTCAACGACATCCAGGTAAGTCATCCAGGTATCTAGTGGATAGTCGATACTATTGTGTATCTGTCAGTGGTACTAGCTAGTTATTTTGCTGGGTGTGGTGTGTGAGAACTGCGTATTGAAATAGTAGAGTTATCTTAATCTTTGAACACACATGTAAAAATGATTCATCAATATTATTCTATATCTAACTATTGTTTTAAAAAATACTGGAATGCCAGTCAAAAGAGGGCCATGGGGCACACTGGACCAGCCCCAAAAATGAACTTCACAAAAGAGGGCCATGGGGCAGAGTGGACCTGGCCCCAAAAATGAACTTCACAAAAGAACCAAGGTTTGGACATTTACTGTACATCAGGCTACCCATCAGGCTATCTGCAGCATGTGTCTGGTGTTGAGACTAGGGTTGTGGAGGTAATTTTTTATTTCTTAGTAAATCGATAGCTACATAGCTAATTGTTTTAAGTACCACTTGTCGCTACAAGAATGAGCACTTGAGCTTCTCGAAGGTGGACACAGAGGCTATCATCTGTGTTCTTAGACCCAGACCTGCTAGCAGTTGACAGGCAGTAGATGTGTGTAGATGGAGTTATGCTGTTCAAAATCATTTTACACTCAGAAACTCAATGATATGACACTATCTTCATGTATGATATGGCCATTTAGCTGAAATGGATGATGGTGGACCTGGGGGAGAGAAAGTAGAATGTCACCTTCTCAGCCGAGTGAGACACATACGCTGAAGGAACATTACCCATTACATCGTAGACTATCTGACGGGAGACCAGGTGAAAAATCTCAAATGAATCAGCCCTCTCCTATCCCTATAGCTATAATTATGGCTTTTAATCAGGGCATTGCTCAACCATCCATAATGAGCCAGTCTATACAAGACATTTGTGAATAAAGCAGTGAATAATCTACTGGCTATATTGTCCCTTGGTATTGCCCGTTCTGGTGGAAGATTTCATGTGCTCACTAGGTCTTTTTTGTGTTCTTATGTTCTGCCTCTAGGTCAAGGTTGCACTGAATGGATAGTAGTATTATGTTGGTTTTTCATAGCCTTTGGGGCTTTCATTTCTCTCTGTTCAGCAGCAGGCACATACAATATGGAGATTGAATATGTATGGCATGGTGCTCCATCCATTGGGAATGTCAAATTGAGAGGTCTGCACACTCCGCTGCTCCAATGCAGTGATTTTATTATCCAACGTTTCGGCAGGAAGGGACTTCGGCCTTCATCAGGGATTTCAGAACAGTGCTTGCACAATACGTTTTAAAAGATTAGATTATTAGGTAATGTGCACCTCTGACAAATCCTACGGCGGCTGTGGCTCAGTGGTACAGCGGGTCGTCCAATGATCGTCGGGTCGGCGGTTCGAATCCCGTCTGCTCCTGTCCAAACGTCGGAGTGTCCTTGGGCAAGACATTGAACTGAACAGGCTAGCACCTTGCACCATTGGTGTGTGAATGAGTGAATGAGAGGCCATTGTAAAGCACTTTGGATAAAAGCGCTATAAGTGCAGTCGATTTACCATTACAAATCAGCGAAAACACAGAATGAATCACATTCATATTTGCAATATCAAAAAGACAATTTAACATTCACAATATCAAAAGGCAGTCTCAATCGGACTGCGATACAAATAATATTTTAGAATAGGCCTATATATCCTTTTCAAGAGGCCATTTGCACAAGAATACACTATAAGACAAAGTAGCCTACTACACAACTTGGCAGTAGAAGTCAGCATTTTAAAAAAATATAAAAAGATTACAAAACAATTCTAAAGGGTAAGCTACATATTGTGGCATCCTGCCTGGGGCCGTTCGGAACTCAGGCCGTCATGCGTAAACCACCTCCCCTTCAGCACCATGGACAGCGCGCAGCAGGTGAAATGGGCGGAGAGGCTACGACCGATAGAACCATGGAGAGCGCGCATAGGCGATCGACCGGCCGTTCATAGTTGCCCAGGCAACCCCACTGCCCAGCTGCGCTAAATAGTCTAATCAAGCCTGGCCGACGAGAGAACCGGCTGAAGCCAATTGGCTATAATGAGCCACCACGCAATTAAAGGCCCGACTGGGGAAACAGTCAGTAGTCTATGGATTCAGTGAGTAAGCAGATCGGTGCTATTGCTTGACCTACCGCTTTGCTTTTGAACCTGCTCATTCTTATTTTCTTGTCATCTTCAGGAGCAGAAGCCATACCCCTGACCATGCCCCACGCAGCTCGGCTACGGGAAAATAGTAACCAGCCTAACCTACCCGAAGACAACTTTTTCCTGTGTTTTTGCGTTTTTGGGTTTCATTTTCAATAAATGTGCCGAGGCGCGTAAGAGCTCCCCGTGTGGACCTTGTTTTGCTGTGCTCTAACCCAAATTCTCGACCTGGGAGATTATCATGTACATAGAAAAAACTAAAGTAGGCTATTAGACTTCTCAGAAACAGCAACAACAAAACTATGCGCCAGAGACTAGAGTGAACAGGTGCATGTTCACCTTTCTAGAGTGCTGTGTGTGTGTGTGTGTGTGTGTGTGTGTGTGTGTGTGTGTAAATACTAGGCCTCTAGGTTTGATTATTTGATAGAATTCTTTTATAGAGTAGGCCAAAGTCAAGGCGACCACTGTCCTGTCTTGTTCTTGCACAATGTTTATTATTATAATTTATTGTCATGCACCAGCAGACCAAGGCAAATTCCTCATAGGTGCAAGCCAACTTGGCTAAATACAAAATCTGAATCTGAGGCTGTCATATTCCATTGCTGACTAACCAGTCAGAAATGCATTCTCATCTGTCAACTGAAATCATGATAATGCTTTGCTACTTGTTAGAAACATTCAAGATTACCAAATATGGTTGGTTTGTAAGATACAGTAAATATCAGTGTTTTGTTGAATAAACAAAGCTTTGTCTGTAGTCAGGGTTTTAGCCGGGCTAACAAAACCCTTTCATTGGTTGTGCCCTCAAGGTTTAGTGGGAAACAACTAATGGACTAGTTATATTCAACAGCAAAGATGGATTTGTGCCTGAAGCTAACTAAAGCAGGGAAACATACCAAAGCTGGACATTTGGTGGGGGTTTTAGCACTAGTCCTTTTTTGGCTTTTGCTTAAATGAATGAACACAAAGATGTGAGAAGCCTGGCCTTGGGACGAGAGGCATCTGGGGCTTGCTTAACATTCCTTAGATGTTTTCCAGACTGTTTTTACCAAATTTTCTCTCAAAGCTTTTGATGCAGGTTTAATTGGAGCAGACTGTCTTCTGAGTTATTTGATGAGTGATTGATAGGCATCTAAAGGCAGTAGACACACACACATACACACACACACACACACACACACGGGAGTGCAGAGCCAGTGCCAAGCCTGAAATCACATAACAAGCTATTATGATGACCAAAAGGCCTGTCCAGTCATCCCGCAGTGTCCAGACAGGCCTCTTGAATGAATGACTGTAAAATTAAGAACACATGAAGAGATGAGCATGACAATGCATACTCAGTGAAAAATCATCAGGTCACGTAATGCCTGATGTATTTTCACTGCGAGCTGAGCAAAAGCTAATTAGACATCTTAATGCCAGAAAAAATGACATTTCTAAATGAGAAGTTCAAGACTGAGTCACCGACAATCATGAGTCATAATGAAGTGATGGAGGAGGGAATGGTTGGCTGCATTGTCAGAAGTAGACCGTGTTTAATTATTAGACAGGCCTTCAAGAGGCCCAGTGGAGCTCAGGAATAATTACACCTTAGACTTTCTAAAGCCCTTCTGTGGCCAACCGCAGAGGGCAATGACAGAGGCAAAACAATCTTGCCAATAACCATGTACCATCACCTTCACACAGTCGCCACCAGCACAAACAGCTATCACAACTGCCATCTTCTTCTCTAGGATGAGATGTCTCTTTTGCCATCTCTGCCATTCAAGCAAGATACCTACTGCACCTTAGGAGATGTGTTGTCTGGTGTGACCTCTGTCCTGGATCCTTGTATCTATCCCCTCTTGTTCAGGATCACCACGGCAATGAAGATATTTATACCACGATGGTCAGAAGGTCATGTCCAAAATATATCATGTCCTGTAGGTACCATTTTTGTAGAGGCAAGCTTGTATCATGTCCCATTATTAAGGACATGACCCCTTCATGAAAAAGTACATAACTCCCTCAAACTGCTGCCAACCTCCATCCTACCTGAAGAATAACACAAGGGTTTGTCACTCTCAGCCATGTTAGGAAAACCCCAACCCACTACTGAAATGAATGAGTATCAGACTATTGACTGTCTGTCTTGAGTGATCTATGCACTTTGAAATGAGGGCCGTGTCCAGAGAAAGAGAACACCCAGATTGATGGTTGAAACAGGCTTGCCCGGCAGTTGCTAAGGGTCCCTCCCCTTATGCAGAGACACACACACACGCTCGCACATCAGTTTAATGGCGAACCAAGACAGGCTGCGTGCCCCTATGTTGCGTCAAGTAATGGAGGTGATTTTGCTTGATCTTGGCTGGGGCTCTTTGCTCTTGACGCCAGGACTGAAGGATGTGCAAAAAAAACTCCTGTACTCCTTGTCAACTCAAGAGAGAGACATTGAAAGGGGGTTGTGTCAGGTATCTCTTTTTAGTGTTCCCTCACTTCCCTTGATGCTATGCCCTATCTCTATGTATGGTGTTTATGGGACCCCTGAGGGAATGACTCATGAGTTTGACATTGTTGGGGAAGAGTAGGGCATGACAGGGTCAGCGTGCTGCTAGCCTGGCTGGCACCACCCTGCTGATTGTGAGACACACCAGCTGGTGCCAGGATACCCAAATTTAACCTCTGGCCCTCAATCAAATTCATGTTCCCCGTGTTGCCCAGGGCCCAGACAGGACGGCAATAGATACTGTCACAAATCACGCTGCTGTGTTGCATTGGTCACTCTATTTTGATGGATGAGACTATTGATGTAAAAACATTGTGTGACACTGCCACCTGTTGGTCACTATGTGCAGTTACATAAGGCTCTCTGCCATGTTTGTGATCACACTAAACCTCTAATGTCCTCTCTCATCATCTAGTGCTCAACAGTGGTACTGCCAATTGGAATGTTGATGTCAAAGTGGAAAATGAACAATTTTATATGTGCCTACTGTTTCTTCTGGGGTAGCCTTGTGTTAGCTGGCATTTTCTTTCATTTTTGTACATAGGATGACAGCATCACAATAGAAAGCCCTGAGAATTGTCTACATCATGCATTCATACTCATGGCTCCAGGTGAGCGTTGAGCCCATGTTTAGTCTAAGGTGCTACTGTTTAGTCTAAGATGCTACTGTATTTAGTCTAAGGTGCTACTGTTTAGTCTAAGGTGCTGCTGTGTTTAGTCTAAGATGCTACTGTGTTTAGTCTAAGGTGCTGCTGTGTTTAGTCTAAGGTGCTGCTGTGTTTAGTCTA
Organism: Borostomias antarcticus; assembly: GCF_949987555.1. Lineage (NCBI taxonomy): Eukaryota > Metazoa > Chordata > Actinopteri > Stomiiformes > Stomiidae > Borostomias > Borostomias antarcticus. Next base: position 17,455,455 of record NC_140248.1, read on the forward strand.
AGATGCTACTGTGTTTAGTCTAAGATGCTACTGTGTTTAGTCTAAGGTGCTGCTGTGTTTAGTCTAAGATGCTACTGTGTTTAGTCTAAGATGCTACTGTGTTTAGTCTAAGGTGCTACTGTGTTTAGTCTAAGGTGCTGCTGTGTTTAGTCTAAGATGCTACTGTGCACAATGATACTCAGTTATTGCCAGGGCTCCAAAGTCATGAATCATCCCTAATTGGCTTGTGTACAATCAGTATCAACACAGAAAGCATTCCTTAGATTATTAGATCAGAAATGTGATTTGCTGCCCCACGATAGATAGATAGATAGATAGATAGATAGATAGATAGACAGATAGATAGATACCTGTAGATAGACAGACAGAGATATAGATAGATAGATAGATAGACAGACAGACAGACAGACAGACAGACAGACAGATAGATAGATAGATAGATAGATAGATAGATAGATGGATAGATAGATAGATAGATTATTACAGTAGATCAGAAATGTGATCTGTTGCCCCACAATACAGAGAGAGAGAGAGAGAGAGAGAGAGAGAGAGAGAGAGAGAGAGAGAGAGAAAGAGAGAGAGAGAGAGAGGGGGAGATGGCCTAGATATCAACTATTGATCCCTGAGGGGAATTATCTTTGTTGTAGCAATACACACAACAATACACAACAAAAAGGCACAGAAATGCACAAAGGGCAGCACATTAAGATGGCACAATAATTCACGTGTGTCTGAGAAAGTGAGTTGTAGCCCAATCCAGTCATCAACTGTTTGTTTGTACAAGTCGTGGGAACAATACTGCCCTCGGGCTAACTTACATTGCTTTGTGGTGATGTCATAGTGCCGCAGGTGGCTTGTGTTACGGTAACCGTGTCGGCTTCTGTGTGTGTGTGTGAAAGTGTGGGTGTAGCCTGTGTGTTCTTCCCCAGGTAGTTGGTGTGTGTTAGGGACCATCTATAGGGAGTGAGGGCAGGCGGTGAGTCACTTCTGTTTCACACACACACCTACGGACACAGTAAAAACACTCCTTAGAGTCTTGGCATCATTTCATGCGCATGTTTCATTCTTTGATTTTCTGTCAGCTCGGTGGCGGAGGACGTCATGGAGGCAGAACAGTCTGAGAGACGTGTCGCTGATGGGCTGTACGTGTTGGAGAAGTAGGTGAACCCTCAGGTGAGTCACAGCATGAGGAAGCTGGCCTGAATTTGCTGGCTCTGCATCAAGGCATGTTCTGGGCTGGTTTCCCACAGATTAAGCCTATAGTATTAGGATCTCCGAATATGGTAGCACAAAACCACTGGCGCTGTTGTTTTGGAATTTGTGTGCCACCTAAAGTAGGCTAAATACAGTAAGTAAACTTTGTTTATAAAGCGCCTCTCGAAATCAGTTACAAGATGCTGAATGGGCCCCTCTCCATGCCTACAATGATAATATGATAGAAAGTTAATAACAGAAAATACAATATAAAAACATGAAACTGCAGAGACAGTTTCTCGGCAGTAAGTCGTTTTCCTTTCCGGTGGGGGTTGGCCTCCGCCAGGGCTGTGCTTTGTCACCAATCCTGTTTGTGATTTTCATGGACAGGATATCGAGGCGTAGCCGTGGGGAGGTGGGTTTGCAGTTCGGTGAGCTGGGGATCGCGTCGCTGCTGTTTGCAGATGATATGGTCCTGATGGCATCATCAGCCTGCGACTTCCAGCATTCTCTGGATAGGTTCGCAACTAAGTGTGAAGCGGCTGGGATGAGAATCAGCACCTCTAAATCTGAGGCCATGGTTCTCAGCTGGAAACCGGTGGTCTGTCCGCTCCGAGTAGGAAATGAGTCCTTACCCCAAGTGAAGGAGTTCAAGTATCTGGGGGTCTTGTTCACGAGTGAGGGAACCATGGAGAGAGAGTTTGGCCGGAGAATCGGAGCTGCTGGTGCGGTTCTGCAGTCGCTCTACCGCACTGTTGTGACGAAAAGAGAGATGAGCCAAAAGGCAAAGCTCTTGATCTACCGGTTTATCTTCATCTCCACCCTCACCTATGGTCATGAAAGATGGGTCATGACCGAAAGAACGAGATCACGGATACAAGTGGCTGAAATGAGTTTTCTCCGGAGGGTGTCTGGGGTCTCCCTGAGAGATCGGGTGAGAAGTTCAGTCATCCGGGAGGGACTCGGAGTAGAGCTGCTGCTCCTTTGCATTGAAAGGAGCCAGTTGAGGTGGTTCAGGCATCTAGTGAGGGAGGTGTTCCAGGCGTGTCCGGCTGGGAGGAGGCCGCGGGGTAGACCCAGGACCAGGCGGTGGGACTACATCTCCGCACTGGCCTGTGAGTGGCTAAAGATTCCCCAGGCAGAGCTGGTTGATGCTGCTAGGGAAAGGGCTGTCTGGGGCCCTCTGCTGGAACTGCTGCCTCTGCGACCCGGCCCCGGATAATTGGATGACGATGGATGGAAACTGCAGAGAAGGCAAACACACATAACGACTCCTTAAAACTATCCACTGACTCTGTCTTTTCTATAACTAAGGGAAGCTCAGTCACCCTTGATTTTTAGCCTTGATTTCACAACCGCCGGAAGGCCTTGGTCAGAAGACCTGAGACACCTCAGTGATCTCACTGTGGCCAGAGGACACAATGATTCAGTCAGCCTGTGTGCTTCATAGGTGATATGATCAGTTCAAAATCAATTTGGCAGTCAAAGGGTGACCAATGTAGAGTGACCAACACTCTGTGTGACCTATGTTGTGTCCTGGTTAGAAGTCTAGCAGTCGCATTTTGAACAAGAAATGGTGCTCAGAGCACAGACCTCCGCCCATGAATGAATGTTGTGGCGCTGTGTGTGCGCATGTGCGTGCGAGCAGGACATGTTTGGTATTGCTGCATTCATAAGGTCAAGAGCTTTATTCTAGTCCAAAGCCTGTGTCTCTGTGACCTTCCCACATTGAGATATGGCCGTTTCAATCTCCCCCATTGTCACTGAATGGGGGGGGGGGATTTTTTGTTAAGTCCAAAAAATGAATGGAGGTGAATGAGAGGCCAGATGTACAGTATGTGACTTGACACCCTCCGGGCTCGCACACCCCAGTCCAAACCCCGTGTCTCTAGCGCCCCCACATAGGGAGCTGGCTTCACTCAAAATTTTGTTTTAATTCATGGATCCACCCCGTGATTAACATCCACTCCAAAATCTTAATGTGTTCTTTGACCAAGTTTCATTAAAATTGGTCAGGTCGTTTTTGCGTAATCCTGCTTACTCATTAACTAACGGACGCACAAAGAGAATCACCAGCACACGTGACCGAAAATATTACTTTTTAGTAAAAGGAAACATCAAATTACCACAAAACCTGTGATCAAATACTGTATTTTGTGTGCGATACATGCATGTACAGTAGGCGTGCAACTTGGGTGGACGGTTCTCAGTTAAAGGCGTAGCTTTACATTGTCCCCTCTTCCTCGAGAGCATTAATTATCAGTTGCTGTCAGTGTTGGGTAAGTTACTTTCAAAATATCAGGAATGTGATAGAGAGAACATTTGGTGACAGGAAAATACGCTTCAGATGTTATAGGATAGATCGATGGAAGAACTAAACAGTCCTCAGAAGAACTATTTCACATCAGATCTCATTTGCCAGCCTGTCCCGTTGGCTAAACGCTGGTTTATACCGACTGACATCATTTGAATTTTCTACAAGCAGGGGTGTATTAGCGAACAGGCCTACCGAGCCCAGCCCCTGGGGCCAAAGAGCTCAGGGGGCCTTTAAGTTGGCCAGCGTCACGTCATCAGTGTGTCAGTGACTTTCCAGACCCCCCTGGCGACTTATTTCATGAAAAGCGACTAGCGACAAATCTAGCTACTTTTTCTGGTCATTTGGAGAATTATTGTGTTGACAAGAAAGCGAGCTCAGCTCACGAGTCACGACGAGAGAAAACTTTTATTGCTGCCTTCACGTCCTATCGCCCTCTCTCCCTCGCTCGCCCACACACACCACACGCGGTGGGATCCCTCCCGCAACAACCAATCGTATTGTCAGAAACGGCTAGTTTACCTAGATAATCGTATTACATGTTTGTAATAATTCTTCTTATAATGTTCTTATAATTAAGGAAATTGTAGGCTATATTATTTTTCCGTTATTCTTTAGGTTTACAGACCTACGTTGTTTAAAAGAAAAAAGCTAATTATACAGCAACAAAAAACAAGTTTGTCAATAAGTAAATAGTTTCATTGTTTTTTCCATGCCCATCATCATCACATGGCTGATGTAGGCTACTAGGGTTGCACTGTAGGAAAAAAAAAGAGAAAAAAAAGCTACTGTTATACAGCAATAAAATAAAATAAATAAAGTTTGTAAATATGTAAATAGTTCGTTTGTATTCCCCCCCCCCCCCCCCCCCCGCCATCTAGCTACTTCTAGCGACTTCTGGGACAGCCAATAGCTACTTCCCTTACTGAAGAGTTGCAACACTGCGCGGGCGTTTTCATCTGAGTCTATACCATGGATGTATTAATAGAACTAGACAGTATACCCGAGCAGAGTAGAGCAGAGCGTCGACCCGACCAACTGAGAAAAGGTAGATTAGTTTTGCCATAAAACGGTTAAAATAGCCTTAAAACGCATTGTAGGCCATCATTGAGGCGTTTACCCTGCCATTTACTGCAGCATAATGCATTGATGGAGCGTACCTTCATAGCTAACTGTTAGCTAGCTAACGTTAGTGGCAGATAATGCTGTAGGCTAGGGATAACGTGACTGGACCAGTAGCCTAGCTCTGCCATGGTCCGAATTAACGCTGGATCCTTCCCTTACTTTGAGCAGCACTGTAATGTAGCTACATTTTCAGCTGGTCTTTCTGAGTGAGATCGTGGGAAGCACGTTTTCCGAGTGGGTCTCTGTGTCCCGGCTGCATTTGTCATTAGACTCGTTGTGCCAACAACCAATCAGTGAATAGTATAGGCCTATTAAGCTTGCCTAATCGAACGGTTTTGCTTCACTGTTAGCCCTTTTCCACCAAGAAGGATCCGGTTCAGTGCCGGTTCGCGAACCTAATTTTGAATGGTTCCGAGCATTAATGTAAATTAATATGAAAACTTTGGCTGATACCGATAACAGATTTTAAAATTGCTGTTATGGCCGATAACCAATATTTACCAATGTCGATATGCTCTGTATAAAAACAAGTTTCTATGATAATCAAATTTTATACATACTGAAAAACACATGTAAACACTGTCTCTATTTCCAAAACATTTGGAAAAGCTGATCATAGATTTACCATATTGTTTCCTCTCAAAAACAACACACACAACAGCAGCTAGACAGAAATAATGATGTGTTGTTCACATCTGCCCTGTTTTGCACATCGGGCCGATACCGATATATAAAAAAAATGACTAACATCGGCCGATACCGATATGATTGCCGATATCTGTGCAGAACTAATATAATGCAATAAACAGTTCACTACCAAGGTTCACTACCAAGCAACAGTTCACTACCAAGCAATGGTGGCATGGAATTTATTAGGCCTACCAAACCTTTTGATTTCAGATAGTAACAGAAGATGCATTAACAAAAAGTTACAATTGTATCTGTTTACACATGGAACTGAGCTATCTTATGATCCAACGTAATTTGTTTTATTTATTTATTTATTTTTGGTTTCTATTTAATTTAATTTAATTTATTCTTCAATTAAGAGAGTAAATAATGACAGAGCTGCTGTATGTATGAACGTATTGTGAGTATGAATGTTATGGAAGTGTATTTGTCCTGTATGTATGAATGGGCCTACTGAGAAAACACTGTTGACAAATGTGATATGAGGACCCCAGGAAGAGTAGTTACTGCATATTGCCGTACCTTGGTAATTATTATTATTAATTATTTGTTTACAGGTATAGTCACTTTTGCTACAGTCAACATATTTTGCAGCTAATACTGCACACCGACTTCTCTCTCCACATACTGTAAGTATGACAGTTTCTGAGGATCAGAGAGATGAATAAACTCAGGATACATATTATATATTTTATTATTATACTGTACATATTATTTATTTATATTATTATTATTATTTATTTATTTTATCAAAGAAAGTCTCTCAAATCTTTATATTTCTCACTGTATAATAAGAAGTGAGATTCTGTCTCAACAACTCCCTGATGACAGAGTGAACTCAGCCTGGCTTCTCTGAGTAGCCCATCCTGCCTGTGGCCAGGCTGTGTCCACTCAGTCTGTACTGGACATTGTCAACGTTTTTCACAGTTTTCTATCAGTCACAGCAGTCAGGTATCCTGCCACTGTGTACTCTCTGTTTAGGACAAGGAGGATTGTAATTTACTTTGTGATTTAGTGGGTTCGTTCAAAAGTTTGATATACTTTTATTTTTATTTTGAGATGATTTGGTTTTGGCCAGATTGGTTGGTGTTTGTCCCGAAGCCGAGGTGTTTGTGGGTAGACCTTCAGGACCAGCTGGCAGAGAGGACTCTTATCTTTGTTCAACTTTTGGCACTAAAGGGTTTTGTAGGAGTGGGGGCCACTTGATTGGAGATGTTTGACTCTCTGTCTCTCTCTCTCTTTCTCTATATCTCATTGTCTCTATCTGTCTCTCTTTCTTTATCTCTCTCTGTCTCTCTTTCTCTCTCTCTCTCTCTCTCTCTCTGTCTCTTTCTTTCTCTCCGTCTCTGTCTCTCTCTCTCTCTTTCTCTCTGTCTCTCTCTGTCTCTCTCTTTCTCTCTCTCTTTCTCTCTCTCTGTCTCTCTTTCTCTCTGTCTCTCTTTCTCTCTCTGTCTCTCTCTTTCTCTCTCTCTCCCTCACCTATCTATCACACTCTTTTATCTAGTAATTAACTCAATCATTACCTCTTTTTTTCTCTCTCTCTGATTGCAGGTGTCAAGTAACAACAACCAGTTGTATGTGAAGTCAGTGAGCCAGGCGGAGGCAGGCCTGTACGTGAGTAAGGCCATAGGCCATAGACATATTCTTTTGTCTTGGGCTAGGCTCAGTCTTTATCTAGGAACCCAGCCCATGAAGTAAAAAAAAAAAAAAAAAATACAGGACATGAGGGAGGGTCTTTATTCAGCCACACAGTGACACACACATTCCATATACTGTAGTGAACGACGACACACACACCTTTCGGGGGTCGCCGGTGGAAAGTGTTCTCTGCATTTCTCCTATCCCAGCCGTCCTCCAGGGGCAGCGGGCAGCCATTGTCCAGGTGCAGCGGGCAGCCATCGTCCAGGCGCAGCCAGGAGCAGTGGGCAGCCATCGTCCAGGGGCAGCCAGGAGCAGTGGGCAGCCATCGTCCAGGGGCAGCCAGGAGCAGTGGGCAGCCAGGAGCAGTGGGCAGCCATCGTTCATGGCGCCCCGGTACCAAGTCCAAGTGCTCAGTCCAAGTCCTGGTCAGTGACCGCTCTGAAGAGGATCTGTTCTTCTGCATGTTTTTTGTAGTTGTTTCTTTGGGAGGAAACCTTTGTGAACACGGGGAGAACATGGAAACTCCACACAGAAAGGCACCTCCGTGCCGCACGTGAGTGATTTTGGGGTTCAGCGTCTTGCTCAAGGACACTTCGGCACAACGCCGGGAGCTGGGATCGAACCGGGGACCTTGCGATCCCCAGCCGGCCACTCTACCTCCCGAGCTACATGCCGTTTTAGGGGTGAAAAGCATCCAACTAAAACTCACACTGTCCTCAAAGTAAGTGGACACTGCCCTCTAGTGAGTATGACAGTACAGTCAACCAATACAAATGTTATGCTACAGCTGGACACCACATTTCTACTGTGGTGGATGTCCTAGCCCTGGACAACAACAATATCTTCAATTTCAAATCTCCTTTGAAGATTCATATTTAGCCCATGCATTTCAAAGTATTTACAGTAGGCTCTTCAGTGCGTGAGGTGCCCCACTTGTATTTTGTGCAAGGGCATCTATTTAGGGCTACTAGAGTGACACAGTCCAGGGTGGACACACTTTCACTCCGGAATGTTCCAGTGCGCACCCACACATGCAGGTAAACATGTATGTAGGTACAGTAGAGGGGGCCTGGCTCTGCGCCAAGGAGGGCGAGTACAGAGACATGCCGTCACTGATCTCCGTCACTCCAGCGCCACTCAGGGGGCTGGTGAGTCAAGCTTTCCCACTGATTCATGTCTGAAGAGGAGTGAAAGGCTGAAGCCGCCTCACGCCTTTCCTTTCTCACACCTTATAGTATCCCTCCTCTCTGTCAATCAATCAATCAAATCCTTGATTCAAACAGATACGCATCATTGAGATTAAAATATATTTTTCAAGAGCGATCTGGCCAAGAAGGCAGCAGAAACAAAGTTACAGCAATAAAAGAAACATAACAACAGACAATACAGAGAGACATACTTTCACAGCAAGAATCAGCTGTAGGGCAAGTTATCAAACACAGTTGCAAGAGAACTGCTTTCATAGTCTTTTAATGGATTTAAATTCACCCAGTGTAATCAAGCCTGGCAATTTCAGGTCCTTTTGCAACTCATTCCACGTCGATGGAGCAGCATATTTAAAAGCCTTTTTTCCTAGTTCAGGAACTCTAGTTCAGGAACCCTAGTTCAGGAACCCTAGTTCCGGTGCTCTGCCTCTCCTCTCACACGCGGCTGGGCCCTCAGTCCAGGCTGTGGTGGCTCTCCAGGATCAGCTCTCCCCAGGCCAGCTCCCTCAGCAGCAGCAGCCCAGGGCCCATCCTGGGAGACCTCCACGGCGTTCAAACACACACACACACACACGCCCCCACCCCACCTGTGGGGCCGGAGGAGGCCGTCAGCGAGGGGGATTTCACCGCGCTGATGACGGGGCGCGGGCTTCCTTCCTGAGCCTCCATAAATCTGTCCGTGGCCTCAGTCCTATAGTCTAATATTAAAGCTGTTTCCATGACATACTGTGCTATTCCTCAGCGGAGGGCAGGGTGTTGTGACTACAGGTGCACGCTGGCTGCCGAGAAGGAGGGTTGAGGAACTTCACGCCCAATTCTCTTTGAGTTGAGTTGTTCTGAGGCCAGTTGATTAATTCTCTGATTGCGACCAGCCCACTGTTGTATAGCAGTTGTTGGAGTACAATTGATATAATCACTTTATGCACCAAAAAACACTGGCTCATTCATCCATATTCTTACATGTACACATGAGCACAAACACATATTCCTCATTCTGGCATTCGTCATTGATTTTGGTCCACTTTGACCAAAAATGCTGGGCCAAATCTGTTGGGCCATGCTTTTATTTTGGTGTGTAAATAGCACCTTGGTTTTTTTTTTCTTACAAATATGACAAGAATGGACAAGCACACTCATTTCTCTTCTGAGAGAAAGACCCCTGTCATCTTGAGACCCAGGAAGATAGAGGCTACCGACCTTAGGGCTATAATCAAAGACACACACACACACACAAGCTTGAATATTTACTGCACTGACTGAACCTTTGTAAAAGAATTCTTGACCATCAACATTTAAGTAGAAGCAAATAGTGCATGGTTTAGTTTTAAAATGTTTTATTATGAAGTTGAAAAACATTGATATAAAATCTATAACATTATAACATACATTTAACAATACAATGCAACACTAATAACTTTTGGTTTGGTAAATGGATTGTTGCAGCAAAGTCGCTTTTTTAAAGTCAAATTATAATTATCAAACTTTACCACAGTGTGCACATTACCACAGTGTGCACTTTACCTTGTGCTCAAACATTCTGACTTGAAAAACAATTGTCAAGTGAAGTGTATGTTTTGAATATATACAAAAAATACATTCAATTGATTTGTGATTTTTAAAAGTAGGTTATAAAAGAACAGCAACATTTACAACATTCTGCGGTTTGGGCCGCCTTGGCATTTATGTACAGTGTAGCAAAGCACAATGTCTGCTCTGTCATAAGAGATCGTAATACTGAATTGATTGCAGTTGGAAAACAGGAACTCATGTCAGTCTTGTCCCTGAGACCATCTGACAGTTTGTGGGTGAGGCTGCTGCATGAAGCCAGACTCAGCCTTGTGTCAGAGCAGGGGGAGGCCGTGGTGCGGGCCTGGCTCCTGGAGGTAGCTCATCTGCCAGGGGAGACCTAGGGCTGAAGAGGGCTCCACAAAACCCTCCATATAGCCCTGGGCGCAGGAGGCCCACACCCCCGGCTGATACGCCAGCCCCTCCCCCACCTGGGTGTACCTGACCGGGGTAGGGGGCCGGTCCGGGGGGCTCCCGCAATGTCCGTGTGAAGGGTAGAGCTGGCCCTCTGAGGGGTAGCATGGGTAGTGCGGTGACGGGGGGCATGAGGAGCCCATGCTGTCCATGTAGAGGTGCGGGTCCGTGGGCAGCCGGTGAGGGTGCGGGCCCTGCTGGGGCGGCACGGACGCGTGCCAGGGGGCGTAGCCCTGGGGCTCCAGGCGAGGGACGCTCGCCCTGGGAGGCTCGAACCGCGACGCCCCCATCCCCGACGGCCCCGCGGAGGGCCTGTGGCACTCCCGGTGGCTGCAGGGCTTACCGGGGGGGTTGGAGTTCAGGAAGACGGAGAGAGCAGATATGCGGTTGATGGCCCTCTGCAGCGTGGCTATCTTGGAGAGCCGCTTGCCGCTGAGGTCGTGGTTGAGGGCCACGCGCAGGGCGTTGAAGGCCTGGTTGTAGTCCAGTATGCGTTTGCGCTCGCGCACGTTGGCCGCCACCCGACGGGCCTTGGACCGGACAGGCCGGTTGCGCTTCTTGCCCTGCGCCTCTTCTGGCTCGCTGGGGCTGCTGGCCGACCCGTCGCTGTCCTGGAACTGCTCCTTGAGGCCGTCGTCACTCCCCTCATCGTCCCCCTGTCCCAGCATGCCCAGCTCCAGCTCCTCCTCGGAGAACTCCGACCCGGCCACGCTGCTGCAGCTCATCATCCCCGGCGGAGTCGACGACGTGTAAGCGACAGGTCACTGTACAGTAGCTGGGGCTCCGGCTGTCGTAGTTGTTTGGTAGTAGTCCCTTATTCGGAGGCTGCGGGGCAGCTGGGAGTTAGCGGCTGCCTCGTGGCTGTTGTCTTTGCTGGGACGTCCTCCTCCGCTTGGCGGCGGGCCTCTTGTTTGCGGGGCTGTCGGCGTCGTGTGCTGTTCCGACAGCCCTGGTCTCATTCTCCTCCGCTGTGAGTCCTCTGGCTTCCTGTGATTACCTCTGGCTCCACGGGACGAGTGAGCCGGCTTTTTAAAGCTCCGGTAGTCACATGACGCAGTCACCTATGAGGAATGGTGCGCTCTCTCTCTCTCTCTCTCTCTCTCTCTCTCTAGGTTTATGGCGCCCTCCAGGCAAACGGCGCTGTCACCTCCTCCTCTGCTGACACTCCCTCCCATCCCTTACAGGGTCTGTTAAGTGTTTCAACACTTCATGCCCATGTAGCACTTGCAGAAGCAAAGTACTCATTTTGGAATGACGATTGACTTTCTTGCCTTTTCATTTTTTGATGAAAACACAAATTGCTTCCTGCCTCGTAGGTGTTTCCATTTGTCAATCTTTGCCTGTAATACTATCAGCGTGCTGCACAGGTTAGCCATTTGAGATCTGTCTGCCTGTGCTTTCCACCCCGGGATCAAGGGGTAGGGTCCCAGTGTCGGGTCTTTACGGGCGCAGATGCATTTGTGACAAAACGTGACTTCCCACCTATACGGGCCGCATCACACGTCATGGCTCGCATCTTTCTTTTCCTCCTAGACTAGCGAGGGATTCTCTGTTATTATTCTTAATGGACTTCCCATGGAAATTAGTCTCCCGGACATCCATGACAAATTGTACATTTATCAGACCGGCCTAATCCGTGCGGTGCTCGTTTCCCATGTAAGGGGAGGGGAGAGGACTCTTCTTATCTACCAGGGCTTGGATTTGTCCTTTCAATTAGTTGTCTCCAGAGTGGCGATCTCTGCTCTCTCTCCCTCCTCTCTCTCTCTCTCTCTCTCTCTCTCTCTTTCTCTCAGCTCTGCTTTAAGGGCCGTGTAATTTACGGGAGCCCCCCTGGAACCCACCCCCATAAATCAGTCCAGGGCAGCACCTGAGGACAAGAGTGGAGCGGGGTCTGGACTTCAAAGCCAGGGGAAAATGAGGCCAAATATTTTACAATTAGAACCTACAATTGCTGCTGGCTTTAACCATCGATCCTGCCATGGTAAGTGTTTTTTCTCCGCTCTCTTGAGAAAGACAGTTTGTAAACTGTTTCTGACTCCATAAGATAAAAAAAAAAAAGAAGTTTTTGTTGACTGCTAAACAGTTGTTTTTGCAGATGGTCCAATGAGATATGGGAATGAGATGTTGGGTTTTCAGATAACATGCTTTTTTTTTGCTCATTAGTCAAAAAAATTAAGATATTTTATATATTATATAAAATTATATTTATTATATTGTATATTTATTTTTTAGATGTATATATTTTATAAATCTATCAAATGTTTTGGAGGAGCGACGCCTCTGGGTATTGAGGATAGACCTTAGCGCTATTCGCCCTGCTGCACAGTGAAAGGTGATTGTTTTGACATTTAGCTTCTGGACAAGTGCATTGGGTCAGGTAACTACAGAGTAGCGCTGCCTTTACACAGGGAATTGGAGGTTGTTGTGAAACATTGCTTCCTTCCTGCCTTCTTTTTATTGGACGTGTCGCGGCTCAGAGACGCCAACCGCTACAACAATTATAAGGCCTGAGTTTCAGCTCTTTTGATCAGAACTATTGATCAGGACAGGGATCTTTTGGGGGGAATGTCTTGTATCAGGCTAACATACATCAGGAATCAGATCAGAATAATCTTATGTTATGATTAAAAGTAGAGATTATGTTTGGTAGAATGAATTGTGTGCTAGAAATAATTTGGCATAATGACAAGACTGTGGCATGCATTAGTTTCAACTCTTATTTGAGTCACCATCTATATCCTCACTCACCTTTTGAGTCACCAGCTTTCACTTCTCTCCACAACTGGACAAACAGCTAAGCAGTGCCAAGGAGTGAAACCACACACTTGCAGCACTGACCCCGATAAAATACCCCAAGGAAAGCTACTTTGTACAGTATATGCGTTCATAATTGAATCTCTTGGAAATCTTCAACTGCCGTCCGCAACATGGAGTCCCGTGGAGGGACTGAGTATCGGCCTGATCACAAGAGCTCTGAGTTATGACTTTATGATTGTGTTAGATTTACAACCACGGCGCGGAGAGCACCAAAACTACAGCCTCAGACTCCCACTCCATTCAGTTTGACAGGTGACAAGACACCAGTAATTATCGGCCGCCATGAATAAATCACCAGCCTTTATTGTGTACCTCGCCGTGCCCTTGACAGAATAACCATTTTCAAGCGAGGGGAACCTGCCCAGCGCCACTGAACCCAAGATTTGTAAATCTCCTGTTCAGCCCCCAATAATGACTGGTTGTTAGCTGCTCGTTATTAGAGGTCTGTGTGCCAGCGTTATAGATGTATATTTCCAAAGGGGTAGTTAGGGGTAATAAGTGAGTAAGGTCCGGGTTCGCTAACCTTGGCTTTGCAGTGGTATGTTAATGCATGTTTTTGGCGTCCTCTGTGGAATTTTCTCACCTCAATAAAAAGCCTCCAGTCAAAGGAGGTGCTTCTAGTTATCCGGGCTGCCATTTTCTCACACCACAATTCTTGTGGAATTGTCTCATAAGATTAATGTTGTCAACCACACTGATCATTTTGCGACCAGTTCTTTTGTTAATTATTTTACTTATACTTATCTGTAGCACGGCTCAAGGCACTGGCTGATATTGCACAGGATGTCTGTTAATTGTTCAGTTATACTTGATTACTTACATTTTTTGTTCCGGTGAATGACTGAACAGAAGGAGGTGAACGTGTGAAGGAAATGGCAGTAGGGAGTGAGTGAGTGCTACTGTGAGTAAGTCCACTCAGGCTTTTTAAATTCATGGCAGCAATTCAACTTCGGACTCTAGGGAGTGCTGCTAAGCATCTGCCTGCTCACTCGCTCAAGCTCTTTGCCCAGCAGGTGTCTGTCCGTCTCACGGTCACTGCTGAACGCCGTCTGATACAGCCAGTGGTGTCATGTCTTAGACCAGACATGCTTATGAAGGGGAGGATCTCCCTGTCTGACTCAGGCCTTCACAGTGTCATTTTTTCCTGACTGGTGAACAGAGAGAGTGAGCCACATACTCCGACAGATAACCAGTCCCGTGATGTGGTTTTGTCAGGTTTTATTGGCAAGGTGGTTTTGTGTGCGAGTGCCTAGTGTAAGTTGAGAACTAGACTGACAAGAGGAGTTCAGTGTTACTACATCTAAGGTCCCTCCAAATATGCTTTAAACAACATGTTAAAAGGTGAAGGCTACTGACGTGCAACATTGTGAATCATTCTGTCTGAAATTACTGGCAATTACGTGTTTGGCTGCTGTAATCTCTCAGCTAGCACACTACCCATAAAATCTGAATGTTGGGTGGAAATATTGCCTAAGGGTTCTTCAATGCGCTCAGCTCAACACTGAAAGTGTCATATGCAGGATGTCTGTCAGAGAGTTGGCTGTTAATCATCTGGGTTGTTTTGAAGAATATTGAACTGGGCCTTCTTTGAGGGAAAATTGAGGGAAACCATTTTGAACAAACCTCTGTTAGACAATTATTATCTCTTGTTTTGGTCAGTTCTACAGTTCAAAATCTCTTGTTTTGGTCATCATAATCGCAGTGCATTTTATAAACTTAAGTGAACGGTTACTTTTTACTTGTTGCTTAGAGCGTGTTTGGACTAGAGGGGTCTTTGATGTATGAACACTGCGCACCTCTCAAGCTACAGTATGCTCCTCCTGTCAGTCTAGTTCTCCACTCAGACACTCGCACACAAAACCACCCTGGCACTAAACCTGACAAAACCACCCTGGCACTAAACCTGACCAGACTACATAATGGGACTGGTTATCTTTCTGGTTATCTTTCTGGTTATCTCTCTGGTTATCTTTCTGGTTATCTTTCTGGTTATCTCTCTGGTTATCTTTCTGGTTATCTTTCAGTGTATGTGGCTCACTCTGTTACTTTTGTCAAGTAATGAATCCTTGTTTGTAATTTCAGTGTGAGGTACCGGGCCTGGTCCTGGCCCAGTAAGAATACTGACTCTGTGTTTCAATGATAATCCTTCCCCCTCTCATCTGAGCATAACAGAGTCTAGCCCAAACCCCTCTTTTTGGTGATTTACACCACACCGTGTAGCTAAGAAAGTCATGCAAAGCTAGTGGTACTACAGTAGAATGTCAAGACATGTCCAACAGTCACTTCTACCCACATTGGGTTTATAGGAATGCAGGAACTCCCTACTATGTGTTCCAGCCCTACAGTACATACCACTATCAAACAAAAACAAACATTAAGCTACGCTCTGTCATGATTAGTAACGATTATGGATTTATCTTGGGAACAGAAGTCTATAAATTACTGTAGGAATTTTTTTTATTTTATTGCCCCTTTAGGAGTAGAAAACGAGTTATTCACTTGAGCAAGGCCCTACAGTAAGTATATCATGTCATGCTGTGTCATGTTGTTAATGCAGTTATGTAGGCTAAGCTTTATGATGTATGACTCGAGCAGAATCCCTCCACTTTCTGCATGTGTATGCTTATGAATAGAACATTTAGAGCCAAACTGCAACGGTCTTGTATGTTCCTGGTGCATTCCTGTCCAGGAGCACTCCGTAATTATGCTGGGTTGTCATTAAGGGGTCCATTTGGAGTGTTAACCAATGGTCAAGGTTATGTGTCTGTAGGCTAGTTCTCACAATAACTAAGGAAAAACTACTCTGCCCAGGCAGTATCCTTGTCAGTAATTTGATTTAATGATATTTTTTGTTCATGGAGGAATTTGTGTGAAACATAGCCTACAACAAGTTCCCAGGACACATTCTTGGACAGGTAGTGTCATACGTTGATGCTGTTTGGGGTGTTTGGGAACCCTTACAATACAACGTCTGTTTTATTTACTGTATCCCAAAGAGGCACTTACTAGTAGGCCTCACTGTTCAAATGGATTTGATTGAAATGCATATTTTATCATTGGATGTTAAACAGCTAGATGTGTATTTGTCAGTAATTAGTTAGCTGTTCAGTGCCTAGCAAGTCATACCAGGGGTGATGAGCCATTTGTATATTCTTTGCTCAGCAACTTAAGTATTTACAGTAGGAGACTTAACACTATTTCCATTTGATGGTAGGTTATAATTGTAGCCTTACTTGTAAGATCACTCTTTTGGAGGTCATGACCTTATGCTGCCTTTGGCTGTTACCCTCAGTCACATTGCAAGCTTGATTGGAAACTGAAAGTCCCATTCCATTGAGAAGTATTTAGATTTTGAGATAATCTGTTTTAAGAATAGTGAATGTCACAATTCACCCGCATGTCCTTCCTCCTATATTGTCAGAATATAACAAACACTGAAAAATATCTTGGATTTAATCATCTACTCAGCAGGATTGAAGGACTGTTTCTCAGTCATCAAAAAGGAGACGGTTGTCATCAGTGTTTAGAAGATATCAGTCCAGACCATTCTTTAACGTGTTCAAATGTTTGAAGCACACTAGAATGTGAAACATTTTAGGTATTGCAAGGTTGTCATGGGAAAAAAAACATTTCAACTTTTTTTTTTTTTACAAAGAATGCCCTCTAGTGGCTCTGAAATAACACACGTAACTGCCAATGTAGCCTGTAAATGGAAACTGCAATAGTTTATAATATTCCTTTTAAAATGGTCACCAAGGTAAACGACGGTACAGTATGGATTCAGGAGAGCTCAGGAATAAATTAAAGCTTAGGGTTATTTCCTTTTTTACTAAGTCAGTAGCATTCCGTATTCGTAAATAATGAAAGTAGTCATTTTGCAAGCTTCATTGTTAAACATAGATGTGGCTTGACACACTTCAGGAGTATTATTAAAGACAGTGTCTTTCATTTAGAGGGGTTGATTGAAAACAATCAACCCAGGGCTGAAAAATAGTGAAGAGTAAAGTAAGCAAACATTTATAGGAATGATCTTTCAACACACTCTACAAATTCTTTGTGAATTCAAGACATTATACAAAGTAAGAGTCAATATTACATGCATGAGTCATTACATTAGCCCTGATAGACAAATAGCCTTAGACGTATTACCATAGTTCATTTCTAACCCTAACCATTCGATTTGAATGCCTAAACCCACTGTAACCTAATAATTTGATATTTTCTTACTGTACCAATTCATATTCAAAACCAGTTGATTTGCTGTACTATTGTGCTCCTAGTGGCTAATATGATCAATATGTACAGTATATTGATACGTTATGCCCCAATTGTGGAATTGTGTCCTGTTACAAACGCCTGATGTGAGGTGGTGTTGACCTGTCACACGTATTCCCAAGATTTAAGATGTGTATTCCATATGTTTAGGAATGATAAATTACTACCCCTAGAAAATCACCATCGGGGTGTTTTTAGCTGGAGGTCCAAATGCCTGCAGGTCCCTTTAAATAGGGAGAGTGAACAGTGATCCAGATCAGTCAGCTGCACTACGGGCCATGTGGTCGTGCCTCCTCCTCCTCCTCCTCCTCCTCATTCAGCTGTTCCCATATGACAGAACCTCCCCTCCTCCTCCTGAATCCCCCCCCCCTGAACCCCCCCCCCCCTTGAATCCCCCTCCAGAATCCTCGCCCTGCTCTCCCCCACCCCCCTCCTGAATCTTCCCCCCGCCCTCCCCCCCCCCCTGAATCCTCCCACCTCCCTCCCTCCCTAACCTCCCCCCTCCTGAATCCGCCCTCCCTCCCCTCCCCCCCGCCTGAATCCCCCCCCCCTCCTGAATCCCGCTCTGAGTGCAGTCATTTCTAGTGCAGAGAAATGTCCCTGGTGAAAGATGACGCAGGCTCTCTCTACCTTTCTCTCCCCCTCTCTTTCAATTCGCTCTCTCCCTCTCTCTTTTCCTCCCCCTCCCTTTCTCTGTGCTTCTCCTGCTCTCTCTCTCCTTTTCCCCTCTCCTTTCTGTCTCTCTCCTTGCTCTCTGTCTGTCTCTCTCTCTCTCTCTCTCTCTCTCTCTCTCTCTCTTCGTGCTCCGGCACTGCAGTGCTGGTTGTGATTGCACACACACACGCGCGCGCACTGCACACACACACACACACACACACTCACACTCACACACAGGAGCTTAGCTGAGAGGCAAGGACTGCAGCAGCCAGCATGCACCAGCCACGTCTGATCTGAATGGGGACATGAGGAAAGAGAGCTGAGAAAGGATACAGCGCAGCAAATCTGACACAGCCCTGCCAGTGGGCTTCTGCAGCAGTGGCATCGGTGCATTTCAAGAGCTATCTGCCCTCCTCTGCACTGCCTCTGCATCCCACTCACCCTGCTCCTCCTCCTCCTCCTCCCCCTCCTTCTCCTCCTGACCACGGCGTCATTAGGCAGGACTACGGATCATCTTAGACCACCGATTGCTGGATGCTCTGGTCTGCCCTGGCTGAAAGAGTCTGGCCTTTCTAAATCTACACATCCGTTAAACCGCTGGATTCTAACCGAGCTTCCGAGGGACAGAGAATACTCCAGAACCCCCAAAAAACAGTCCTGGATGTCCGTGACTCTCTTCGCCGGTGTTGTCATTGGCACGTTCCCTCTGGTTTCGTGGGTTGTTTTTTCTGTTCTCTGAGACTGGCTAGCAGGCACTGCAGCACCAGGACTGCAGGAGCCGTGAACACGTAGGGCATGAGGACCCAGGGGCGACCCAGTGGAAGGGCTTGAGCTACCGTCGCTGCCACTGCTGCTGCTGAGGTGCTTATCTTGATTTTTTTTTTTTTTCTCCAGAAAGGGCGTCTGGTGGGGGTTGGGGCGGGCCGGTGACAGCGCAGGTACCCGGGCCCCTGCAGAGCGGAGCGGGGGGCTCTGGCATCGCGGAGGCAGCAGGCGGGACGTCCTGTTGGGGGGGAGGAGGAGGAGAGGAGGAGCGTGCTCCGGCTCCTGATGGTGGCTATTTTTGTCTCCCCTAGCTGAGCGATTGGGGACAGCAGGCGGACGAGAAGATGCTTATGGCCCGGGACACGGCGCGGGATGAGGCACAGAAGCTACACAGGAAGTGGCTGAAGCACCAGGCCTTCATGGCCGAACTGGCCCGCAACAAGGAATGGCTGGCCAAGATCGAGCAGGTGAGCGGAGGGGCGGGAGGGGGCAGATAGACAGAGCAGGTGAGTGGAGGGGCAGGGGGGGGGGGGCAGATAGACAGAGCAGGTGAGTGGAGGGGCGGGAGGGGGCAGATAGACAGAGCAGGTGAGTGGAGGGGCAGGGGGGGGCAGATAGACAGAGCAGGTAAGTGGAGGGGCAGGGGGGGGCAGATAGACAGAGCAGGTAAGTGGAGGGGCAGGGGGGGGCAGATAGACAGAGCAGGTGAGTGTGTGTGTGTGGGGGGGGGTACTATGCACTAATGGTGCACATGATTGAGATTGTGTGCATGGAATGGGGGGTTGTGGGGACGGGGGGCAAAATCATATGAAATGGAGGAGAGAATTTATCGTTCAATTACCCAATTTCCCTTCCTGAGCCATGAGTAAACTGTAAACAAACACCCTCATATGTTTTCCTAAAGGACATCCTGGATTTCAAGTTCAAGGTTACAGTAACAGCTATATTGCTCTCTCGATGAGTGGTGCAGTGGGCAGTGTCTGTTTGAACGCTACTGTATGAGAATATCTTTAAGCATTGCCTGTTCATGTACTGAATTGATATTGGCCTCGCTGAACGGTGGAATATCAGATCTTTTCTGTGTGTATTCCTGCTCTGTGTGTGTGTTCAACGAATAGGCCACATGTCATCATCATTACATCAGAACATTTGGTTATTCTGTTTAAGTTCATGCGACCGTTGAAGCTTCATAGACCAAACATATTAAATCCAGAAATTAGCACACTGCTTATGTACAGTACACTGACAGTACTTAATGTAAATGTTACATTACTACAGTACCAGGGAGCCCAGCAGCCGTGATATCCCAGTATTCCTTGCAGTTTTGTATATGGATTCTATGCACTATCCAAGGTTCTCCATCCACAATCCTCCCCAGGATTTCATACATTTGTTGAGGCCCCAGTGTTTAGTATTAGTGTATAAATTAGCTTGTTGAGGTTATTACTCATTATGGAAGCACACTTATTGTTTTCATATTATCCTGGATTTCATTCTGAAGGAAATGGGCCCTTAGTCTGCATGTTAGAGACAGAACCACCCGCAGTTTTATTACACCCATCTGTCCAAGTACAGCATAACCCCCAGTAGTGCCATGTCTACCATGAAACGTGGCCTTCATGTGTGCTCTTTTAGACTTGGATTCTGAACACGGGTGGTGTCTGTTCATTACACTTAACACTGCAGGCCTAATAGTGCAGCACAAGAGGGTCTGTAGTATATAGTAAAACAGGAAGTTGTATACTCCTTGAGGACACATTATTTCTGAGCATTATTGATCTGCTATAGTCACTTACCTGTTAATAGTTCTTTCGTGAACCTCTAGCAATGTCCTTTGCCAGCATCAATTTTGAATACTGTTTTGGCTTTTAGACTGACATTTGAAGGTATTTAATTTTAAGGATTTAATTAATTGTGTTGGTGAAGTTTTTATTGTGAAGGCACTGAAATAATTTATTCACTAGGCTTCTCTCTTAGCCTTGTCAAAATTATTTTGAGTAGCAGCAGTTTAATTGATTCTTCCTGATTGCTTACATTTTGTGAAAAAATATGAAATTGTATTCATTTATATACCTGATACAGCATTAAGCCAAGATGTTTATTATACATGAACAGTATAACACTTGATTATAGCATTTAGCCTAGATGCTAATACAAGTACATGTAGAGTATAATACAAATTTAACAGGAATTGCTCATAGCGACAACAAAAGCTTGTACTACTGTTCCACACCTGATGTGTAAAGAAGGTCACATGGCCATCTTGCTTGTCCATGTGTGAAATGTGTCATGCAGTGTTCCATGCAATCCCAGGACCTCCTTAATGAGCCTGATGTCTCTCAAGGTTCTTTCCTGTTGCCAGAGGCAATCCGGATTTGCAGAGGACCTCGGTTTTCATGAAGTCCACACAATAACACATATTGGTGGTATTTTAAGATGGCAATTGTAATTAGTAACATTTGAAAGGGCTGCAATGTTGCTGTGTAACTGGACAAAGAATCTGAATCTGTATTACTGGACATTGAATCTGAATCTGTATAACTGGATATAGAATCTGAATCTGTATAACTGGATATAGAATCAGAATCTGTATAACTGGATATAGAATCTCAATATGCATAATTGGACATTGAATCTGAATCTGTATAACTGAATATAGAATCTGAATCTGTATAACTGGATATAGAATCTGAATATGCATAATTGGACATTGAATCTGAATCTGTATAACTGAATATAGAATCAGAATCTGTATAACTGGATATAGAATCAGAATCTGTATAACTGGATATAGAATCTGAATCTGTATAACTGGATATAGAATCTAAATCTTTATAACTGGATATAGAATCTGAATCTGTACAGTATGACTGGACATATAATCTGAATCTGTTTAACTGGATATAGAATCTGAATCTGTTTAACTGGACATAGAATCTGAATCTGTTTAACGGGACATAGAATCTGAATCTTTTTAACTGGACATAGAATCTGAATCTGTTTAACTGGACATAGAATCTGAATCTGTTTAACTGGACATAGAATCTGAATCTGTTTAACTGGACATAGAATCTGAATCTGCTTAACTGGACATAGAATCTGAATCTGCTTAACTGGACATACTGTAGAAGAAGCCTCAGCACATGCTTCCCCAGAGCTGCAATAGAACTCCTAAATGCAGACAAACCACAATGTATGTCTCTTGAAAACAGTTAGTCTTCAGATTAGCATTTGTCCAGTTTCTTTGTTGGTTTCATTGTGTGATCATCATCATGTCCTGGTAGATAAAACAGCTGAAATATTAGTCAGCGGAATTTAAGTTAAGTGTGTATACTCCACACCGTTTAGGCTGACAGTATGTTCAGCTTGTGTCTGTATGTCTATCTACAAATGGGTAATGGCGACATGTACAGGCCTTCTCCCTAGAATGACAGCTCAAAATTAAAACAGAGTGAAAAAAGATACTGCTCTCCTTCTGAGTCATCAGCGTTTTGTATAACCTTTCATGCCAGATACCAGATAGATCATGCACTGAAAGAATGGACATCGGGTGCAAAAGATGGCTGCTCGCTGTGTATTTCCTCCACAAGGCTGACCAGTGGGGTTTCTCAAGGGCTTTGTGTCTCTGTAGCCCAACACGGAGTGTTACAGAGACCCTCGTGTAACACTCACTTAATCGCCCACCCCCTCCCCCTCTCGTTACCTGAGAGACCGGGAGGAAGAGATGACGCTGCGTCGTCCTGCGATTGGAGAACTTGCCGTCCTTTTGGAAAGGTTCCCGCCCCTTGCTTCCACTCTCCTTCAGTCCTTACTCAGCAGATGGGCCCCAGTGCGGCGCTCCGAGGTGGGGCTGTGTCTGTGGAGGATCTTCGGTCCTTACTCAGCAGATGGGCCCCAGCACGGAGCTCCGAGGTGGGGCTGTGTCTGTGGAGGATCTTTGGTCCTCTGAGGATGCTTCTCTGTTACAGAGAGACGACTCTGGGGTTCACTTACAGCTGACCTTGGGCTAAGCTCTGCCAATGGCTCAGGGGTCAAATGCTCTGGACACGTACAAACACACCCTGTCTGTCCCGCAGGAACACTCATACGGTCAGACAACAGGAAACCGCGAGGCCACGTCCAGCTGAGGTCTTTGGATTTTGAGCATTTTACGTGGTACCTGTACCTTGAACATGTGACAAATAAACATCCTTGAGAGTTATAGTATATATTTTTATTATTATTGTTGTTATTATTATTATTATTATTATTATTACTGTTATTGTTATTATTATTGCTGTCATTATGACTTTGCTTTTATTTGTTTTACTGCACAGTGCATTTCAATGCATTTTAAAGCCTTTGCATTGTTGAAGAGAAGAAAAAATGACCTTGGAGTCATTGTGTCACAGTCCTCTGTCATTTCTGTCTATGGTCCAGAGTAGGAATGGCAAGATAACAACCAAAATGTTTGCAAATATGTGTGTGATTTATTTAGTGTAACCTCAAGGCTTACCAAGCTGCCTGTATGGAAACCAAAAAATGTAGTATAATTGTTTTATTAGTATAATATATAAGTATTGTAATCTGTATAACTGGATATAGAATATTTTTGTGAAAGTGTTAACCTGTGTTAAAAATAACCTTTTCCCAGCAGCCATTTTGACATCATTGCAGAGTAAACACAGGTGTAATTAATAACATTAATTATGGTCCTCCTGTTCGCTGGCTCACTGGAATGGCTGTGACACACTAAATAGAATATGGGACCTTAATTAATTAGATCAATTACACCTGTGTTTACCCTGCTGACGTCAAAATGGCTGCTGGGAAAAGGGTCTATATAAGACAAATATATGTGTCATTTGCATATACGTGTACATTGCAGTGCATGGACATTACAGTGTACATTATATGCCACTGTATGTTGCTGTTAGCCATTTCGTTGGGCTGTATTAGCAATGTGAGCTAGCCTGCAGAATGTGGTTTGGATGTACGTGCTGTAAAATGTCAACAACAATCCTGATGGTCACGCTAAAATGTCTGTGATGGGTTCCTCGTGCAGTATGTCCTCCGGATCTTACCTACATGTACCATGTTCCTACCATCAACTGGTCGGCAAATCATGCTCTATTTCTGCTCTTCTCCTTTATTGACTCCCTCCTTTCTTTTTCCACCTCTCTTTTTTTCTGCCCTTCTTTCGTTTCTCCTCCTTACTCTCTTCTTTCACGTCTCAACCCCTGACTCTGATTTCTGTTCCCCCTCTCTCCCTGTGTGTTGGAAAAGCAGAGAGAGAGAGAGGAGAGAATGAGAGACCGGCTTTCTGCTGGCTCTGCATTATGAGAGGGAGAGAGAGGCAGAGAGAAAAGGAGAGAGAGAGAGCGTTAGCAGCAGTTAAGCAGAGAGCCACTGCCAAGAGGAGAAATGCAGCACTGCATTATGAAAGCTACAGGAGATCCTAGGTTTCCTGAGAGATACAGGGGAGAGATACTGCAGGATGCTAGTGGACAAAAAATGTCTTCTTCGTAAGAATATGGCCCCTTTGCAACATTCTCCCCTTACCATTAACCTGGGTGTATTGATCCAGGTTTATCTTCAAAAGGGTGTAAAACAGGCGTTCATATTAGTACAGACCACGGTTGTGAAGGTCTACACATGCACAATACGTTAGCTCAGGATTTTCTCTGACTCACGTTCCAGCGGTCCTTCATGTTAATAGTGGAGCAGCCGTCTGATGTAAAAGCTTGTCATAGGAAACACCTTGTGTCCTGGTCCCCTCAGTCTGAGCATGGGAGGAGGTTGCTTGGAGTCTATTTCTGGAGCTTGGAGTGGAGCCACGGAGAGCTTCGTCGTCAGAGGAAAACGCCACAAGCTTTGATCTCTCCACATCTCATCCAGCTCACGTCATGCACAAAAGCCTGAGATTTAGAGGGGGACGGGGGAGATTTAGAGGGGAACGTGGCGCAGGCGATGCTTCTGCCTGGACAGACGGAGGGGCTATCACGCTTTCCATGCGTGGTTTTGTAGGTCAGCCTGGGGATAAGCTTTGTTTTGTACCTGCATCTTTGCAAGGGCCCTTGGCCCAGCGCTGTCATGGCCCGCGCCCCTGACTCAACATTGATCTGAGGGACTATAATATGAAACGGGATTCTTTAATTTGCTTTACCCCAACATTTCAACAGCTCTGTCTCTGGAATGTTTTTCAACCCTTTTATAAGTTATAGGATCTTTTTCACTAGACATAAAAAGTAGGTAGGTCAAGGAGAATGTTTGCCTTCTCTTTTTGTAAGCAACCCTTTTAGTTAAAGGGGCGCTCCACGATTTGGAACAACATTTATTTTGTTTTCGCACCTGGGAAGTGTAGTAGGAGAAGGATGCAAATGTCTCTGTAATCCAGGCACTTTGGTGAATACACACTAGCGCCAGTTATGATTAGCATTGGATGCTAGTGGAAGGTATGGGATCTAGAGCATAGCATCCAAAATCATAGAAATAATAATAAACAAATCTTGCATATTTCCCATATGTACATGATATGGGTGCCATGTGAAATGAAATGCTTAGCTGCGCCCAACATGGGGCCTCAAATCTACGACCAGAGATTTAGAGTGAGCCAGCCGGGCAGATCACTAATTGTTTGGTACACTAAGTACATGACATCTGTATTCTGTCTGGACATTGTGGCAATTGTTGGAATCTAAAAATACATTAAATCATTTAAATATAATTTATTTATAGTAAAACTGTAGGCGCACAAAAGGCCATCATAGTTCATACTGTACTTCCTGATTTACAGCAGGTGTCAGCAGTAAATTTACTGTAGATAAATATGAGCAGTGCTTTCCTACAAGGTCCAGATAGACTACCCAAGTCATGTCCTTTGTATATGAAGGGTACATTTTATTATCACCAAGTCAGAGGCACTTACACAGCATATGGCTGAAATGTTTGACCGGGCCATTGATTCAAATGAAACTTAGCATTATGCACCAATGGAGCACATCTGACAATTTTAAACATTTAAATATTGCTGTATTGCTATGATAAATCAAGAGCGATAAGTGATTGAGCTCCGCTGTGAAAACATTTGTAGACTGCTGTTTGGTGCTAGCCTGGCCTCGCCAGACCCAATTAAGTGAAATAGAATGAGCTCACCTGATCAGGATGGCGACGCAAATATAATTTTTTACTATTATTTTTTACTCTGAGGCATGGCCACACCTGGTTCAAAACGTGCACATGCCGAGATCCAGTCAGCAACCCAGGGCGTTCTATGGCCTTATGGGTACACAAATTCACAAACCGTGAGAATGAAGCAGAATGAATTGAACTTGGCAGACAAAGTTTTTCCCCTGTAGCTCTTAGCAGGCTTATGGCGCAGAAGCTACATACTGCAGCTTTAAATGAAGATACAAACATCCCAGCCAGTAACTGACATTCCTTGAAGGGAAAGTTGACATTATACTTGTGTGCATGTAATAAGGGAATATAAAATCACTCAGCTAAGAAATATGATTGTTCAGGACTTTATATAATGTAAACAAGGAACGTTTGCTACCAATAGTTAAGTGACATACTAATGACACATTAATGGCATCTCCCCTGAAGTACCTCATGATAGTGGTATCTCCCCTGAACTACCTCATGGCAGTAACATTTTGAATGACATCACCAAAACAAAGTGTCCATTTGTCCTCCCATGTCTCCAGGAGGGTCAGGAGCTGATCCAGGAGAAGCCAGAGCTGCGGTCAGTGGTGCAGCAGAAGCTGGAGGAGATCAGGGAGTGCTGGTCGGACCTGGAGAGCACCACCAAGGCCAAGGCCCGGCAGCTGTTTGAGAACAACAAGCCTGAGCCGGCGGTGAAGAGCTACACCGACCTTGACAACCAGCTCTCCCACATAGAGCAACAGCCCCCTCAGCTGGAGCAGGCTCACCACCTGCCCACCTTCAACGAGCAACTCCAGAAATTCCAGGTGTCTCTTAGAGATCGGGTTAAATTGGATTTTACTAAGCACAGAGTTGATATTTGTGTGTGCGTGTGTTTGTGTGGGTCAGCAAACTAAATACACATTCTAAGAACAACACAACACTGAAGGTGCAAGGTGTCCAAGTCACTAATGTCCTATTAGTCAGGCGAAGTAGTCTGTCCCAGTAATAGTGTATTACCATAATCATTTGGGGATTTTAATCCATGACAGTTGTTTGAAAGAGAATTGGCATGTTATAGCATTTCACCAAATCGATTATAGCACTTCACCAAATCGATGCTTTTTGTGTTTTAAAGAAACCAAACATTTGACACATTTCTCACTTCATAGTGATCGATGTAATCTACTTTAGCCCTACTATATGCAGATAGTACAACCCGAGTGGTAGAGCAATGTTTTCACCCAGCAGGCTCATTGACATTAAATAATGCACTGTGTGCTTTGTTCCTAAGGCCAGGCAATCCATTACATAACATTGAAACGCTCACAGAAGAGAATAGCTGAGAGTGAATAGCTGATGTGCTCAGAGTTCGGCTGTCGTCTCTCATCTGTCTCTAACCGGACCTCCTCCTTCCCCGTGGCTCAGGCCATGGAGTCCCAGTTTGGGGACTTTTATAAGGATGTCGGGGAGCTGGGGGGCTTCCAGGGGTTGGGCCTCCCCCAGCGAAGCCTGGCGACGGGGGACGGGGGCGAGCAGCCAGGCATGGTGGAGACGCGCATCGTCCGCCTCATCGAGCCCCTCAAGGAGAGACGCCGCATCCTGCTGGCCTCCAAAGAGATGCACCAGGTCGCCCAGGACCTGGAGGATGAGATAGTGAGTGGCTTTATTACTGTGTGTCCTCCCTCCCTTCCTCCCTCCCTCTCTCCCTCCCTCTCTCTCTTCCTCCCTCCCTCTCTCTCTCCCTCCCTCCCTCTCTCCTTCCCTCCCTCTCTCTCCCTCTATTCCTCCCTCCCTCTCTCTCTCCCTTCCTTCCCTCCCTCTCTCTCTCCCTTCCTTCCCTCCCTCTCTCTCTCCCTCCCTCCCTCCCTCCCTCCCTCCCTCCCTCCCTCCCTCCCTCCCTCCCTCCCTCCCTCCCTCCCTCCCTCTCTTTATCCCTCCCTCTCCCTCCCTCCCTTTCTCTCTCCCTCCCTCCCTCCGTCTCACATTCTACAACCCCTTTCTTTCCCACTCTTAAAGTCCAGATGAAACGGACATTTGAGATCATCTAACTTCCGTAGTTTGACGTATTTACGACTCAAACAGGCTATAGGGGCGGGACATAACGTTTGAATAACGTGGAATTTGACTGGAACGTTGACAAGTTGGCGGGTTATATAATAACTAGACAGATTTGATAGAGAGAAAGCGTTGATTGATGGGTGGATGCCGTTAGATTATTGGTTGACCTTGCTCTTGCATTGCTGACTCGGGAGATTTTGTTTTACAAGAAGACAAAAATCACAGGATTTGATCTAAGATTAACGAAATGGAAATTTTGAAAAATATTTGGCATATGTTGTTAAATAGGTACACACTATGATCAAGGATGTGATCCAAAATCCCCCCCAAAAATTTTTGATTTCATTGCGTATTTAAATATCAGTGAAGAACTCAAGATAACATATGAAAATGTATTTAGTAAACTAGGCTTACTGCGCAGTGAGGGGCGTAACTTCTCACAACCTGCTTTTCTTTTCTAGCTGTGGATCCAGGAGAGGCTTCCCCTGGCCTCCTCTAAGGATTATGGGAATAACCTCCAGAGTGCCCAGCAGCATGTGAAGAAGAACCAGGTTTGTTTCATTCATTCATTCATTTAACCAGACAATTAAAAACCTGTTGAGACAAAGTCTCTTTTACAAGGGTGATCTGGCCAAGTAGGCAGCAAAAATAGCAATAATAGACAAACATGAACATGAATCAAAAATAACATAGAATACAAATGCATCTACAGTATCTACACATCAAGTAGGCCTGGATAAGGGGAATGGAGCTGCACTTAAACACCAGAACATGAGCACCCAGTGGCAAGAATTTCTGAGATTTCTTCAACCGCCTCAACAGTTCCAATAGCTGCTCGATATTCAGTTAACTCTGACTCTCTGACTCCTCAGATACTCCAGAGGGAGCTTCAGGGGCGCCGGGCGCGCGTGGAGGAGGTGCTCGACCGGGCGGGCATCATCGCCTCGCTGCGGACCCCCGAGGTGGACTTTGTGCGGGAGGGGGCGGGTCACGTGCGCCAGCTGTGGGAGGTGCTCCGGCTGGAGGCGGAGAGGCGGTCAGTGCTGCTGGACGCCGGGCTGCAGGCGCAGCAGTACTACGGCGAGGCGGCCAAGGTGGAGTCATGGCTGGCGGTGCAGAAGCTACGCGTCGTGAATGAGGAGAAAGGCGCGGTAAGGGTCTATGACGTCAACGCGCTGTGAATGAAATTTCAGTCTCACTAATGTTACCCACACCATTTGTTCTTTTCTGTTTTCCTACCTGACTGTTCTAACTTTGTAGTTCGTTCTCCTAGAATCATTCTGTTAAAACTACAAATTGTTTCTGTGTGAAATCACTTCCCTGTCCTCTTCATCCTGAAACTGCATGTCACTTCCTTTCTCACGTTATAAGATATGACTCCCGAGAGATTCCCCACTCTGACTGAGGAAGCACTTCCTGTTTTCAGAGTCCGCTTTGCAAACCGTAAACATCAGAATAAACCTTTTGTCTTTGTTTGAAACCAGCTTGACAGACCACTCAGTGTGTTCTTGAAATCTAAACTAAAACAAGTAAGATTTTTCATTCATAGCGCTCATTTGACGGGCCCGGTTTTTAAAAATGAAACCTTTATTTAACCAGGTGACCTCATTGAGATATGGAATCTCTTTTCCAAGAGGGACCTGGCCAAGAGGGCAGCACAAGGACACAGACACACATTCCATACACAAAGACAGACATACACTATACAGATACACAATAACAAGACATTCAAAGTTTGGGCGAGCACAGATACTGAATTAAAAGCAATGAAAATTTCCAATACTTTCACATTCTAAGTGCTTTAAAATCGATATGAAAGCATCATAACTGATCAGTTCTTGTAATTTTAAGTCTTTCTGGAGAGTATTCCAGGCAGAGGGGGCAGCGTACTTAAACGCTTGGGTAACACTTTACAATAAGGGTACATTAATAAGCATTAGTTAATGCATTATTAAGCATTAAGTAACAGTTAACTAATGTCTCTATTAACCATTTACTAATGTTATTTATGTTAACTAAGGTTAACTCACCTAACCCTAACCCTGCCCTAACCTTAACGAAGGTATTAATTAACATTAGTAACCTAACCTAACCCATGCTAATGCTAAATAAGCATTAGTTAACAGTTAACTAATGTTTTTTGTGACCCTTATTGTAAAGTGTGACCAACGCTTGTTTTGCCCAGCTCAGTACGAACACTTGGAACATTCAATTGCAAAGTGTCCACAATTGGGTATGTGAATTGGATATGATAACGGCTAGCGTGACCTGCTTCTGTGTGACCAGGATGAAGCGGGCACTCTGCAGCTTCTGAAGGACCACCTGGTCCTGGAGCAGATGGTGGAGTCCTATGCTGAGACGGTGGGGGGGCTCTCTCAACAGTGCCAGCGCCTGCTGGAGCTGGGACACCCAGACAGGTACAGACAGACGCACACACACACACACACACAGCGATTAACACAACCTAGAGACTTAAACCGACACAATGTGGGTGATTTTGTAGTGTTCGTTTAGTCGCCATGTTTCGCTGTGTCATCCACGGCAGTGATGTCTGCTGGTAACATCCCTCCACGTGTCCGTCTCTGTGACAGCGAGCAGATCACCAAGCAGCAGTCCCACATAGACCGGCTCTACGTGTCTCTGAAGGACATGGTGGAGCACAGGAAGACCAAGCTGGAGCAGCAGTACTGGCTGTATCAGCTCAACAGGGAGGTGGAGGAGCTGGAGAAGTGGATCACTGAGCGGGAAGCCGTGGCCAGCTCCACCGAGCTGGGCGAAGACCTCGAGCACGTCACGGTCAGTCCCTGCTCCCCTGCTGGGAAAATAAAAGGACATCATAATGAGATCAAAGATTTTTTTATTATTAAAAATGTAATTATTATTATTATTTAATTATTAAATAATTCAATAATAATAATAAATTATTACTAAATTATTACATGGTATTATTATTATTATTATTAAATTATTAGTTTAATTTAGTTATTTAGTTCCTTTATTATTTTTTAAGTATACATTTTACTTATATAGACAGGATTCAAACCCGACGTCAAAAGTGCACATAAAACAAGCGAGATGATGGAGGATCTCTTTACAACTCTCTCAGATGCTGCAGGAGAAGTTCACCCAGTTCTCCTCAGAGACCAACACCGTCGGCCAACAGCGGATGGAGTCGGTGAACAAGATGGTGAACGAGATGATCGACTGCGGGCACACGGACGCGGCCACCATCGCCGAGTGGAAGGACGGTCTGAACGAGTCCTGGGCGGACCTTCTGGAGCTCATGGAGACCCGGAGGCAGATGCTGGCAGCCTCACACCAGCTGCACAAGTTCTTCACCGACTGCAAAGAGGTATGGCTGGCGTTTCATTAGATTAGGATTATGTAATGTTTGGAGAGCTCTGGTATTGTAATGGCCGTGATGGCCGGGATCTATTTTCGGAGGTCTTTTGACGTGGCTGTCCTATGCCGTAGGTCTTGGCTCAGATTGCGGGGAAAATGAGGCAGCTGCCTGAGGTGAGGGCGTGCCAAGCCAGCATCGCCAACCCCGCCACCCTGCAGAGGCTCATGCATTCCTTTGAGCACGCCCTCCAGCTGCTGGTCTCACAGGTGAGCTTCCTGGCTGCTCTACAAAACCCATCGCTCAACTACGTTGCTCTTTATCAAAAAGGCATTAAAAGGGTATGGAAGTGAGATCTTAGTCCTCTTGTTTCATCCCCAAGATGCACACTACATTCGGTAATCTAATAAGCACAGTAACACAGATGACTGTTGTGCCATACTGCACATACTGTAGGCGGTAATATACATTGGGCCACTGCAAAATGCACTTTAAATAACCAGGGCAGCTATGGCTCAGTGGTAGAGCGGATCGTCCAATGAATGTTCGAATCCCGCCTCCCCCTGTCCACATGTCGAAGTGTCCTCCAAGACACTGAACCCCAAATGAGCAGGCTAGCACCTTGCATGTGAATGTGTGTGTGAATGTGTGTGTGAATGGGTGAATGAGAGGCCATTGTAAGGCGCTTTGGATAAAGGCGCTATATAAGTGCAGTGAATAGCAGGAAAAGAGCTGCGCACCTGACATCAGTCCAAGTGTTGGTTTTGTCTGTGGTGCGGCAGTCAGGTACAATGGTTTGCATTGCACTGACGATAGTCCCTGCGTGGAGTGAAATGTTTGCATTTGTCATTTGATCCCTACTGAATCTATTAACCTTTTGATAAGACTTTGAGTCTGGTTATATTTTTGTGTGTGCGAGTCCTCCTTTGCTGCTTTATGGCTATATAAGCACAGTCCATTTACCATTTACAAATAAAATGGTAAATGGACTGCACTTATATAGCGCTTTTCCACCTTAGCGGCACTCAAAGCGCTTTACAATGGCCTCTCATTCACCCATTCACACACCAATGGCGGTAGCTGCCATGCAAGGTGCTAACCTGCTCATTGGGAGCAATTTGGGGTTAGGTGTCTTGCTCAAGGACACTTCGAAATGTTGACAGTCGGAGCTGGGATTCGAACCACTGACCCTTTGATCATTGAACGACCCACTCTACCAACTGAGCTACAGCCGCCCCAGTAATAAACTTGACTGGACTTGCGTAGCGTGGGAGTAAGGCCGGATTCATAGTCGACGCAAACTACATAAGCGCAAGCAACTCAAGCTTCGCAAGGCCACGCAAGATCTCGTTGCGTCCTAGCGTGTGTCATGCTGAAATTTGTCACTTGACGCAAGCAATAGTGCAATTCCTTGCGTTTCCACAAAACAAAACACAGAACGCAAGCTCTCGAGTCATGTTGGAGCTTGCGTTCACAACGTAGCTTGCGTTGTTTACGTCGACTATGAGTCAGGCCTAAGTGTCAACCCGGCCCCCCTGTGGCGGTACCAGGTGAGGCAGCTGCAGGAGAACGCCGCCCAGCTGAGGACCATCTACGCTGGGGAGAAGGCGGAGGCCATCATGAGCAGGGAGCAGGAGGTGATGCTGGCGTGGAAGGAGCTGCTGGTCTCCTGCGAGGCCAGTCGCGTGCAGGTCACCTCGGTGACCGACAAGGTGCAGTTCTTCTCGGTGGTGCGCGAGCATCTGATGTGGATGGAGGGGATTATGGGACAGATCGGAGGGGACGACGCCAGGTGAGCCATCTTCACACCGCGACACAAAATGTCGTTTGTTTTGTTGATCAGCGCGCCTTTCTCGGACTCTTGACTTGCGGATGGAGGGAAAAACATGACGTAACCTATTTGAGCAACCATTTCCCTCTTGGCTTGCATATAGTTCATTACTGGCTGCTTTTGAAAATAGACCGCTCAGCCAACTTGACCTGATTAGGTTTTTCGAGATTGTATTTAATCTCTTACACAGTATATACATTGAAAGATATCAACTTACTTAACATCTTATATTACTTCTCTTGGCTTCTCTTTGGCTTTTTCTCTTGGTAATTTTAGTGGTTTTCAGACCCTCTTCAGCTGGTCTCTCAGCTCACACTTGTTATTCAGTCAGCGGTGACATTTTCTTTGTGTGATCCTCTGCTTCCTGACTGGGTCATCTCCTCCCTCAGGGATGCCGCTGCTCTGGAGGGGATGATGAAACAGCACCAGGAGCTGAAAGCCAAGATGGACGGGCGCAGCAAGACTATCCAGCAGTGTGCAGATCTGGGCCAGATACTGCTGGCCGCAGGCAACCCTGCAGCCATGGAGGTCAGGCTAACATACAGCACATATCGTATGCAGCAAAACCACAGTTCATTCACGGTGTGTGCCAATACAACCATGCTCAGTCACACACGCACCAAAGACAATTAACCTCACATGATTCTCCCTGTCAGAACTGAAATGTGTAGTGGTGAAAAATAGTGGTGCATTACAGTACATTGTCGTGATTTTGAATGCAACCCAACTGCCTCTACAGATAAAGGAGAAGTTGGACAGCCTCCTAGCGAAGCAGAAAGACCTCTCTGAGAAATGGGACAAGCACCAGGAGAAGCTACAGCGCAGTGAGTGACTCACTACGGCGCCACCGAGGAGCACAGACAGCTCTTAACGCTGCAGAATCTTAAACATGGAAGAGGGGCTTTTGCTGGAGAGAATGGCTCTCTCTTACGTTGTGCTTTGTCATAGGAAGTGAACATGTCACGCATGGGTTGTAATACTGTGGCTTCTAGAGCAAACGTGACACTGCATACTTACTGTATCTTGAACAAGGCTTTTACCATAAACATATCTCTGTGCGCTTCATATCATACATAAACATGGCTAGAAAAATTGCAGTGATAATGCTGAGTAATAGTAAATGTAAATGTAATAGTAAATGTAATATGTAATAGTAAATGTAATGTGTAGTAGTAAATGTAATATGTAATAGTAAATGTAATATGTAATATGTAATAGTAAATGTAATGTGTAGTTGTAAATGTAATATGTAATGGTAAATGTAATATGTAATGGTAAATGTAATATGTAGTAGTAAATGTAATATGTAATAGTAAATGTAATATGTAATAGTAAATGTAATATGTAATAGTAAATGTGGTTACTGTGCTCTGGGGGTGACAGCGGGTGTCTGTATCATCGCAGAGCAGGAGATGCTCCAGTTTGCCCAGGAGACGGTGAAGGCCGAGGCCTGGCTGAAGGCCAAGGAGCCCCTGATCACCTCCAGGGAGGCCGCTTGGGGAGGCCCCGGAGAGGCCCCGGCCCAAACGGACGAGGTGGAGCAGCTCATCCTCCGCCACGAGGCCTTCCGCAAGGCCGCAGTCACCTGGAAAGAGCGCTTCAGCTCCCTGCGACAGCT
This sequence comes from Borostomias antarcticus, assembly GCF_949987555.1. Taxonomy (NCBI): domain Eukaryota; kingdom Metazoa; phylum Chordata; class Actinopteri; order Stomiiformes; family Stomiidae; genus Borostomias; species Borostomias antarcticus. Next base: position 17,490,093 of record NC_140248.1, read on the forward strand.
CTCTAATGTAGGTTGTACTACGGATGTACAGTAGTCAAAACATGTGAACTTGAAGTCCAAATGTACTTCTATGCTTTTAGGCAGGGGAAATGCCTTACATAACCATGATACCTTTGTCCTTATGCTTAACCTCAGCTTGAAATTTGAAATGACATATTTGATTTGTTTGTCGTTGCCTGGGGTGTACATGGCTAGTTTTCCGACGGGGTGTTTATTCATCGCTTTAATTTTGATCTAAGGCTGAAAAGCAGAGAGAAGAACAGAGGAAACCCCCGCTTTCCAGCCGAAGGATGTTCCCGTCGTCTTGTCTCACTCCGAGTGTGCTCTCTGCTACCTCATCCCTGCTGAGGCAGAAGGTCCAGGTACACATTGAGCCCAGGCCCAAGCAGACCAGTCTGGAGCTGGCTGCCTCCCCTGGATCCCAGAGATTGGGCTCGACCATAACCAGCTACTCCCCGGTTATGAATGGATCAGGCTACCATGGATTGGACCATCAGAGCAGTGGGGGGCTGGACAGTTCCAACTACCTTGGGATTAATCATCAGGCTGGAGGAGGTGGAGATAGTCCTAGCTACCTTGGACTGAACCAACAGAGCAGTGGAGGGGTAGACACCTCGGGTTTCCTTGGGATGAACCAACAGACTGTTGGGGCTGTGGATAGTTCCAGTTACCTTGGACTGAACCATCAAAGCAGTGGGGGTATTGGCAGTCCTGGCCACCTGGTACAAAACCATCAGAGTAGTGGAGGTATGGGTAGTTCAACCTATCTGGCACAACATCAGAGTAGTGGAGGTATGGGTAGTTCAAGCTATCTCGCGCAGCATCAGAGTAGTGGGGGCATGGGCAGCTCTGGCTATCTGGCCCAAAATCAGAATAGCATGGGAAGTTCTGGCTATCTGGCCCAAAATCCAAATAGCGGAGGCATGGGTAGTACAGGCTACCTAGCACAAAATTATCAGAGCGGTGGGGGGATGGGTAGCTCGGGCTACCTTGCGCCGAATCAGAACAGCGGAGGTATGGGTAGCTCTGGCTACATAGCTCAGAATTATCAGAGCGGTGGTGGAGGTATGGGCAGTTCAGGCTTCCTTGCGCAGAATCACTACGGCAGCGGGGGTATGGGTAGCTCCTCCTACCTGCCTCAAAGCGGTGGGGTCATGGACCCTAAGATGGCGTACGCCTGGCAGCACCTGAAGGCCGACTGCATGCAGCCCAGGATCAACCACATCCACAAGGCCGTCAACCCCCTCCTGGAGGCCAGCCGGGCGCAGAGGGAACAGTTCGGAGACATCCCCATGATGGACATGATCGGGCCGGAGTCGGGGCTGGAGCTCCTCCACGGCAGGCTCCAGAGGGACCCGCGCGGCAGCCGCTCCGACCCCCAGATGGACCACCTGAGGCGGGAGAGGGAGTACAAGCTGGGCCGGCAGACCTCCAGCGAGCAGGAGATCCAGGCGCGGCTGAACGAGCTGCCCCTGATCGTGCGGCAGGAGCGCTACCGGAGACGCCTGGAGAGGCAGTCGTCCAGCGAGCAGGAGGGCAGTGGGAAGCAGAGGCAGGATTCCAGCGACGTGGAGTCGGTCAAGGAGGGCTCCGACAAACGTTCCGGGTGAGTGGGGGAGAGACCACGCCTCGGCAGGCCACTGGGCTCTGTTTGTGGTAGCGGATTTTAAATGCCTGTTACAAAATCGGTTATTAAAATTGTTCTGGTCAGCACTGTCCAAAGGGATCAAAAGACATAGATTTTTAAGGCAGTTTATCGATTCTCTTCGCTCTTTGAGTCTCTGTGTCATTGCAGAGAGAAGAGAAACACCATGGCGGAGATTGTTGAGCAGGTCCAGGAGAGAGAGGCAGCACAAGTGAGTGATCTCTCATTCATGACACCTCTTTCTGTCAAAATTGACATTAATTGCCGGTTATTGCCACAGCACACAAAAAACACAGTTTTTTTTTAGGACTGTGTGTGTCTTCATGATGCATTGGAGCCTCAATATGAAGTGTTTTTTGTTTTTCAAAACTGCTTCAGGCTCACATTTAAGGAGTTGATGTCCTTGTTTTTTCTCGGAGTGACGCTCTCTCTTCTGTGCTGCCGTCTCAGGCTCGAGGGGAGGCGTATCGGCCCCCCAGCAGCCTCTCAGCCCCCGTCACCCGATACGAGCGCCCCCGCGCCAGAGACCGTCCCAAGCCCCGGAGGAGACCTCGTCCCAAGGAGCCCGAGGAGACCCGGCGGTCGCGCTCGGCCCCGGCTCAAAGTGCCCCGGGGGTCAGCCAGCCGCCCTCTCACACTGCCCACAACGAAGGCTTCCTCTACCGGAAACACGACTTCGAGGGCCAGCAGAGGAGCCCCAACAGGTGGAGAGTCTACCGCCCAAAGAACACAGAGACAGCCACACACTACTAACCCAACCTCTACCCTTAACAGCCACCCTATCCACTTTAAAATGCTTTATTTCTGTATTATTATGTCCTTTCCTCTGCCGATGGTCTCTTAGCAAATGCATAATATTTTGCACTAAATTACTGTTAATGTATTATTGTACTCTTTGAGAGATTGGAGAAACATGCACACTTTATACTCAATGCATTTTCACTGATTGTTTTGCAGTAAGTCCTGGGTGAACCTGTATTGCGTGTTGTCCAAGGGAGAGATCTCTTTCTACAAGGATGCAAGGAATACCGCCACACCTTACAACGGAGAGACCCCCCTCGACCTCAGCCTCTGCACATGTGACATCACTAACGGATACAAGAAGAAGAAAAATGTCTTCATTCTGAAGTAAGGGTCATAGTTCATTGTTGTTGTAGATGTACCCTAGTTACTGTATGTGACAGATTTTTCATTTCAAGTTTCAGCGAAATTATCTTCACCTCAAAGATATAGCTGATAACAACGCACACAGACCAAACCAAAGTCTAGACATAACAAAACCAGAAAAAGCTTGAAGCCAAAATCCTCAAAGCCAAAAAATATTACATTTAAATGAGCAATCATAAAGCTATAACGAAGTTCTCAAAGGGTCTCCCTTTTTTCTTCTAACAGAAAAAATGATGGAAATGACTATATATTCCATGCTAAGGATGAGGTAAGAAGCGTTTCAAATAAGCTTATTGCCCTTGCCACCCTATTGTTTTGTTCACTCTTTTGTCCACTGTCACATTGGAATACAATACAACAATTAAAATACACTAACTGTAAACAGTCGTATAACCATAACAATCCAACGTCTCTCTCTGTCCTCTAAAGGAGGACCTGAAGGCGTGGATCAACAACATCACCACCAGTATCACTGAGCATGAGGAGATCGCCAAGTGGGAGAAGCCCACCACCTCCTCCACGGATCCTGACCGCTCGGAGAGGAAGGAGAAGTCTGAGGGCGACGCAGACGCCAGGTCAGAGAGATCGGAGCTGGGCGTCGAGGAGGAGGAGCGGTCCGATAAGGCCGAGGGCTCCGAGAAGGCCGACACGTCTGACCGGGGCGACAGGGGGGGGGAGGGCGGGGCGGGGGGCTCCAGCGCGTCAGGGAAGAGCAAATGAACAGCGGGTCATGGAGGACAGCCTCATGCTATTCGTCCCCTCCAATCTAACTTAACCCTCTGACTCCAGGAGGGGGTGAGCAGGAGAGATGGAGGGAGAGGGGGTGAAGTTGTGTGCGCGTCCTCTCTCTCTTTCTCTCTCCCTCACCGAGCTGTGACATCCTGAGGCCAGGGTCCCTGGACTGCCTATTGTAACTGTGACAGACTGATCTTTCAGCCCCCCGTCCCCTCGCCCAGGTCATATACTATACATCAGTCGTTGCATTGTGCCCCCTGCTGGTAGGTAGGAGGATGGCAGGAGATGGACCAGCGCCACCATGTGGTCACAGGAATTACAGTAGTCACAGTCATGACTCCTCATTGATCGTTTATCTCTTGGATTCACAGCATATTTCAGTAGATATATATATATACCTATGACTGATAATGTAATGCTCTGTCTAGACAACCCAAGCAGTGGTGAATGAAATGTCTCACAATATTTTAAAAAGCTTTTTTTCTGAAGCAATATACTTTTTTATTTCTCCTCTTTGTTTGAGAGAGAGGGAAAGGAAACAAGAAAACATTGCAAATGTGAATTATATTGTTTGTCCATTGTAGCTTGCAGTTCTACACCTCCAACACTCTCAAACACATCCATGTATGCTAATCACATTTCTCTCAAAAGCCGCCACATTGCTATTCCTGAATCATGGTTTTATAATGGAATGCTGATATTACTCACTTGAGTTAATGGAATTAATCAATTTTTGGATGAACTGCCCACAGGCCCATGTCAGGAGAACCTAGTATCTCCAACCTCTGCGAAACTCATCAACCCCAGTTCCATTCAAGGATGCCCAACACGACTTATGGTTTCAGGCCTGTGTGTACATCACACATATTAAATCAAAAGAACATGGCATGACAAAGTCTTGTGCACTTTTTACACTTATGCCTTCATGTTTGGTCATGAGATGTTGACCAGTCTTGAATTTTAATTGCAATAATTAAATGTAAGAGAGGCTTGTCTACTGGGATCTAAGTACAGGATGAGAACCGGAGGATATTTTTCCGACAAACCAGAGGGTCTCCCATGAATGATCTTTGACCTGAGAGACAAATTAAAAAGCAGTATCCTTTTGCTGTTTTTTTTTCTGTTATATTATCCCAATATATTTTATATGGATTGTAATGGTTTTTGAAAAGTAAAAAAATAAAAAATAAATAGTAAGTCAAAATCTCCAGAACGTACAATAACGTCTTGTTCCCCCTTGTCTTTCATTTTGAGACAATAGTTTGCATTTTGTCTGTCTGAGGAAGATTTATGTGTAGAATGCTCTCTATCCAGTCATTAAATTGTATATACATATCTTTGTATGTATAGTACCAATCAATCCTATTACAGTTCTCTGGACTGAAGTGGGTTAAGATTATGATTTTCTATTAAGCAGAAATTAAATTAAAAAAAAAAAATCACAATATTACTGTTTATTCCATTCGACTGAAAAAATATGCAAATTATGAGCCACTATTAAATGGAAGTGTATATACATACACCAATATCAAGTTACACTTAACATGTGTTTTACAAGGGAAGGCAGCACTGTTTATACTGTAGGTAGTTCTATTTCATGTTTATGTGTCCATTTTATTTCATTGGTCATACGGGTTTGCTAGCAACAGCGGAGGCTTTTTTATTAAGTAGTAATACTATTAATACTAATAGTAATACTAAGGTTTTGAGTGGTGCACTGGATGTTCTGCTGCTTGCTAACAGGCTTCAATAAAAGCAACAGAAAGCTAGCTAGTCTGAATTGGTATTTGGCAACTGATATGGAGCTTGTGTCATACTAGTAACTACACAAAAAACAATTTGGATATGACGCTTGGTCAGTGACCACAAATATGCATATACCATCAATGCATAATTCATTGTTTGCTTCAATCTGAATTGTCTTAAGTGGTTATAAATGTGCAATGTCAATGCTTTATCACTCAAAATTAGCTTGAAGAGGTACAGAAAATAGTCAGTTATTTGCACTTAGCTAATTGATTTTATATTGTTGAATGTATATTTCTCCAGCATTGGACCTTTCATTGCAATATCACAGTTTGGGCTGTAAAGGGGAAGATACTGCTTTGCCATTGCTGTTGTTTAGCCCACTACAAATTGCAGTGTTTCTTCAGCTACAGATCAGAATCCCATGATGATAAGAGACTATTTAATTTCTACAGTAGTATGTTTCATTAGTCATATACTTACTACTGTACATTAAACATAAGAGCATAAAACCCTGTCCTCAAGGTTGGTTAGAATACATTTATGTGATTTTGTGTTTTTCTTTTCTGAGATGCAGTGTGACAGTGTGTACCTTTAGAATACCGTATACCTTGCTGCTAATACATTGTTTCTCTGTGTAAACATCCTTAATTGCTGAAGTGAAAGGTGGTGTGTACAGTAGGACACAGACTCATCACCATCAAAGGATCTGTGCAAAACTGATATTCTAGATAGTTATAAAGTATAAGAGAGACCCACCCTGGTGTTGAATTCAGTGTTTTAAACTGTATTCAGTGTTTCAAAATATGTCTAAAAGCTTGATCTGGGCAGGGAAATTTGAGTGATTCCTATGTTTCCTACTTAACCTCTACTGTCATTATAACACCAACATGATCATAAATTGGAATTGTTGATTATCTGTGGTAGGAATTAGAACTCATGGACTTAATCCATATGACCAACTCCCAAGTGCTCCAGTTCCAAGCATTGGTACTTTTATCTCTTGGAGCACATTTCAAGGGTCATTTGTCAAGTGTTATGACACCTAAATGTAGGTATTAAACTGTTGTTCTGTCCTCTTTTCTTTTTTTATTATTTGTATAAAGAAAATAAAATGTCAGTGTCTTCCATACCTTATAGTATTCATAAAGCCATCTGGGGATATAATGAACCATAGCTCTGACAACTAAGGAAGCAAATCAATGATGGACGTCAATTGAAGGGCTGGTGTTTTTAAAACTGTGTTTATGTTTAGAGGTTATAATGCTTCAGATCAGTAAGCTCAAAATATTTGCTTATGTACAGTATGTTGGATCAAATAAAACATTTGTATGCTGTATTCTGTAGCCCTGTTATAACGATCAATGAAATACTAAAACTCATCAGAGCTACTTGCAGTTTTCAACAGGCGCAAGTGGAAATATGAATAATTGGTGATGTGAAAAATAAAAATTCATCAAACTTTTGTTTTGCACTAAAGCACTGCCCCATTGCACAGTGTAAAACGCTAGTGGTGACGCAGGGTCTATAAGAAATATACATGTATACAGTATTGCACAAAGTCTGCACAACTCAATGTATGTCTTTTAAGAATGTACATTTTAATGCTGATTTGTTTATTTAATTGACTGGAGTAACATCGGCCAATATCTGTCTGTTGAAATATGAAATATGGTATTGTCTCATAAACTCTGTTCATCCCTTAATATTGACATTGTCTTTTTTATTATGTTGCTGAACATTTACATGAGAAAACTGATGATTACACAAAATGCAAGAAAGTCAGTGAGGTACCAAATCTATACCCACTTTCTCCACCACATGATCATCTTGAGCCTTTTATTCTTTGATTTATATTCATTGGTTAAGAATTCTATCTTCACTCACTGCTTTTTCAAAAATATGTCTAACACTCCACCAACCCCTACTGCAAAACACTACGTATATTATAAAGTCACAAGGGCTAGGGTTTATGGCCCATGCATTCAAGTCTGATCTATTGTTTATTACAGTGTACATGTAATATTGAATATCATTCCTCTTTCTTTCATAAAACACCTTTGATACCTACTATAAGGAATGTGAATGAGATCGATCACTAATGATACTGTAGCTTTTGTTATTGTTCCTCACATGTTTCTTCCCCTTCACACAGATACATATTTTATTATTTTCGTTTGATGAGTCCAGATTTCACTCTGTTCCTTATGGTCAAGTATAACCAATCATATAATCAATCATGAACAGATATCCAGAAATAATTTGTGTGAATGCAAGAAAAGAAAATATATGTTTCACATTAGTTTTGTATGTCATTCCCACAAAATCTGCAATCTTTTCCTTCCATATTAAATCTTAGTTTCATAAATATATTTGAAGGATATACTTAATTTAATATATTTATTTTTGTGTAATATGTTTTTTTTCTTTGCTTTGGGGGTAATGGGGAAAGAGAGGTATTTTGTTATTATCTTGTTGGTAATGTCAACATCAAAAATTGGATTATAGTTCATATTCAACTGGTCTGGAAATAACTACTAGTTGTCTGATATGTTTATTATGACATTATATAATCTAATAAGTTAAATTACCCAATGTATGAAGGAGGTAAGCATGTGTGAATGTTATTGTGTCCCGTTTACCAAATGTATAAGACTAGGGTGGATTAGAATGAATGACTGCAATTTTGTTTGGGATAACATTAAATTGTTGTTGTCAAGAATATTACCAAGAGATCTTTAACACACCTAATATTTGGTCATTCTTCAAAGAAAATTGATTTGTTACTTACGATGTATTGTTACATATAGGTGCATTGTGAGGGGTAAAGTTATGCTTGTAATCAAGATACTTTGGAGATATTTATATCACACCTGAGTTAATCGTGTAGGCTACTCCAGCTTTTTTGAAAAGTGAGGCAGGGACAGTAAAGCAACCAAAATGCATGGTTATGTCTAAGCAATTATTACAGACATTTAGTTTTAAGCGTTACATTCATTCACAAAATGGCAACATTCCGTCTACCTATGGTCTTAGTTCTATGAAAGTAATTAGGATAAAGCAGGATAGATTAACCTTGATTGACACTGGCTCAACCCAGTAACTAGCCTACATATCCCACAATCCTCTTGAGTCTTGAGAAGAGGGTGTGTCGAAGCGAGACAACAGGGAAAGTCGTGTTCCCAAGATGGCTAGTTTGGGCCGAGTAGCTGTGCTTGTGCGAAGCTTTTTGAGGAGGCCTTGGGTGTTAAGAACGCGGACACCCCATCGTGCCCTGGGGCCTGGTATTTTGGGGTCTTTGATTGGAAGCGGACTGGTGTACTACCATTATGAACTTAACAGGACACCTCTACCCTTCACGCTCTATGCTAAGGAGGAAAAGGTAAGATAGCTAGCTATTCGTCGGTGCAAGAGACGCGCCTTTCAAACATTGTCAAAAGTGTGTAACGTCGCTGACTCATTTTAGCTTTTGCGCTTTTATTGGCATGTAGCTGATGAGCAACCTAGCTACCAACCAATGCAATGTAGCCAACGCTGGTCTCTAGCCGCGCACTAAGTTAGTCTAAACAAATACTTTGAATCAGCCCCCAGATCAACTGAACTGTTACTATAACCTCCTTGGTTAGTGCTGGTTGTTGACAGGCACAGACGACTGCCATCTAGCTAGCGACCTAACTGGCCAGCTCTGTGTTTTTCTGTTTGTTCTGTCCCCTACGTACGATTTTAGGAAACGACAGTGCCCCGACTGTCTCCCAGAAGGATACGCTTCAACCAGTTTGCCTCCATGATATATGAGCAGGAACCATACATGACACCCAGAGACTTCCTCTTCTCTGTGATGTTGGAGCATATGGATCGTAAGTATGATCATGCCAGCTTCTTGATGAGGTTGCCCCTGGGCACAGATCTTCTGTCAGGATTAACCTTGTTCTTCACCTTTTATATTATGTACTTGTAGGGAAGTTGCACAAGAAGGTTTTAACCAAAGAGGTAAGTGCTGCAATCATTACTGTGGAATATTGAACTTTTCAAAAATATGGGAAATGGTTTATTTCATGGTTTTTCCTCATTCCAGGTGGAACAGTTAGTTTGTTGCTGTTGCCACTGTTGATTTTTCCCATTTCCAAGAACATTTTGCTTTGTACATAAAAAAAACTATGCTTTATGTCTCAGTTAATGTATATAGTCTATTTGGCTATGGGCCCATTTATTTTCTAAATCCAGAATTCAGAGCTTGATGTGTTTAGTAGCTCTTTTGGTGCTTGTTCTAAATGTTAGGATTATCATAGGTTGACATCAAGGCTAGGTGCATTGTGGGTACAAGTATTATTAGTTGTTAGCTATGTGTCCAACCATGATGACGTTAGTCTTGCCCTTTGTGGGGTTCGGTCATTGGATGTTCTGCAGTGTTCCTTTACTTCTGGGTTCCATGTTGGAGTAGGCGGCCAGAGGCTCACACCTCAGACACAATGAGTATCTGAATAGCACTGTAGCTCAGTGCTCTGTACTTCTATGTTCATTGGCAGAGAACACACTTTGAATAATGCATTCTAGGAGAGAAAATATCACATTTCCACTCCTTCATTACCACAAACGTGCAATGCATCATGGGCGGGGACGATATGTTTGTTTACTGTGCGCTTGTTCTGTGTGTAATCCTTGCAGGAGGTGGATGAGATGCTGACGATTCCGGCTGAGGCAGGCAGTAGTCTGTTCAGAAACTTTGGAGACAAAGGTATGAAGGGCAGTCATTTGGTCATATAGAGCTGTCTACAGTAATGCCATATTATGCTATGAATGTAACAGCCAGATGTGGTACTTTGTCTGTTGCAGGCCTGATATCCTACACAGAGTACCTTTTCCTACTGACTATTTTGATCAGTAAGTTAAAGATACCCAAACACACACGCACACACGCGCACACATACACACACATACACACACACGTACACACACTTCAATCTGCCCCGAGCCACCCGTTTCCGTGCAATGGAACCTGCATGCTCAGTTTTGTGCTACCTGTCTTTGTCTATTTACACTAGTTTCAAGATCCTTTATTTGTTACATCTATCATACAAGTATAGTCGAGTACAATTCTTGGGTTTTGACTCCTCTGCCTTGAAGCAGCAATAGAATAAATGCAAGATAATAAATACATTTTAAAAAACAATGCATTATTATACAGTACAAAAATGTATGTGTAGTGCATCAAAAACGCAAATGTGCATTGTTGCATGTTATTCATGTCATGTTCCTTGTCCTTTGCAACAGCCCCATAGGCCTGAGATGTGTTTGTTAACAGAAATGCATTGTTATTTCAGAGCCACGTACAGGATTTCATATTGCTTTCAAAATGCTTGATATTGATGGCAATGAGCATGTGGACAGAAAAGAGTTTCTCAAGGTAGGCCTGTGACTTTTTCTTAGGTTCCTCACAGGGGATTCAGCTAAATTATTTGTTATAATGAATTGTAATGTATTTAGTTATACTTTATGCAGTAATGCTATCAAGATAAGTATCTATCTCCAGTATGCAACCGTAATACCCCAAATATCGCTGCCGCATAATATCGATGCTGCCACTGATGTCAACAGGCTACAAGGTGAGAGTAGAGCGCATTGTCAGCTGCTCATGTTTGCTCTTTATGTTGTCATGTGTTGAAGGATTTGTTTCTGCGCCGGTCTCTCCTGCCTCGATTTGAGTTGCACAGAATAAAGTACAGAAAGCTTGAGGTTGACATTCCTGTTCACAACTAATAGTGGTGTGATTAATTTAGATCAGAGGTTGGTTAGAGCAGAGGTTGGTGTATTTATAATAAATAATGGGCCTTTTATCCTTACAGACCTCAATTGTGTTTTGTACTGTTGTGTGAGGTCTACGTCCTTGCATGTCAGCACTCAGCACGTCCTACAACTCTCGAAGTAGGGCTTATCGATGACTTTACTTGGCTCAAAAGACTAAATGTTCACGTAGGGAAAGGATGCATGGAGAAAAATTGGTTTCTTATGTCTCATGGTTTAGAGCAGGGGTTCCCAACCTTTCTTCCTCAGAGCCCCCCTAACTTATACCTGATGGAATTCCCCCCCCCCCAAATCTCTGTGAATGTCCAGTCTGTGTGTGTTTATATGTGCGCAAAATCCATGAGGTGTAAGTTAGGGTACAATGAAATGTTTCGCCAGTGTAGCAGTAATACTAATGTTGACATGATTCATAGTCTCAGATTAATGTGTTGAATCGAAATGGTAAAAGGCTTTTTGACCTTTCATCAGATATGATCATGTATTTTTTTTAAATTGCTGTCATGTCAATAACATGATTCTTTGAAAAATATTTGTCTAGCTAATATTAAGGCCTCAAATTGTCTAGCCCGGACCCCAGGTTGGGAAACCCTGGTCTAGTGTGCCTCAGTGCGAGGGTCAGGGGGAGGGTTATGACCCGTACGGTGTGTTGAGCTGGACCCCAGCCTGGGGAACCCTGGTTTATAGAGTGGGTCACCATGGGAAGTTGATAACTAATTAATTAACGTATGACACATTCTCTGTTATTGCTGACATTTCACGGATAATTCAGATGAATAGGAGGTACGTATCCGTTATCAGTTGGTTCTGAGGACTACAAACCATGACAAGTGTTTTGTTTTTTGTTTTTTTTATTATTACAATAATAATTGTGTACTTCTTTTTTTTACGCTAAAGCTGAAAAACATCATTGGACAAAGAAAAGATAAGGCACCTAAGGAAGGTGCCACAGACGTGAGTCAAGTTTTTTTATTTCTACATGATGGGTCAAACACATTGACTACTGAATTTTGTTTATGAAATATATTTCCTTTGACTGAAAGTGTAATGGTATGGATGGTGGAAATATGAACCATTGTGCTCCGACTCAAAAAGGAAAATGTTTACTCATATTTCTAACATGCTGGTACTTGTTAGCAATACAAAGGCAGGGAGTGTTGAAAGAAGGTGTCATCTTACAGAAACCAGTTGCTGAGGTGGATGGGGTGAACACCACACTACAGGCTTTCTTCTTTGGAAGAAATGGAGGAAACAAGCTTCAATACAAGGATTTTCAGAGGTGCAGTGTTTGTGGTTTGCTGTTACCATGTCTTTCATTGTAATTTACATTGTCAAAGCCTTACTTGGTAACTGTATATTCTTGGTAGTGTTATTACATACTTCCTTTTCTGGCGTCTCTTCTTCTTGTGGTCGTCATGTTGCCCAATTCTGTTTTGTGTAGATTTACAAACAGGATAGTGTATCCATTCCTTTGCTACTCTGTCCACCGCCTGTCCCTGTCTAGTTTGTCTTCTGTCACCTCCTCTCTGCTCTAGGTTCCTCTACTGTCACCTCCTCTCTGCTCTAGGTTCCTCTACTGTCACCTCCTCTCTGCTCTAGGTTCATCTACTGTCACCTCCTCTCTGCTCTAGGTTCATCTACTGTCACCTCCTCTCTGCTCTAGGTTCATCTACTGTCACCTCCTCTCTGCTCTAGGTTCCTCTACTGTCACCTCCTCTCTGCTCTAGGTTCATCTACTGTCACCTCCTCTCTGCTCTAGGTTCATCTACTGTCACCTCCTCTTTGCTCTAGGTTCATGGAGGATCTGCAGGCGGAGGTGCAGGAGATGGAGTTCCTGCAGTTCTCCAGGGGTATGGACACCATGCGAAGGGAGGACTTTGCTGAGTGGCTGCTGCACTACACCAACGAGGAGGATAACGAGGCCTACTGGGAGAACATGAGGAAGAGGATCCCCACTGGTCAGGTGCAGTACCTCGACAGCTGCACTTTCATCCTGGAGGCTGAAGTAGAACACGGCAACGCTATACATATATGTACATTTGTGCTAGCTTTGTTCTTCTTGACTGAAGAGAACGATCCAATTTCAGTTGTTAAATCACATTACAACATGTGATTTAAAACATTATTTCTATTCTATTATAGAGCATCACCTTTAGTGAGTTCAAAGTGTTCTGCCTCTTTACCAACAACCTGGAGGATTTTGCCTTCTCTGTGAAAATGATAAGTGAATCCAACCGTCCGATAGGAATGGGTGAGTTAGTTTTCTCAGTGAGAGTTGTCCTAGTTAAGTGAGAGTTGTCCTAGTTAAGTGAGAGTTGTCCTAGTAGTAAAGGTCTGTCTGAAGAAGCCGTACACTCTTACACACACCGTGTTTCCCTCTCGTCTTTTGCAGCCCAGTTTAAACGAGCTGTGAAAATTGCAACGGGACATGACCTGTCAGAGAATGTTCTGGACACCGTGTTCAAGATCTTTGATCTGGACGGAGATAACTGCCTGAGTCACAAGGAGTTCATCGGCGTGATGGAGGACCGAGTACGCAGGGGGCTGAAGGTAGAGATTCGTCTGCTGCAACTTATTGAAGTTATTAATACAAAAGATAAGCTGCAAAAGTTGTTTGTATTCAGACCTCTGATAAGCAGGCACATTTTAAACATGTAAATGTCCCCTCTCGTTGCACCTGCCAACGGATGCTTAAAAGTCCTCCCTTCACATAAACGTATTATGTGGCTTTACCAATGGTATTTGTCTTGCTGAATCTTCTTCAATCAATGCCTTTAATTGTGAGATTCCGGCAATCATTTAATTTGAGAAGACTAGGACAATTGAAAGTTTGAACAGGCTTTAATATGGAATTTGACCAGCTTTATGGTAAATTGACCTAATCTCCATTTAACCACAACTTCAAAAGAGTATAGCAGACGACAGGAGAGGTGTGCCATTTCAATATTAAGTGTGTGTTGCGCTTGTCTCCTCGGTGATGGAATTGGTGGTTAATAATGCTTGTGATGTCATGTCCACAGGTGCAGCCTCAGTACGGCCTCACAGGCTACTGGAAATGTGTGAAGAGGGAGACTCTGAAGGGTGCCCAGGAGGCCCTCCGAGAGACAGGAAGTCCCTTCTGAAGAGCCATGGTTTCCCAGGAGACCCTCTGAGACGAGGGATGGGCAGTCCCTTCTGAAGAGCCATGGGTTCGGTGTGGGAAACTTTCCTGTAATCTGTTTGCTAACACACTCCCTGTGTGGAGCTACTGCACTGATGGCTGTCCAGCTGTCTCACTCACATCAAGGGATAATGCCACCTTCAACGTTCAATGCCAAGTTTCTCTCTCATAATAATATACGTATGTTTTTGAAAATTGTATTTTGATGACAGTGTGTTGTAATACTGGCCTATCGGTATATGGGTGTTTTGTGTTTACACTTTTGTATCATAATCATGGAATTTGTTGTGATGTTTGCCTCACATATGATTTAAAAGTCTATGAATTTGACATATGAAATGCCCTTAAAATATGTGGCGCTTTTTAGACTCTGTTTACAAAGTTTAACTGTGGTATTTCATTTACATTTTTAAAAGTGTTGAATTTGTGGGAAATGGTGTTCCGTTGAAAAATAAAGTCTGAGGACTTGTCTTCAGTGTCAAATGTGTATGCATGAAAATAAGACTCAACAGGGGTGTGAGATTTCCTTTGGCATCTCATAGGTATAGTATAAAGATATGGTGTTCCATCGAACAGGATTGTCATAAGACTCTTTGAACACAGAATATTTGACACGCTCTCTGAACACAACTATGTTGAACAGTCATTGTATTAGATATAAATTGCTCAAAAAAGCAACCAGACAAAGACACCACAGTGACAACTATTCAGTAATTTATTATAGAGTTGACCCTTAAGATCACATTTGAGTATGTAGGTTAACCATTGAAGCATGTGGTGCTAATTATCTTACTTTATATATATTTGGGACAGTTTAGAAAGTAAATATTGGAGACACAAAACCATCAAGCATACTTTGTGACAGATCAAGAAATAGTGACTGACGCCAAAGGTTATCAGTGGATACAGCATACAGCTACAATACAATAAAATTACATAGCCATCTTTGGTCTTCATCACTTACTATAAACTCATACATATAAATTTGTATTGTATCAAAAATAGAAATTACATAGCCATGGAAAGTAAATTCACATTTTTGACATACAATATATGTAATAAAAGAGCATACATAGGAGACATTGTATGTGTTTAAAATTTTCAAACCTTGGCTTTTAAGGACCTACTGGTTTTTGACATTTTTTTTTAACATTCTTGTTTTTCTGTCTGAATAATTGCATGGTTCTTTTTATCTTTCATTTTACCTTTCTTTATCCAGGGGAAACCCATGGAGATTAAGGTCTCATTTGCAATGGTGCCCTGGTTCTGACACCCCGTGTACTATCAATATCGGTATCATTCATTTGTAGGACACAGTATGCAACTAAATATTCATAACATATAGAAACACAAATTAAACATTGAGATTGTCATTTTATAACAGACCTGTGCTTTCAGTCCAGGGCTTTTAAAACAAGGCCTCATGAACAGCCTCTGTGGCCTCTGCTGCATTGGACAATATGATTACTATAGGACATTACCTAGTTACTACTAACTCCTGCAGGTGAGCCCAGCACTAACAGACAGAGATGCAACTCCCTCGTCAAACGCGATTGTTGTCTGGTTTGGTAGGTGATTATGTGGTAATTCTGTTTTCTTTCTGCACCTGAGAGGCACGTGATGAACTGCAGCCAAATTGACCTCCAGGTGGTAGATAGATCAGGGAAGTGCTTTCTAAGTGTTGTTTGATCCGCTGAGAAGGAAAAAGAGACAAAACAAATTAGTTACTAACATTCTACAACTGAAACAGTCGATCACTGAAAATATGCGGAGGTGCTGTGCGTTCTCCATCTCACCTTTCACGTCAACCGGACTGAGGGGTCAGGGGTCATTCTCCTTCTTCACCGTCACATCGCCGTCCCCGGCCAGGATGGTGGAGATCTCTCCCTGCATGAAGGCCCAGGGCACGTTGGACCCGGCCAGAGGACAGCGCTCCCCGCTTGGGCAGTACACCTCGCCTCCCGGGCCCTGGCTGCGGATGGAGCCGCGGGTGCAGGGGAAGCAGAACTTGTGGTGCGGAACGGAGGGACACTGGACAAAGTGGGTGTCCTCCAGACGCTCTCGGCAGAGGGTGCAACAGAGCAGGGCCCCCGGGGGGCCGCTACTGGACTCCCCGGCGCTGGTGGTGCTGGGTCCACCGCTGGCACCCTGACCCATGGCGGCCTGGGAGACCGCAGCAGAGGCTGTGGAGGGGCTGCCGCTGGTGGGACGGCCGGCTGCGGTGGAATGAGCTACGGACATGCCGGGGCCATCCCTGGACATCTGGCTGGAGCTCAGGCTCTCGGCCACTCCCATGAGTGCCGAGATGGGTGAAGGCTGGCTGTGTGAGCGGGGTGGGCCTTCCTGGGGAGCGGCCATCCCAGAGAGGGGCTCCATTCCTGGGTAAGCACCTCGAGGCCAGGGCTCCCTCGCCGGGTGATCTCCCATGAGCCTCCCTTCGCTCTCTCCGTTCTCTGATCCCGGGGATGCTTTGCGTCTCCGTGCGGTGCTCTTGGGTGGCGCCGGGCGGCCGGCAGCCGCCATCGGCATCCCGGGATCTGGGTAGGGCTGCGGTAGGACCTCGGGCATGGGAGGTTCCTTGAAGGAGCGCACGGCGTCGCTCAGCAGCTCTGTGAGCCCGCGCCAGTCCCCGGCTCCCTGGCGCTTCTCATACTCCACGTAGCGCAGCCCAGAGTTCACCGCTTTCCCCGCATCTTTGGCGGAGTCACGGAACATCTGCCTGACCAGTTCCGGAATGCCAGAGAAGACCATTCCGGAACCGCTGGGGTACTCCACAAACACCTTCAGCTCAAACTCGGACCCCGTCCCTGCGTCAAAGGCGAGGATGCGCCCCACCAGGTTATGGTCTTTCCTGAAGCGGACGTTGAACGGTGCAGAGCTGCAGAGCGTGGCCAGGACGTCGCGCACTGCCTTGGGGCGGTTCGGCCAGCCTTCCGCGCGGCTCCTGGCGCTCTCTGCCAGCTCGGCCATAACCTCGCCGTTCCTCCAGACCCCTGCATCCAGACCTACCAGAGCCGAGGCCCCGCCACCCACGCCCAACGACATGGCCGACACTACCTGACGCCTGCTTACATCCCCCATTATGGCACTGGCGGAGACGGTCAGAGGGCCACCAGCCCTGGAGCCTGAAACTGGAGCCAATAAGCCATGTGGAGCTCCAACTAGACCCTGGGCTATCAGGGCATGGGGTATGGTCCCATGTAGAGCAGGTACAGCCATGGCCCGTCTGGTATTGGGGCTCTGCCTGCTGCCCTCTGACATAGCCACATCCTCAGCTCTGTGCAGACCGTTGGGGAGGCGGGGGGAAACACCATACTCTCCCCTCCCTCTGTCTAAACGCTCTGCATGCTGCCTACCTCCTTCCATTGGCCCACCAGAGCTTGGCTTGCCTTGCTGGGGGCCAGGGGACCTACCGTCTAAAACCCCATGGGTGCTCTTCAATTGCCTCGCAGTTTCGATTAGGAGTTCAATTCGGTCTGCCCCGTCGTAGTTCACGCACCCCCTGCACACAGCTTCGCTGAATTCCCACAGCATGGCCCATGGCATCTTGGGCAGATCGCAAAGGTAGCACCATTGCCGTCTAGAGGATGCCTGCGAGGAGGAGGACATGTTGTTTACAGGCCCTCGCGTACAAACTTTCTTCAGCGGCCTACGCGTTTCAGTCTTTGTTTTTCAAGAATTCTTCAATATTCAGTCACGTCGAGCGACATGCTTCGAATTGGTTGTGAAGGATGGAATTGAGCTCGAGGTGCTCTTGTTGATTCCAGCTTTTAAAAGTTAACGACGATTTCTTTCTCTGGTTATTCGTGTCGGTCTGTCTGGGAGGAAGTAAAATGTTATAAGACACCGGATACACCTACGCGTCACCATCAGGCATTCTGGGAGTTGTAGTTCATCCTGGTATTTTCCTGGAAAGGCAGGTTCGAGCGAAGGAGTTCAAAGTTAGTCACGTCATGTAGAGAACCACGAGCTGTTGCCACACGAGCTGTGTTTCAAGTAACCATTTCGCGCCCCTGCCACCACCGCACATCAGCTAACTTTTCAGATGATTCGATGGTGCTTGATTGACAGGGCTTAAATTGGAAGGAAAGTACAGTATATAACGTTAGGCCTTTAGAAAAATTATTACTAAGAGATATTTTTTAGCTATATAACGAGTCAAACACTTGTCCCAGTCTGGGTTGTGATAGACTAAATCCTAGGCTAATTTTCCTGGCACTGAGCATGTTCTAAGTGATGTTCTGTAGTCCTGGTACTGAGCATGTTCTAAGTGATGTTCTGTAGTCCTGGTACTGAGCATGTTCTAAGTGATGTTCTATAGTATAGAGCATGTTCTAAGTGATGTTCTGTAGTCCTGGTTCTAAGTGATGTTCTTACGATGAAGTCTAGCTATCTCACATCCATCATAGCAGGCATTGAAGTTACTAGCTAACGAGTAATCACAGATAACTACCTAACTGGTCGCCGGTACTTTGTGTATTATTAGCCTACATTCATGTAACGTTATGTCTGTGATGTGTTGGCTTGGCCACTTTGTTTAGTGAGTCTAACGTTAATAGTTTTTGAAGATGGCTAACGTATGCTACATCACATTTGGGTTTGAAATAAACTTTTTTTTGTGTGAAAAATGCTTTTGTCATTCTGACTTTTTCACAACAGATGAGGATCCACCATGTTTTCCTCATCCTGGGCTTTCATTTTGGGACTGCGAGTAGACCAGAGTGTGAATGGAGTGTTCGCCTGTGTAAAATTGGTGACCCTCTCAGCCCCACCTCCACCTGCAGCTTTGAGAGTCCTCTGAACTCCCTGTCAGGGGGCATAGAGGTGCAGGAGTTGAGCACCAAAGTACAGGCCATCTTGGAGACCCTGACTGACCAGCCCGTGGACACGCAACAGATAGTGAGTAGTGGGGGTGCCCAACTCACATGTATTTTGCTCTTGGTCTGCGTTGACTAGTAGGCTATAGGTAAACTTCACCTTGTTTGTAGCCTAAGTTGCTTTGAAAGAAAGATGGTTGCCTAATTTTTAATTTTCTTTACAGAAATACTATGGCTTTCCATACTACCTACGCATTGACCTACTCTGTGGTTCAAAGGTACTACCATTATCACAATCAATCACCCGATCTCACTCAATCTCAGTTCGCATTAACCGTTTTTGGCAAAAGATGAACACATACTCTTTGTCCCACAGGAGGAGTCCAAACGCGCCATTCAGGAGGCCCTCTATACGGGTCTGACTCCGAACGTTGTTCTGACCTTCCAGGAGCCCGTCCACCCGACACGCCTCAAACCACAAAGACTGCAGACTATCCTGACCACAGCCCCTCTGCTTGACAGTGGTATGTTCGGCTACTGTGTTTCATTTAATAAAGTTATTCTTTTGAAGAGATCACATTGTTGATGCTTAGTGGTTAAAGGTGCTCTGTTCGATTTTTTTTCGCCCACTAGATGGGGTAGTGGTGCAGCGTATCACATATAAACAAGTGGCCGTTTTCACTCCATACAGTGCCGTTCAGGGGGTGGGGCTCAGCGCCGGGTCGGCTTCGCTCATAATAAAAATAAATTCTGCGTTTGCTCCACAGGCACTACACTGTTGGGTATATTTTCTCTACAGATAGTTATGACTCCCCTGGACCTATTTATTGCATAGGATTTTTTTTTTTTAACAAAACGTGCAGTAAATCGAACAGAGCACCTTTAAAGTGTGGGGGTTATGGGTGTGTGTGTGTTTGTGTGTGCTCCTCTAGTTCCCTGTGACAGTGACCTATGCCGGTTGGGTTGGTACGCCCCCATGCCAATTCTTAATGGTTCGGTAGTGTACAGGGTTAAAGTGGTGTCCAATGGTCAGGGTCGGCTTGTGCCTGAGAAGAGGTAAATGATAGCTGTTTGTTTTTAATTGTATGTGTGACAGTTGCCCAATTCACATACCTTGAGTAGCTCAGGCATTTTAATCGAACCCCTGCTCCTGCTCACATCTATGACTGGTTTGCGCATTGCATGGTTCTGTACAGCTTTGCAGTAAATGTGAACGGCTTCGTGTGCACCAGTGAAAAAGGGAAGACGGAGATATCCTTTGGTATGGAGGTGAGGAACAATACCCTTCGAAGAGGGAGAGACACAGAGAGGACATGATTAGCCTTGAATCCCGTGTTAAAAGCCAAGTGTCACTGAAAATGAGAACAGTGATAATCAACTAATCTGTCATAACCAGTCATCATCCAGGATGTTGATAATACAGCTCATCAATCTCTCCGTCTAGATGCCAGCGCTGGAGGACATGCTGTCCCTGGGTAGTCCGTCTCGTCCTCTGTGGGCGGTGGTGGGTCACTCTCCTGTGCTGATCCTACCAGGGATCCCCGGCTTCAAGGCTGTACTGATGACTGCCACAGAGTTCCAGCACACCTCCCTCATTGAGGTTGGCAATCATGAATGAGATTACTGTGTTTGTGTGTGCGTGTGCATGTGTGTGTGTGTGTGTGTGTGTGTGTGTAGACATACGAGTCTCTACAGCCTACTGTATGTCTCCAGTATGTGGCTGCCTCTCTACACAGGTGGGCATAGAGAGCTGCTGGGCTGGCTCTCTGAACTGTCCCCAGGCAGAATTCTCCTCTATGATCCTGGAGGCCATCTCCACAGAGAGCTCTCTGTTCATCCGGCAGAATCAGCTGTTGCACCGCTTCGTGGGCAACTACTCCCTCCTGCCTCTGAGTGCCTCTCCCTCAGGTAGCCCTGACACCACTGGCAATGGCAAAAAAAGACAAAGGCCTTTACTTATGTTATGCTAACTTTTGTTATATTTATTTATTTACAGTATTAATGCATTTTTGTTGTTGTAATGTTGATTGTGTGTGGACCCAAGGAAGACTAGCAAACTGCTACGGCATAAGCTAATGGGGATCCTTCAAATAAACTTCTCTGATATTCTTAGCTATTGGTGTATTCTATAGCTATTGGCGGTGTATTCTATAGCTATTGGTGTATTCTATAGCTATTGGTGTATTCTATAGCTATTAGTGTATTCTATAGCTATTAGTGTATCCTAGCATTGCTAACCCGTCCTGAACTGTGTGTCAGACTCGTGGCAGCAGGTGCTGCGATCGGTGTGCGTGTCCCACATGGTGCCCGTGTTCATGCCCCACCAGGGCAGTGAGTTCTTCTACATCCTGGGAGGAGGCTGGCAGAAGGGCACCCTCTACAGGGCCAAGGTGCACGGTCAGTCACGGGATTTAGATTCTGATTTATTTATTTGCACTTTTGTGTAACAGAGAACAACAATAACAACAGAAAGTAAAGAGATAATGCAGGTGAACATCTAGAAAACCCAAAAGGGCTTATAAAATCGATGTCACCTCTAAATCATTGGTACATAATCATTAGTAAAATAAATGACAATTATTTTGTGCCGTTTAATGAAAATTAAACGGCACAAAAAAAAAAAAAAAGGAAAAGACATTAAAAGGTGTGTGTGCTGTGTGTGAGTGGGTATGTGTGGTGGCAGGCGAGTGAGCGAGCAAGTGCCCTCAGAGCGCAGGGACTGCACAGCCTGTGTAGAATTCACTCGCAGTGAATGAATTGGTTCATATGTTTCCTGTTTTCTCACCACTTTGCATGCTTTTTTTGTTTTCACTCGCTGTTCTACAATGTATTCATGTACCCATGCACTGCTTTCTCTCCCTCTGTTTCTGGAAATGCTGTTTTTCATAGACGGAGATGTGTCATTCACTCAGTTGTTGGACTCCTCAGGCCGCACTGCTTGCGAGTTCATGAAAAGTGAGTGACCTATCATTGAATATGCTTTATTCTTCTTGTAAAGCACATTTCAGCAACAAGGCAATTTAAAGTGCATTACATGAGACATTAAAAGCATCAATACAAAGTGCAAGAAACACATAAAAAGGTCATATAAAATGAAATGCAAAAAAAGGACATTTAAAACAAAATGCAGGAAAAATTAAATACAGGAATAAAAGTTACAGTGCAGTGTTTGAATGAATAATTATTTGATCTAATAAAAAGCAATGGCAAAAAGAAAAGTCTTCAGTCTGGATTTAAAAGAACTGAGAGTTGCAGCAGACCTGCAGTTTTCTGGAAGTTTGTTTCAGATAAGTGGAGCATAAAAACTGAACGCTGCTTCTCCATGTTTTGTTTTAACTCTGGGGACAGAAAGCAGGCCTGTGCCAGACGACCTGAGAGGTCTGGATGGTTCTCAACGTAGCAGCAGATCAGAAATATATTTTGGCCCTATACCATTCAGTGCTTTAGAAACCAACAGCAGTATTTTAAAGTCAATTCTTTGACAGACAGGAAGCCAGTGTAAAGACCTCAGAACTGGAGTGATGTGATCCACTTTCTTAGTCTTAGTGAGGACTCAAGCAGCAGCGTTCTGAATCAGCTGCAGCTGTCTGATCGATTTTTTTTAGAGAGACCTGTAAACACACTGTTACAGTAGTGGAGTCTACAGAAGATAAAAGTTTTTCCAGATCCTGCTGAGACATAATTAATGAGACATAATTAATGTGACTGTTGAAATTCAGGTCTGAGTCCATGACTACATCAAGATTTCTGGCTTCGTTTGTGGTTTTTAGCATTACTGATTGGAGCTGAGCGCTGACTTTTAAGTTAGTAATCACAACCATCTTGTACCATACAAGTCCAATATGCAATTTATGAATGACAGGAATACCTGACTGTCCCGGCCTTCATTGATTGATTCTCAATGAAAAGTGCTTTTTAAATGTAATTAATACTCATTATTATTATTATTATTATTATTAGTAGTAGTAGTAGTAGTAGTAGTAGTAGTAGTATATTGTGCAATGTGCTGTTCGCCAAATAGGAGAATATAGAATAATCATCCTGTGTTTCCTCTGATCTCTTAGAAATGCTCTTGTGTCTGTGTGGTCCGCAGGTCCCGCCTGCCAGGTCAAGTGGGCGGCCCAGGATTCCATGCACAATCTCACTGACATGGTTCTAGTTGAACTACTGCCCCGCAAAAGACAGGCTCACTCCTACCAGCTCCTCATATTAGGTACTGGAACATCATCAGGTTTATCCTGTACCTCCAGACACCTCTGTTTCCATTGAAGTACGGGCATGTGATAACCCAGCCTCTGGTGTCTGCAGAGAAGGACTTCCACCTGGGAGAGGCCTTACCCAAGTACATTCCCAAAGGTGAAGCTCCACTCCCATTAGTGTGTTGTTTGTAATACCCACCTGTACAGGTCAAGGTTATAATAGTTTTTACTTTTTTCGTTAGTTTTTATTTTTATATCGTTTTAACTTTTTGTGTTCAATTTCAGTTTAGTTTTAATTCGTTTTTAAAGTAGGTTTGCTAGTTTAGTTTAGTTTTAATTTTTTGAAAATGCTTAGTTTCAATTTAGTTTTCAGGGGCACAGCTAAAAAAGAAAAAGGAGGATAGATTCATATCACTATCTCAATCTATCTCAAATCTCAATACCAGGCTTATGTATGCGATGAAAAAGACTAAAACTAAGGACATTTCTCTATAATTTTAGTTTATTAGTTTTGTAAACACACAATACAGTTTTAGTTAGTTATTTTTTTGTAAAGCCTAGTTTTTATTTTTATTTCAGTTAACTAAAAGGTTTTTTCACACCTAGTTTCCGTTTTTTAGTTAGTTTTCGTTAAGTATAATAACCTTGGTACAGGTATGGTGTTTCGTGTGCAGGCAGTAAGGGTGAGTGTGTGCAGGTAGTAACGGTGAGTGTGTGCAGGCAGTGGAGACTCCTTCACAGCCGTGACCCGGATGCAGGAGGACACCAGTGTGGTTCTGGAGCTGCGGGGCATGGTGTTCAACCCAATCAGTCACATTCTATATATCTGGGGCAATGCTCTGCTTTGCTCGTGAGTACTGTGTGTGTGTGTGTGTGTTGCTCACATACCGGTGTGGCTCATCCAGAAGTAGATGATTAATCACGTTAATGCTGGTGTGTGTGTCCCAACAGCCAGGATGTGGGGAACAGCTATCTGTTCTTCACTGGCTTCCCCCTGGATCAGATGATCAAGTACTTCACTCTGTCCCACCATGGAGAGTTTGCCTTTGTCACTGAGACTGAAGAGGTGAGCCCATACATTTTGTGCACACTTCTGCATGTGGGTGCTAGTGTTTAGAATGAAACACTAATGCCATGTGTGTGTGTGTGTCTTATCAGTTGTGGTATGGCCAGGAGGGAGTGGACAGGTTGATACGAGTGCGTCCCTCCCTGGGTTGGCAGGCCTTCTCTAGCCTGCAGGCCTTGAAGGACCACAGCAGCTCCTACTCCATGAACACCAGCCTGCTCACCGTCTTCTATGACTGGGACAAGCAGCTGCAGGAGGTAGCCCTGGCCGGGAAAGCCTCACTATACGTTCATACTACTTCTGTGTGGTCTGTCTCTGTAAGCTGTTCACCTTCTCGTTTGCCCCTCTCTCTCTCTCTCCATCCCTCTAACTCTGTTTAGGTGGTCTACACAGTGGACTCGGAGGGCAAGGGCTCTGTGATGACAAGAAGACTAAGTGTACCAGACATCCTCTCCCTCAGTCATCTCTCCACTCTCAAAATGCATCACTTAGAGTACTGTACCGTTATTAAACTGTGTGTGTGTGTGTGTTTATCTGCCAGACTATTTCAATGCCTACTCTAGTCTGCTGTCTTTCTCTCTTTTTCTCTCTGCGCGGCCAGCTCAGTCAGTAAAGCACCAGACTCTGACTCTCAGGGCTGCAGGTTCGAGCCCCACATTGGGTGCAGCTAAGCATTTAAGAGTACATGGTACCCGTGTCATGTACATAGAATTTGCACATTCAAGCATTTCATTGCACATGGTTGCTGCATCACGTACACATCCTTGATCCTTGAACCCTTGTATCCTCTTCTCTCTCAGTTCATTCAGTGCGTTCTCCTTCCCCCAAATCTGTCCGTTCTTCTGGGAGCACTTGGACGACCTGCCCCAGCCAGAGCCCTACAACCGCATCCAGCACTACCTGGCTGGACCCCCCCTGGTTCCCACCTCCTCTGGGCTCCACTCCACCGCCTCCCTGGCCACTTACCAGGGCCTGCTGCATCACCTCCTCCAGCTGCACTCCGACTACATCATGGTGACATCACCACGCCCATCTCGCGCCACATCCTCTCCATTGTCCAATACAACACAGTACCATTGAATACATTTACATTTATCCGTCCATTTTGCAAGGTAAAATTATACATATGATTATATGACCTTTTATGTGTTTCTTGCATTTGTCTTGATGCTTTTAATGTCTCATGTAAAGAACTTTGAATTGCCTTGTTGCTGAAATGTGCTATACAAATAAACTTGCCTTGCCTTATATTTCTAATGAAGAGGTTACAAAGTTGGTTATCAAAGTTACCAAGGTTGAATTACAAAACCTTTTTTTCCCTTTTTAAATTTATTTTATTTTTAAACCAGTGTACTTCTGTGAGTCATTTAACAGCACTTAAAGCAATACATCGCGTATTTGGACCTTTACAAACATGTCTGGTGCTAATTGTCCAATTAGATTTACTAAAAGTAAGCTGAATCGTCCAAACAGTCTACTCAGAAAGATAATACATTGACATTTATTACCTTTTAAAACTTGCGCCCCCGGGACGCAATATTCAGTCGAAGTGCGCATGCGCAACGTTGTGCTTAAACAACACAGTAGCTAACTCTTCTGGCATCTATGGATATCATGCGTTTTTTAGGTCAATGATATCATGGCGGAGGTGAGAAGCGAAACATCACCGACGAAGCCAGAAAAAGAAAAAGACAATCTGATAACTTTACGACAGTACAACAGTGCACTTACTCGCAGAGCCTGTGGGGGCGCAGTTCCGAGAAAACTGGAGAAAACGCTATGTATTGCTTTAAGTTACACGTACTTGTCTTCTCTCCAGGATATTGGAGACCCCGTCCACAACCCAACCTGGCGTTGGTGGAAGGACAAAGTTGTGTATGAGGTGAGGCTCCTCCAACTCTTAACAACATCTATCTAAACGTGTAAATGATATATTTAGAAATACAAAATTCAAACTTGTGCGTTCTCTCCCACAGGACTACTACTTCTACATGGCCAGTAACGGCGTGTCTCCCTCGGGCTTCAGCGTGGTGATGGATCGCTACTCGCGTGCCTACATGAGCTCTGAGATCACCTTCCCTGACCAGGTGTACCTGGACCGCCGACACTCCTTCTCCTTCTCCATCTACATCAGCTCCAGATCTGCAGAGCACCTCTCAGTGGACCAGGACCCCAGAGGTCAGGCTCAGGACGCAGTCAGACAGTTAGTTAGTTAGTCTGTTTGTTTGTTAGTTAAGTTAGTCAGTCAGTTAATTTAGTTAGCCAGTTAGTTTCAGTGTTGTTTTGTTCTGGTCTGTTCTTGTTGTCTGTCTGTCTTACTGTGACTATGTAAAGCGTCGTTGGGTCTTTTGAAAGGTGCTATATAAATGTAATTTATTATTATTATTATTATTATTAGGACAGGGCTCTGAACGACGTTCGCGGTCGGCTGGGAGGATGAAGGTGGTTGAAGTTGTTTCAGTGCATTTTAGTTGCTGATATAGGCAAGGCAAGTTTATTTGTACAGCACGTTTCAGCAACAAGGCAATTCAAAATGCTTTACATGACACATTAAACGCATCAAGACAAAGTGCAAGAAACACATTATAAAAGGTCATATAAAACGAAATGCAAAAAACAACACATTATAAAAGGACATTTAAAACAAAATGCAGGGGAAATAAAATACATTAGTAAAATACATATGATATACATCATACATTTTATGTCTTGTATTATGATAATGGAAATGTTAAAATGTACTTGAAAGCAAATAAAAAATGAAAATGCTACACATTGTCGGGTTATACCGTTGTTGGTGTTATGCGGTCAGGACTGACGGCGGTCAGTCATCTGTCTCTGATGATACGGTGTGTTTGTGTGTGTTTTCGTTTTGTCCTTCCAGAGCTCAGTGACATTAACCAGATCTGGCTCTCGGCTGAAGTGTCTGACAACCACTACATCCACACGATCGTGAAGAGAAACCAGGTCTTCAACAGGGGGGCTGTGGTCTATAAGGTAGCACACTCATCACCCCACCTACTGTACAGTGTGCCCTTCATTTGACGCTCCATCTCCTCCCCTGTGAGTCTAGCATCTTATTACTCTCTGAGTCAGTTGCTGAGGTCATCCGACCAGGGTCTCCTGGCGGTGCCCCGGACCAGACTAAAAACCCAGGGTGACAGAGCATTTGAGGCGGTGGCGCCAAGACTCTGGAATGCTCTTCCCCAGGCCCTGAGAGAGCCATCCACTGAACTCATGTTCAAAAAACTTGACAAAAAAAAGACATACGTAACATATGACTGCTGCTCGCAATGTTGTTTTTTCTGTTCTGTGTCGTTTTAATTTTGTCTCGTGTTGTATTGCCTTTGATTTGAATTTATTACTATAAAGCACTCTGCATCCGTGCTGTGAAGAGAGCTATATAAATAAAGCTTACTTACTTACTTACTTACTTACTATTAGTGTCGTTGGGGAAATGTATAGCAGTAGCTGGGTTCAAGTGTACAGTATGTGCTTATTCAGTGTGTGTTTGTGTACTTATATTTGGAAGCCTAGGTCATGTACACAAGTACACCAGGAGGGGTCTGAACATCTATGGCATGGGAAAAAAGCAGAGCTAAACAACTTGCTAAACAACTTGTTAAATATTGCTCTGTTTCAGCTGTCATAGGCAGCCTTGCTGTGTGGAGAAGAAGGTGTTATGTGTATCCTTGAGTGTTCTGGAACTGTCTTGCCCTATTATATTTGATTCCCCGATAGCTGTAATTTAATTTGTGGAATTAATTTAAGTATTCAAGTGTGTGTGTGACTTGTGTTCTATGCGTGTTCTCTCCCAGCTGACGGTGGAGGACAGAGGGATGTTTCCTGGTCAGGCGCTGGCGGGGAAGGACCTTCTGTCTTTCAACCTGCTGCTACGGGTGAGGGACGAGGCCCAGACAGGGACACACGTTAGTACAAACCTGCTGCTCTGGGTAAGGGACGAGGCCCAGACAGGGACACACGTTAGTACAAACCTGCTGCTCTGGGTAAGGGACGAGGCCCAGACAGGGACACACGTTAGTACAAACCTGCTGCTATGGGTGAGGGACGAGGCCCAGACAGGGACACACGTTAGTACAAACCTGCTGCTCTGGGTGAGGGACGAGGCCCAGACAGGGACACACGTTAGTACAAACCCTATCATGACTCTTGTGTTCTGTGGGACCAGGTGGGGAGCTCTGAGATGAAGTGCTACAAGGAGACCGACCAATGGATGGCCTTCAAAGTCAGTATTCTATCATTTCTCTTTTTGCTTAAATGAAGGAATGAATAGTTCATTCATTCATTCAATGATTAATTCATTCATTCATTCATTTTTGGAAATCGGTATCGATACCCACCCGTAGTATTGATGTGTTGAAGTGGTTACACTTGGCAGTCATGTAATTAAAGTTACAGCTAACAAAAAACAGGTTTTAGTAACACTAACCGGATCAATATTGATTCGAATCGAATTGTGATAATCGATTCTGAACCTTGTGAATCGGAATCAAATCGATTCTTGAAATTCGAATCGATACCCAGCCCTACTTAAAAGGGATTAGAAATTGAATACAACTCAGTGCCAAGAAAAATATTAAATAGTCAACATGCTAAGCATCTCAATCTCTGTCCTGTTCTTGTCAGGGGCGGCACAGCGTTCCCATCTATATCGGCTGTCCCCCGGGCAAACGATTGGCGTTTGACATCACTACCACCCTGGAGCAGTGTGCCCGTCTCAACAAGCGCTACTTCAACTGCCCCGACCCTGACCCTGCCATGCCCTGCTTCTATTACGAGGACTGTGAGCCGCCGCCAGCCCATTGCCAACCTCGTTCACATGATTTACACCTCGTTCACATGATTTACACCTCGTTCACATGATTTACACCTCGTTCATATGGTTTACACCTCGTTCACATGATTTACACCTCGTTCACATGGTTTACACCTCATTCACATGATTTACACCTCGTTCACATGATTTACACCTCGTTCACATGATTTACACCTCGTTCACATGATTTACACCTCGTTCACATGATTTACACCTCGTTCACATGATTTACACCTCGTTCACATGGTTTACACCTCATTCACATGATTTACACCTCATTCACGATTTACACCTCGTTCACATGATTTACACCTTGTACACGATTTACACCTCATTCACATGGTTTACACCTCGTTCACATGATTTACACCTCATTCACATGATTTACACCTCGTTTACATGATTTACACCTCATTCACATGATTTACACCTTGTTTACATGATTTACATCTCGTTCACATGATTTACACCTCGTTCACATGATTTACACCTCGTTCACATGATTTACACCTCGTTCACATGATTTACACCTCATTCACCAGATTTACACCTCATTCACCTGATTTACACCTTGTTCACGATTTACACCTCATTCACATGGTTTACACCTCGTTCACGATTTACACCTCGTTCACATGATTTACACCTCATTCACCTGATTTACACCTCATTCACATGAATTACACCTCATTCACCTGATTTACACCTCATTCACATATATGACGAACAGACAAATGGGATAGTTCTATGATAGTTACCTCTGTACAACCGTGTCTTCACTAAGGCCTGTGGTGGGAAAGATGCAGTGAGATGAGTGTGCACCAGTGAACATCATCCTCCTCATGACCCTCTCTTCTCTTCATCCTTTCTTCTCTCGTCCTTCCCCCTGCAGTGTTCTATCCCTTCTTCCTGATCCAGGACATGGTCTCTGGAGAGTCTGGCCGGTTCCTCGGGAGGTGAGACCTCTCCCTCGTCTCTCTCTGTCCTTTAATGTATTGGACCAAATCAAACATGATGAATGGATGATTATTCTATTTTTTATTCTATTTTATTCTCCTATTTGGTGAACAGCTATACCTTTAAGGTTGTCGGTGGGGGAGCTTATTCACAAGATAACATCCGCCTCTACTCTCCACAAGAGGTCCTGGTGTACAACAGCCTCAACTACAGGTCAGTACACTGAGGACAGATACCCAGGACAAACAGCACTCTTAAATGCTTACAAGTTTTATTCCCATTGAAGTATAAAATCACATAAGATATTTGGTTATAAAACTGAATTATAAAGTAATTAGTTGTCACAAAGCATCAACCCTGGTTTCCCTGTATCTGACAACTCAGCTCCCAGAGGACCCTGGTCTGGATGTTTGAGGACATGTCCAACTCTATGAATGTCACTGAGGAGGGATTTGTGGTCATGCATGGCACCATTAACAAGATAAGGTTATCAGCCGCTTCATAAGATCCGCATCCAGTCTTGGCTTTCATTCACCCCTGTATGTGCAATTACATATGAGATTGGGTGTTTCTGAAGGACTGAACTATACCGTTTTCATGCCTGACATTGTTGATGTTGCAGATGGATGTGCCAGAGGTTCTCCCCCTGTGGTGACCTGGCAGCTCAGAGTCTGAAGGCTCCAGACTACTACTTCATCATCGAGATCTCCAACAAGTATGTGTTTTCCGTCTGTAAGCTTGTACGAAGTGGATATCAATCTACGGCTGAATGTACTGCGTGTACACAGTCACAACACAGACTTGACAATAGACATACATGGATCAGCAGGGCCTTGTTTCTATGCAGGGGTATAGATCTGACTACCTACTGTGACTACGCTCTGCGGTTCACTCTCCATGTACACGGGTTCCCACTGGATCCTACTAGAGGCCTGTTCTACATGCTGGCAAGTGTGATCTTTCCTACTCACCCACAAAAATAGACCTGCTATTTCAGTGGCTGTATACTTACAATATGAGTATTTTGAGCTTGAAACGTAGACTACAGGGTGGTAGGTGGCCCAGTGGTTAAAACAAAAGACCAGTGATCAGTGAGTTGCTTCTGTTGTGCCCTTGAGCAAGGCACTGAACCCCAACGCCAGCTCATAATATCCACGGGTGCTGGTCATGCTGGCTGACCATGTGCTGGACTCAACCGATGGTCGAGATAAAAGAGCAGAAGACCGATTTCCCTTTGGGGGATTAATACAACCAAAAAAAACATATTTCTGTCCTTCTGCTACCAGATGACTCTTGCCATCATCTTGGGAATCCTGTTCTTCTTCACCGTGTATCACTGCTGTGGCCCAGGTCTTAACCGTCTGGTGCAGGCAGCCTACCAGGCCACCAAGCACAGAAGCCATGCCGAACGCGGTACACTACACCCAACTTAAGTCTAATTTGGCAGCGATTACTTTTAACTGGGCTTGTGATACGACAGTTACCTTGCCGTGTGTATTGTAGCCTGTCAGTGAAATGGTCCAATGTTAATCTTTAGGACATGTTTGTCAATGAAATTGAGGTTTTTTGTTTTTTTTCAGACTCCGATGTCTCCCTGGCACACAATGACCACATGGGGGATGGAGCATTTCCCAAATAATCCCACCCCTAGCACGCTTAAAATCAAACCACAACAGCAGAGGTCACCATTCACTTTATTACAAAAGACAGGCAGTGTTAACATGGAATTGTGTTTATTTCAGGATGGCAAATGCTTCCTTTTGAAACATTGGAAAAAAAACATTAATTGGAAAAATTGTTAAGGTTCAACAATAAAAATCAAACAATACACTCACTGATACAAAATCTCTCAATCGTCTATTCTTAAGTTAAAGGAAAAGTTTATCGTGTCAGTTTCATACCATTATACTGATTCAATGTGTCGTACAAGAAAGTGGTGACATTACTGCAATAAACACTATGCAAGCACACAGCATAACAGATGAGGGGCTTTTTAGTTGGCATGTTGCGCTGTAGAGAAACAGAGCTTCAATGTATAAGGGTAAGGACCACCTAAGGGGAGAGAAAAAGCATGTTAGGCAATTGAAATTGGATTACAGTAACGTTTGTTCTAAAAAGGGAAATTGTCTTTTGACACTACACTGCTGTACATAAAAGATACTGTATACATATATGTACTCTATGCATACTGTATGCATAGAGAAATTGTTGGCGCCCCCCCCCCCCCCCCAAAGAGATTTTAGCCAGAGCCAAAGGAAAATCACCAGTGCCAAGATGCTAAAAATGTAGAATAAAAATTGCAATTCTACAACGGAAAGTTTGGATACTTGATTCTGATTGGCTAGCAAAATACTAAAATACTCTGTAACCCACGGCTGCGACCGCATAACAATTAGTATTAATGCGCCGTCAATCTCATTGACGAGGCCATTGATAAAATCAAGCGGTAGGCTATGCATTGGGTAGCAACCACTCGCAGCAACCTCGCCTTCTTCGTATCCTATTACAAAAACGCACTCATCAGTCTGACTCCAACACTTCCACACCCCTACCAGCAAAAACAAGTGCTCTGGAGAACTGTTTTAATAACTGCACTATAGCTGGAAATAATCAAAAAAACGTGAAGCACCCGAATGATGACTTATGACTTAAGGCCAACCCAAATAGGCGAGATAGCCTTTGTTGCCGGCAACCATTTAATTCAGAACTATAGCCTATCGCGGAAGATTTTGTAAATACAAAAATGATAAGAATGATCAGTAAATAAATTATTGAATGTTACTACCGAGTGTTTTTTGTGAATATATATATGTCGTAACCGTTGTAGAAAAGCAATTGACCACTCGAGGCAGTGGGTTACAGGGGATTTTACCACAGCTACGGGGGTTTTAGGCCCTCCGCTATTGCGTCGGATCTAACAACGCCCCGTAGCTGTGGTAAAATCCCCTGTAACCCACTGCCTCGAGTGGTCAATTGCTTAATTCAAATCCTCTCCAAATGTGTTTGATAGCTTGTTTCAAGTGCAGCCCATCCCTCTTTCTTGCACTGTCCATAGTTTGGACCACTAGTAATCCAGATAATCAAGACAAGTTATCAGTATCTTAAACATTTTTGGCTTCATATCCATTTTGTGTTATGTCAGGAGATTTCCCGCAATATTGAAAAGTGAGCTCAGTCTGAACGACAGAAAAGAATATAGGCCTATACATGCTGGTAGGCTACTCGGCATAAAACTGAGGTTTCCCCAAAAGAGCCAGGAAAACCCTGGTATATTGAATGGTACCAGGTTGTCCTTCTGTCTCTGAGGACTCACTGGGGTTCTTCATCTGGTAGTGGTTCATCAGGGCCAGGGCCTCCATGGCGTCGTTGATGGACTCCCACTCCAGCAGCCCGGACGAACTGCGCTCACCTGTAGCCCCACCCGAGACGAGAGACACAAATTCCAATTTATTGACACCGCATAAGATCAATTCATAGAAACGCACTACAGTTTTACTTTGGTAGATTAATCATTTAAGCACTCTTTTATTCATCATTTTATCCCTCATATCACTCACTCTTTCCGGTGAAGAGTTTGACATTCGATGGGCTCTTGACTCCCAATTCATCGCAAACCTGAGAGAATGAAGCAGTTTTATGAGAATCAAATTTTCTCTCATAATAAAAAAATTAAATAAAAACATGGAGGAATATCGAAATGAAGACCACAAGGTCAACTGCCATCCTCCCACATGTCGTCAACCCCCTCCATGTCCACTACTACCTGGTTGAAGATTTCGTTGGAGATGTCCGGCTGGCCATTGAAGAAGTGCAGGACGTTGCTGGGGTGCTGAATGCGGTTCTTGGCTGCCTGCTCTGGGGAGGTGAAGCGGTTGTTACGGGAACCATGGAAGTCCTTGAAGCTGCTGGAGCCGTCATCAAGCTCGTACGACTGACCAGGCATGATGGCCTGCTGCTTGGACACACTACAGGGGACAGAGATGGAGACAACGATGACTCCCCACAGTTATGAACACTTCTGGTTTACACTGACAGCCGTAATAATTCAGAGTTTTGGCGAGGAGCACTTACCAGACATTGAGCTTCTGCCCGAACAGGAAGTTGTTGTTGAGGTGGGTGATGGCACGGTCTACAGCGTAGCAGTCTCCCATCTCCACCATGGCTGCCCCTGGCTTACTCTTCATGAATTTAACCTGGGTGGACGACGACGACCGGGTTTAGGAAACTACAGTCCCATTACTCTCTAGATACAAAGCCTTGTTTTAACCAGTGTGTCCATCTACTCCCACGTTGGTGTGTTAGTCAATGCAATGGATGGCCTGCAGTTGCTTGCCACTCACCCGCTCCACATTGCCGAAGAGACAGAAGACATTGAAGACCTTGTCTGCATTGATCTTTGAGGGCTCCAGGCCGTACACCATGACAACGGGGGAGTCCGCATGGGGCCCATACTCGGGGGGAGGGGGGCCGTATCCAGGCCCAAAGCGCTGGCCTCGACCACGGCCACCCATCGGGGGCCCCATGCGGCGACCCTCGTAGTGTGGAGGGGGCCCGTAGCTCTCATCATTGTAGGCGTGGTAACCACCTTGAGGGCCACCTTAGTGGAGGGAAAGCTGAGGTCAGCACTACTGGACTCGACCCTTTCTGACCGTTAACGGGTTATTTTTAACTGTCACGGGTGTCCACTACGCAGCGGTGTCTAGCGTATATGGTGCTCTTAACGCCCTCACTCAAGATGGGTGGTCTTAATGCCCGAACGCTGCGACAAGACTGCGACGATTTCTGGGCTTGTGTTAGCGACATTTTAAACTGCAACGGAAAAGTAACCGGCTCTCTTACAATTACATATCATAGAGAGTCTACATTCATATTTTCATCTTATGTACATATTTAATTATATAAAATAGTTATATAATAAATACAATTTAGTTATATCAAATCATCACTATGAATTGTGTCACCCTGAAAATATTGCTTGGCGATGCCTCGTCATTGTATGAGAATTCCATATTACTGTAGCAACGTTACTGTACATAGGAGTTGGTGGAATGGGAGTTAACGCAGCCCCCCTCCAGGATTCCAAATTGCAGCGCAATCGTCAAAATTAGCAGCCCAGTTTAAAACCGACACCACGTCGTTAGATGTGAAAACCGGAATTAAAGCTAAGTTGTTACACCAAACGTTGTCCGATTTTATACATTCACGGTTTTTGTGACGTCGCATCAGAGTGGGCGTAAACATAGCCCCTTCCACTAGTGAAAAATATCACCTCCAATTCAAAACCGATGGAGAGCTCTTGAGTGCTGGAAGGCGTAGTGACCCACCTTCTGGTGGTGGATTCAGTTAATTTGCATAAAATGGTCTACAAGGCTATTCTATGCAAATTTAAGGCTTCCAATTGGGTGAGATGTGGAAAACACACCCAGCCAGCAATCTCCGCAGATTTAGAAACGGGGCTTATTTCCATAAAATGCCCACATACAGTACTAGTCATCTACATGGCTACTTTCTCAGCTGAAAAAATATAAAAACTTAATAAATTGACATATTACAGTCGGACAGACAAAATTACAACAGTTGAGTCAAAGAATCTAAAATGGCGGTGGGTGTGAGGAGGGTGTGAAACGCCCACAAGCTTCTCACTCCGCGGACGCGGATCAGGAGACCTCACCTCTGCGTAGTGGACACGTCCCGTCATACTGCAATACATGTCTATGTCTTTAATTTACCATAATCTGGAGGATGATCTCCCAGAAGGGCAGGCTGCCTTGCGCGCTTGTTGGGATTGGCATTGGGATCTAAAGGCACCAGAAGGTTAGAGTCAAGTGAAACGGATTCCTGAGAGCATGTCCGTGTTCAAACAGCATGTTTATTACTAAGCTAAGGGGGATGGTTGTGATCAACATGCAGGAGTTGGGAGTTATTGTGTTAATTAACTCATGAATGAGGTTTGCAGGCTCTGAAAGTTCCCCTAATCCTATTTGTTGCATCACTATAACAAAAGTAACATAATGGAGATTTTTCATAAGGATTCTTCAGCTACAGTACCTGTACATACGTTTATATTACAGGTACAAGTGACCTCACACACAAACGCATCTGTCATTCTCAGACTCACACACACCTTGTGAATTGTTCCAATTGCCTTCACCGTCAGCATCTGTGCAGGTACATACACAAATCAAAACCAAAACATAGATACAAGCAAGGGGAGTGATGTACACTAAACCACAACACCACCAATACAATTCTCTACAAATGAGTTGTTTGGAGATAAAGTCTACTGCAGAAAATAAATGAAGAAACTTCAAAGCAACAAAATCCATCCCAAATAATGTCACATCTAAATGTATTATAAATGACCTAAACCAATTAAATTGTCATTGACCAACAATGGCATTTGATACTGGAAATAAGGCTAGCCTTTCTAACATTATTAGCTCCATTTATGCCGATATTAGCATCCTCAGTTCAAGACCGATTTTCTACAATGAAAGAGAATATCTAAAATTGAACAGCTTGTCATTCGACTCGGACATTCTGGACAGTCTCATCTCAAGGATCAGTCAACATCCCAAGCCTTGTGGGCAGAAACAGTCTGGCATAATAACATTTACTAAGCGGATGACAAGGCCCAGGTCTGGAATCTCTAGAAGTCAATCTAATAGAAGAAATAAAATGTAGTTTTATGAGTGAATCAAGTGAATAAATTGACCTGAGACAATAAGATGTGGTGCAATGAGTTGTACTATATAGCCTGAAAATCAATAGCCGATTAATTTTGTGATTCCCAGCAAATCGGACATTGTATCAGACACAAAGATCCAACAGACCAACTATTGGAAATTCCAGACCTGATTTCATAAGAACTTCATGAAAGGTTGATTCACATGGGGGGTTTGTACACTAAGGCACCACGGTAATCCAGACACGTACATATACATTAATTCTACCACCAGGTCAATGCAGTCATGTCTTCACATCACATGTACTTACAGAACCAGACACGGACAGCACAGGATGCTGTAGGCAGGTAGGGGGCGCTCTTCAGCAAGGATCCTACCCGGCAAAACTGTGACTCCAGCTTCCAACTCATTCTTCCCCTTTCTTTTCCCCCACCACCAGAGAAAGTACATCCACCAATCCTCCTTCACGCCAGTGGCCGTCGCTTTGTTTTTTTAACAGTTGCCATTTTTGTGGCATATTTCCAGCTTACCGTGCTTTGACCGAAAAGCAGGAGGACATTTGCACCATTTCAGAGAAGGGTGTCTGTCCACAGACACAAACCTGCATCACACGGGAGGCGTTAGAGGCGTCACTACGGGCCACTTCAGAGAGAAAAACAACGTAGAATCAACACAAGAAGAGAGCACAGAGAGGAGAAGAGGGGGGGTGGGGGAAGGGGTAGAGGGGGGGGGGGGACAGAGCACCTGAGTCCATCAATGCAGAGTTTTGAGGAGAAAAAAATGAGGTTTTCTATCAGTCTGCCTCTGTGCTTTTATGCTTGACAGGTGTTTGATGCTTGTGTCTTCGTGGTCCCCCCCTGGATTTTGTGGGGTGCTTCTTCTCGTGTGAGTGGGCCAGGCGTGTGGTGCTTGATGTAGGTTTTTTGTACAATAGCTGTCCCCCCATGACGAAGTGAGAGGCGTCTAGTGCTTGGCAGTTAAAGTCGTCTGGAGTGTCGTATCTGCGTGGTGTGCTGTCGTGGAGGTTCAGCTTGGGTGTGCTGTCGTGGAGGTTCAGCTTGGGTGTGCTGTTGTTGCCCCTGAGTGTTCAGCTCGGGTGTGTTGTCGTGTTGTGTTCAGCACAAGAGGGGAGAGTGATAGCAAAAGGAAGCCCACACACCCAGGTCGAGAGACGGAACGGCATAGAAAAAGATGTATGTCTCAGTGTGTGGTGTCATCTGTTCCCTTCTCAGGCTGTGTGTTTGAGAGGACTCCTCTGCTGCAGGCTGAGGTGGCGGTGTGTGACAACTCACATCCCCAGGGCTGGGAGGAGTGGCCTTAGCGGGCCACACACATCGAACTCCCGCCCCCCATCGTGCAAAATGTGTCGTGTCTGTCAAAGGGGTGAAATCTTCAGAGCTCTGGAGATGAGATGTGCGTAAAAGAGGATGATCGATGGTTATCAATCTATCTGATCAGGCCTGTGGTGGTGAGTAAGCTGGGTGTCTGCCCGCATGGTCTTGTCCCTCACCGTGATCAAACGTGATGGCTACTGTCCCCCAAAAAGAGTACAATGGGTTTCCTTGCCAGAGGTGGAGAGAGTGGTGGTAGACTTGGGGATTGGGAAGTACTGAGAGTTGAGGCTGTGTGATTCCGGTGTCTGTCGCCCCAACTGTGTCCGATGTACTGAGGAGCTGGTTTCGTTTGGAGTGGCTGTGGGTGCTGCTGTAGCTCTGGCAGCTCTAACGGCTTTGAGGTGAGCCTGCGTACGTGTGCACAGTGAGGACATAAGGAGCGCCTCTTTCTTGCAAGGCAGCCGGGCCTTTAAATAACCGCTCGATGCACAGGCTATCGGCCCGAGCATCAGCACACCAAGCAAGCGGGAATTCTGTTCATTCGCCTGCTCAACTAATTAACACACACGTGTAAGACTTAGCATGAAGATGTTGTGGCCATGGTGTGCAAAGGAAAGACAATTTAGGACTTGGGTTTGTAACAATGTATGAATATGAACCGCCCAACCTAGATGACTACTAGACAACTTGACACCCATGGCGGCACACCATCTCCAAACAAAGCTAACAGATTTAAAGACCATCGGAAATGGTACCCGGGTTTAAACCCCCATCTATGAAGTCAATTTGTAAGCTGTACTTACAGAAAGAGGAAGGCATCTACAGTTAACAGCGTTACTTGTTTGACTACTCCACTCATCTAGGCGTACAGGTTCCTTGCTGACTGCGTATTGTGATTTAAAACACTCAAATGGCCAAAAGCTGTCCCCTAGGAGTTACAGGGCCGGAGGTTGCCCTACACCTGGTTACCTGGGGTTGCCCTACACCTGGTTACCTGGGGTTGCCCTACACCTGGTTACCTGGGGTTGCCCTACACCTGGTTACCTGGGGTTGCCCTACACCTGGTTACCTGGGGTTGTTTTACACCTAGTTGCCTGGGGTTGTTTTACACCTAGTTGCCTGGGGTTGTTTTACACCTAGTTGCCTGGGGTTGTTTTACACCTAGTTGCCTGGGGTTGTTTTACACCTAGTTGCCTGGGGTTGTTTTACACCTTGCTGTAGAGGATACAAACACAGACACTGCAGCTCCCAAGAGACAGATTGGCCAAACCTGCCCTTACCTGTACTTGAATTACAACAAAAGAAATACCAAGACTGGTCAATGTACCAGAACTATAAGTTACAGACAAAATCTCCAATATGTTGTTTGACATTAATGGGTGCAGGTGCATTCCAAGCGGAGAGGCTTAAGGCATAACACTGCGCTTGGGTGATTCCAGACCATTCATGGGGGGGGGGGGGTGAGGTTGTGTGACATGCTCTAATCTGTGTCGGGGGGTGAACCTGTGTGACGGGGGTGTTTGGAGGCCAGGTGTTCCACTGTGATAATCAAGTGCATTCAACCGTTGAACAGACGACTGGACATGCGTGGGCGGGGCCTGTGCTGCAAATGGCCATCCCGGAGGTCGCTCCTTGTGCCCTTACTGTGTGCCTGCCGTGTTGCGTGAGAGCATGTAGACACGGAGTGACGCGTCGCGGGAGTAGTGCCTCTGGCCCCGCCCACTGGCATGGGAGGAGGGAACGACCCTTCGTGAATCGTGGCGTCGCCGCCGCTCGGGGGGGCGTTCAGAGGCACTACCCCCGGAGGCCTGGGACCCTACCCATCCCACACAGTGCCATAAGAGCAGAAGGAGGAGAGGAAGAGAGGGGGAGGGAAGGATGAGGGTTGTTTTTGTGTGTGTTACCTTGGCCACTCAGGCTAGGGTTGGTATAGTCCCAGGTATCCTGGTCATTCTTGAACACATTGAGGCGTGTTGGCTGCAGAGCATAACATGAAAAAAACTTGATTTCAGGTACAACGGTTAAGGTTATGTTATAACTTATGTAAATGACTTAAGGAGCTCAGCTGGACTAAATGGAACGAAGCACACACACTAACCTTGGCATACTCAATCTTCAGCGTGCAGCAGCCCGAGTAGATGTCGGCTCCGTTCAGAGAGGCTTTGGCCCTCTGGGCGCTCTGGACCGAGTCAAATGTGGGAGGGGGGGGGGGTTAAGGAAGCTCTGTGGAGTCAAGAGGACACAATGGGCCTGCTTTGCAATCACACACTCACCCCTTCTCATTAAAAGCCCTCCTCAATAAAGCAAACGAGCATCGACGGAAGCTCAGTCAAATCTGCCAAACAAACAACTGGCTTGCGTGGAATAATCTGTTGGGCTATGATGGTGCTATTCTACAGTGGACTAGGGGAGGAATCGGTACTCTGATTTAGACCAAAGGATATTCAACCATGGCTTGAACCCCGTTCTTCCTGAAGATTACAATCCTCTGAACAGGTCCACAATTGTTACAGATGGTGTACAGCACATCCTGCAAGAGAATCCAGCAGAAGGAGAAAAAGAAGAGTTAATGATTGTTTGCAGCCTTCACAGTACTTTGGGACATAAAACACACATCCTAATTAGTGAACTAAACAGCCCGTACACACAAAGATGTCAAGCACTAATTTTTGTAGGGATAATACAATACAGGCCGAACCATAGTGTCCTGTTTTATGTCAACGGTGTGACTCGCAAGTGTTACCGTGGTGATGGGGTAGATGGGGTTCATGATGGTGAGCAGCAGCACGTTGTTGACGCTGCGCGCGTCGTCCGGGTCGCCCGGCCGGGAGATCTTCTGGCTGGTGGAGTAGTTGATGAAGGCGGGGTGGCCGGCGATGTACACCTGGTTCTCAGCTGCGTAGGTGACCGCGTTGCATGATCCATTCATGTCCTCGTACTCCACAAGGGCCTGCCGCTTCTTGGGCATCATGACCACATAGCTGTGAGGATAGAGTCCAGTATGTCCAGTATGTCAAGTCAAGTCAAGTTTTATTTATAAAGCACATTTAAAAACGACTGCAGTCGAGCCAAAGTGCTGTACACAAAATACAAAACAATATAAAAGCACAAAGTACAATAACAACAACAGTACAGAAATATAAAAACACACAGAATACCAGGGTGTCCCGATCAACTACAGTTGAAGGCCAGGGAGAAGAAATGGGTTTTTAAGAGAGATTTAAAAGACCCTAGGGTCTGGGCCGATCTAATGTGAATGGGTAGACTATTCCAGAGCCGAGGGCCAGCGGCTATGTAAGTGAAGCATCAGTGCAATGGATAGAGAGAGGCGCCTGTGTACAGGCATACAGAGTGTGAACCATAAGATTCTCTGAGCAGGATAAAGATATATATAGTAGTCTCAGGAGAGTCAGGGGTAGGGATGCAAATTTGGGAAAATTCTTCCAACAGCTAGCCAACACGTGGTCCATAGAAAATACTAATTAAATTAAGTTTTTTAGGGCTGCCCCCTGAAAGTCAACGAGTCAAATCATCAGTCGGAGATCCTTAAGTCGACTGAGATTCGTTATGTCGAGCAGTCGTTTTTTTACTCCGCTGTGAAGATGCGCTGATGGGCTGAGACAACTCATTTGTTTTAGAACTAGGCTTTTACTGTAGCTATTTGTTTTGCAGGAAAAGGAGACTTAAGAGGGATATGGCGGAGGGAAGAAGGCAGGGAGTCTTTACCCCCTCTGCTGTGCACCTAGCCTACTATGCGCCAGCAATTACGTGTATTCCCCAAACGGAATATCACGAATAACACAAAACTGCTTTCTGGATCAATCTTCTTGTATTAACTAAGATATCCGCTGGGGGAAAAAAATCCCATAGAGAGAGGACCGGGAGAACTGGAGACAAAGATGGGAGGCCCGTCTGTGGACGACCTGATGACTAGTCAGGGAAGGGGGTTGGTAATTACCTGATAGTCCCAAACTCCTGCAGGGCCTCCACCAGGTCTGCCTCCATAATGCCATCAACCAGGCCCCTAATGTGCACCACTGGGGATGGGAGCGTTTTATGGGGGTCATCGTAGCCTTCCTACAAACAGGTCAAATAAATCAAGACAGGACAGCCAAGTAAGCAACATATTCCCTTGATGAAGAAAACATACACATTACGTCATTTAACTCCTTCATAGAAAGAGGCACAGGTAAGTTAGATCGCACCAGGCTACACACACTTTCAAACTAGCTAGCATTGCAAACAGATAAGCGCTAATTTGTAATGGGTTAGCTGCGACCATGTACGAACTACATCCTCATAATAATTCATTATTATTGGCAGCCTCGGCAAGAGGCAGCATCATTAATTCATTTTATTTATAAAGCACTTTTCAATTGTGAAACTATCTCAATATAGAGTATGCAGAGAATTACACGAATTTTAGATCTGGCTGAATCTTCTCCTCTCTTGTCTAATTAGTAACAGCTGTGGTGCCACAACGCTTTTGTGAACAGCAGCATTGCACTTTTGTTGACGGACTAACCAACCAACGGACAGAGCAAGCTGTAGAGATGTTGGTCGCAGTTTAATAAAGTGTAAATAGTTGTTTTTGGATAGCTTTATTAAGGATGCGTCAGGATTTTAAAAATGTACGAAAGCAAAATGGATTCTGGAGATTGATCCGTTGGATAGGTAGAAAGACTAGTAGGATGAGTAGAAAGACTAGTAAGTACTACAACGATCCTCCCTCTTAAGCACCTATTGTATTTTAGATTGCTATCTTTGCACTTTGCCTTCAGCACTAAACTATGCTCTTAGTCACTTGTTTTATAAAGTAGATGCACTTGTGAGTTCTGGCAAGTAGTACATTGGCTTTCCCTACGTTAAATGCAGTTATTGTTAGTCGCTTTGGATAAAAGTGCTAAATGATTAATGTAATGTAGAGAGAGAGAAGGGGGATGAATGTAGTAACATGAAGGAGATGAAGATACTGCTGGGTGTATGAACATGGAAAGATAGAGATGACTGTGGACAGAGAGCGGGCTGAAGAATGGAAAGTAGGGGTGCATTGATAGTATATCTGCAGGGTTTTTCCTGTCTCAGAATGGGCCTTTGGGGGGTGATGCGCACACCATTTTTTGGGGGGGAACCTCTTTTATGCCAAGTAGTTTACAAACATATATAGACCTATATTCTTTGCTGTCGTTCTGACTTAGCTCACTTTTCACAATCGTGGGAAATCTCCCGACATGACACAAAATGGATATGAAATTATATGAAAATGTTTAAGACACTGATAACCGGTCTATTAATTATCTCGATTACTAGTGGTCCAAACTAGAGATGGGCCGATTGATCGGTGGCCGATTCAAAACCGGCCGATTTGACTAAAATTAGCCCAATCTGCGACCGGACGATCTGGCTTTAACTGACCGGTTTCTGTGAGCTGATTCAATAGTTCTACGGTCGATTTGATGAAGACAAAATACAAGAGCCATGGTCAAGTGTATTTCCTGGAGGGAGTGATACAGTCCTGAGAAGTAACCGTTCGCGCCGCACGTTGAGCGGAGAGCAGCAACGACAGCAGCAGCTCAGTTTTAGAGGTCAGTTCGGACCACTCCAGACCGTAGGCTATTGGCATACTGGCCAGTTATTTTTCTGCACATAGAATAGCCTACAGAAACAAACTATTATAGCCTACAACTACAGTAGCCTAATAGCCTACATTTGATTGTTGTTATATGCTATGTAAATTAGACATTAGGCCTATCATTGAAGAATAATAGGTAGCCTGCTGTTCTAAAGCCCAGTTCAGTCCAAAGATTCACAACAATAGGCAATAATAATTCTAATCCTATTCTATTCTCGCTTATTGCATGTTGTTATGCGCGTCATGCTTTTCCTTATAATGTTGACACTGTGCGTTGCAATAGACTAGACTTTGGTTACTGTTTCCTTATGCTGTGCGTTATTGCTGGTATTTGCAAATCGAGGTGCAGCATAATTGTGTTTCGCCTAGAGTGGCAGAAATGTACGCGCTGGGCCTGCCCCTCATTTGGGTGCGCCGCTGCGCTCTCAGCACACGTGCCAAGGTGGAAGGAAGCGCAGCGCGCACAGGCGAGCCGGGCGATGACGCTCCTAGACGGGGAAGCACCTCAGGGTGGCCGAACCACAACAAGATGCACATGAAAACCTGCTGGTTTGAACACACAACTAACGAAGATATATATTTTTATTTTCATTAAACAGTTCAAGTGAGTAAAATGAGGCACTAACAGTCCTATACACAGTCATACAGTCAACAGTGTTAACAGTCCTATACACAGTCATACAGTCAAGTGTTAACAGTCCTATACACAGTCATACAGTCAACAGTCTTAACAGTCCTATACACATTCATACAGTCAACAGTGTTAACAGTCCTATACACAGTCATAGTCATATTCAGTTACTTTCATCTGTACTATCCTGGGATTGCAGAATTTTAAATAAAAAAGCAAGAAAATGCAAAGTGAGTGTTGTCAATTAATTACAATTTTTGAAAATCAGTATCGGACAAAATCGGTATAGATGAGTCTGCCCCCCCCCAAAAATCGGAAATCGGTATCGGCCAAAAAAGCCAATCGGCCCATCTCTAGTCCAAACTAAGGACAATGCAAGAAAGAGGGATGGGCTGCACTTGAAACAAGCTATCAAACATATTTGGAGAGGATTCGAATTGCTATTTTTCTTCTCATTTTTTTTTTTAGCATTTTGGCAGTGGTGGTTTTCCTTTGGCTCTGGCTAAAATCTCTTTGGGGGGCGCCAAAAATCA
The DNA here is from genome assembly GCF_949987555.1 of Borostomias antarcticus. Classification (NCBI taxonomy): domain Eukaryota; kingdom Metazoa; phylum Chordata; class Actinopteri; order Stomiiformes; family Stomiidae; genus Borostomias; species Borostomias antarcticus. The sequence goes on from NC_140248.1 coordinate 17,535,037, forward strand.
TCGATGCAGTAAAAACCCTGCATCTGTAGTATGCAAAGGGGCGTGAGTGGTCTAGATAAAGTATTAGAGGAGCTTGAATGGTCTTGCATTCAGCAGCAGGTCTTGGGTGCTTGCTGAAAGCAGGCAAATTTATTTTGGATAGCTTTATTGGTACGTAATAGTCCAAGTAAATGATGGAGATGAACACATATGTGGATGGATAAAGAGAGCATGGTAATGAGATGAAAATAATAAGAGTAGAACTTGATGTCAAGATTGAGACAGCATAGACAGCAATGAATGTAGACGAAGGAGCTAACTAGCTACGTAAAGTTATATCTAGGCTAGATACTGTAGGCTAGCAAGCAAGACTGCGTTAGCTAGCTACCCAGCTAGAGTTGGTCGTAGTAGCATAGCAGCTAAGCTAGCTAGCGACTAGCATACTACGACGTGTGACAAAGGCGAGGAAACATGCAATATTAACGTGTTAGGCAATGCCCAATGTGACGCTAAATTATAAAGGCATGCCGACGTGTGATCTAACTGAAAATTGCGGCTTCGTCGCAGCTTGGACCCATCAAGGTCTATGGACTTTTCAGTGTCGAAAACACCGGCTCTTACGTGACGTGTTGGCTAGCTTGCTAGCATTAAAGCTAACTATATAGACTAGCTAGTTAGCCTAGCTAGCTGCGGTCCCAATTTCCTGATTTAAAACGAGCAGGCTTAAGAATTAACCGTGGTTAACTTTATGCAGCCCGACTAGTGGCAGGTTAATTCTCACCGTAGTCATCCCTCCGTCCTCGGTTTTCTGTCTTTTAGTTGCTCTGCCACCCTCGGTGTAATAACGACCCGTCGCAGCAGCCATGTTGTCCCGAATAAACTTCCAAATAGAAAACGCAAAATGCCGAATCCGATTCGGAAATGACAGCATAGCCTGCACAAGCATGCATTGGTGGAACCAAGGTGTCAATTTGGAACAGACGAATCAAACGAAGATGAAGGATTTCTCCACCCAGAATGCGTCGGGATACATCTATGAACATAGATTTTATTAGAGAAACTCAATTACGATGCCAAGTTTTTTTCCCACAAGCATCAGAGTGCAAAATCAATCAAACCTGTAGGGTTCAACATTCAACTGCAACATTCAGCTTCCCAACTACACCTGTATTAGCTCTACATACTTCAAATAAACACTGTTTGTGTAAAGAAATTCAAGATTCAACATTTATTTCATTGAAAGGTTACATCCAAATTATGATACATGATCTAAGCATCACTAAGAATGAGCAAAGCCATGATTATATGAATAAGATCACTACAGAGTGTAAAGATCCATTTTATTAAAACCATTTACATTGAAAATCAGATATAAGCCCAAATCATTCAACTTGGCACAGCATTGAGTGCAAGTGAATACACACTACTGGATCTGCTGACCCAAAAGTCAGCTTTAAAAAACCTAGCCACAGGCTTACAAATGAGGCCACAGGCTTACAAATTAATAAACTCAAAAAAATAATTTCCCCAAATGTAAAAGATTCATTGAATAGATGAGGAAAACTTCTATTTGGAATAACAGAAAATGTACATGTCAAATTATAACAGTAAAGCCAGGGGATGAAAACCAATGGATAAATTAAAAAATGACAGTGGGGAAAAAAAAATAAAATAAAATTAGACGGGTGTAAAATGGCTTCAAGCCCTGAGGCAAATAGGGAGAGGGGAGCGGGAGAGAGCTGGGAGAAGCACATCCCTTGGGTCAGTCTGCATCAGGTGTTGCACTCTTCCTGGGGCTGGCAGACCTTGAACGACTGGAACAAAACAGGAGAATCATTGGCAATTTTGTTAGACCATTATATATCCTTACTGCTGTGAAACAAAGGCAGAGTAATGGCCATCGCTGCACAGCAAGGATAACAGTATGCACGTCTAGCGAACCCCTTTACTGTACAACAACCAAATACATTACATCTGTTGAACAATTCAATAGCATTTGTGAGGCAGATACCAGCACTGTTAAAAGGTGCAGTATACGGTTTGTGGTTTCCTGATAGACTTGGGATTTTTGGGGGGGGAAACATTTTGGTAAAAATGCAACCGCCAAAATCCCTGCCCCTCCCGTCATACCTCCCCTCCGAAGCCACTCCTCCACACGGGGGGGAAATGAATGGCCGGTACGTTGTAGGCAGATCATTTGAATTTGGCAACTCAATGATTTTTTGAACACACTTATTACAGTCCGGAGACTTCCACAGATTTATTTCATTTTAGTGTCAGAGCCCTTTTTTTCCCATAGATTGCTGTCAGGAGGTAATGAGAATTGCAAAAAATCTAACAAAACGTGCTTCTGAGCCAATACTGCATACTGCACCTTTAAGTGGCCGAGGAAGCAGAAAGAACAGGTGTGCGGAATCTTGGGCTCACCTGTCTCTCTTGGGCTTGGCCGACCGGGAGCGGGATCGAGACCTGGAGACGCTGCGTGCACGGGGGCGGGACGCCGACCGGGACCGGGAACGAGAGCGTGAACGACTGCAAAGAAGGCACAATCACAGGATCCCTTAACGAGCAGCTCCGCCAACATCTTCAATGTAGCGTAACACCGATCAATTTTGTTAACAGTTTTAAAGACAGTGTTGAGTGTTGGCACATAGGAACTTACCTTGCCCTGCGCACTGGAGTCCTGGACCGACGCACCGGACTCCTGGACCTGCGGGCCGGAGAGGCAGACCTACAGGACAAAGGCTCAGCGTCAAAACACGACCCAACAATGGCCGCCTGAAGGATACAGCATCCACAAAATCTTGATCTGACCATACGGGTGTGTCCCAAAACATTTCCTCCTCCCTTCCTCCACTCATTCACTACCACTTGTCTCCTACCCCATCAGTATCATGTTGCAACGACAATTAGTGATGAGAAGCTACGAGCAGCGAGGGTTCAGTCCAATAGTGAGAGTTTATAGGCTATAGCCCAATGGTGAGCAGCTAGAGCTCCATGTCAAACACCTCAATAGGCTTCCCAATAACCCAATAATAAGTGAAATAGCAAATAGTGATCTCACAGGTTTATAAAATAGGATTTAAAAACAATGTCTTGCTGAAGTTTTGTAGGAGGGTGACCTCTGCTGCACCCGGCTGAATCTTTGCTAAAGGTGCTGGAAATAAAGCACCAAAATTATAGAAAATTCCACACACTAAGATTCATTAACTTTGGGTCTGCCAGACCTTCATAAGAGCATGCATAGTATGATGAGACAGATGGGTAGAAAAAGCACAGACCGATAGCTCAAACAGTGCACCTTTCCAAGTGTGCAGAAATCTTTTTCCTAACATTTTGGTTGCTTATGTTTTGTGAAAACATCTTCCAAGTACTGAATTATAAGCCTCTGGCTATATTGGTTGTTTTCCATCTACTATTTCTCATGCCATCTATTGCACTTGTTACTAGAATGTGAAATTACATTATAAAACATTAATTTGGCAAATTTATTAATTTGGCAAATTTATTAATTTGGCAAATTTATTAATTTGTTAATTCATTCAAAGACCATCTAGCAGGCTGAGGAGTAGGGATGGGAATTTATAAGATTTTAGCGATTCCGATTCCATTTTCAATTCTGCTTATCGATCCGATTCCTTATCAATTCTCATTGGGCAAAGAGTACAAGCAGGTTTATTAACATTAATTTTCTTTTATATGTACTACTTTGAACATTCTAATTACAGTGCTGTTTTTAGGTGTATTCACCTTGAACTAAAAATAAAACTGACAAACAAATCAGTTTGTCAAATAAGCTGTAAAATCCAACACTAGAATCAGTTTGTCAAATAAGATGTAAAATCCAACCTACCTCCTTGCCCTCACAGGTGAAGTTCAATGAATATTTAGTCTCTGATAATAGTGAGATCTATTCTGCTTTTAAAAAAGACACTTTGCAGCAGCTGGACACATTTGAGGTTGAGGACTCTAGCTTCCCTCCCATTAGTGCTCTGACAACTTAAACTGTATGTACCGACCTCTGAGCCTGCCTCTCAGCCAACTCTTGGCCCTGTCTCCATTACTGTAGTGTCTGAAGCTCTTCAAGCCATTGATCCTAAGAAATCCACTGGCGAGGACAGTTTGGAACCTTATTTTCCTTATTAGATCTCTGCTCTTCTAATTGCTGAATAATTAACTCATTTTTTATCAATCCATTTCCACTGGTGTTCCACTGGTGGTTCCTAGAGTCTGGAAAACTGCTCACGTCCTCCCCTTGCATAAGGGTGGTGACGAGTGACCTGAATAATTATATCCAATCTGGATTTAGAGAGAATCATAGTACTACTTCGGCTATTACTTTGGTCACAAATTATATTATAGTCTCTGCTTTAGATAAGAAAAAAACACTGTGCTGCTGTCTGTCTAAAGCGTTCGATACAGTTGGCCATTCTCTACTGCTGAATAGATTACGCAATATTGGTCACGATAATGCTTGTAACTGGTTCCACAATTATTTCTGAGAGATTTCAATGTGTTAAGTCAGGGGTATCAAGTCAAGAGTTTGTTTTTATCATTATTTAAAGGTGTTCCGCAAGGGTCTGTATTGGGGCCTATACTTTTTACCATTTACATTAAAGGAGAATGCTCGTTTTTTGACAATCTGGACCTTATTTACGGCATATTATAAGATGTTTGACTCACCGAGATAACTTTGGTGTAATTTGGAGGCCTCTGTAATATGATCTTTAGAAACGTCTTTAGAAACGAAATAGCTTCCTCACTTGCTCCAGCAGGCATGCGCACAGCGTGCTGGAGCAACACCATTTCGTTTCTAAAGACGTTTCTAAAGATCATATTACAGAGGAATGTGAAAAACCACAACAGGCCTACGCTCTATGTAAGCACAACTAGCGAATCATAAAGACTGATTGATGAAAACAACAGTTTCACGGCAGAAAATAGATTTTTTAGAAGCTGCATTCTCAGTAGCCCGTCCGCCGCCATTACATGGATATACTTGGCTCGCGCTGGATTGAAAATTTATTCTACAGGCCTCCGAATTACACCAAAGTTATCTCGGGGAGTGAAACGTCTTATAATATGCCGTAAATAAGGTCCAGGTTGTCAAAAACGAGCATTCTCCTTTAATGATATTGCGTCTTCTGTTATTGGCCGTCATAGAAATTGTTATCCTCAGCCTTGTCCTTTGTTTCACTCTACCTCCCTCAACCTTTCACATGCAAAACCCCTGGCTGTGCTAACCTCATTTATAACAGGATGGCATCTCCAGGAGGTTGACACAACACAGACTGTCTGCTCTAGAGGGACTTCCCATTGTCTTCATTGTTCATGCAGAAACCTTTTCAGATTTACTGCCCTTTTCCCATATCACGTCTGACCTCTCGACCATTGTTGTTATGTTGATGAGTTAGCCAATCAGATCTCTAGAAACGTCATATCCGTGTATTGCTTGAATATAAGACCGCACAACTTTCTGTTTCACTTCTGTTGGATGAACCACTGATTTATCTGGAAGTCCTTTTGCAATCGTATTTTCTTAATAAATCAGAACCTTTTTGAGCGAACCTTGGCAAATCCTTTTTACATCTGATAGCTAGATCACATTTCCATTACAGCTGTCATATTCATCTTTAAGTTGATGACACATGTATTGTGTTGCTGATTCTGTGCAACTTGCTGTGGAGAACTTGCAACTCTTTTACTGCTCTTCAGAATGCTTTTATCAAGCTCAAATTGGTACTTAATGGAAGTAAAACAAAATGCATGCCGTTTGCTGAGCTAGTGGTATTGAGCATAGTAAAATTCATTGAAGTACTCTAAATGGTTCCATTATCGAGAGTAGCGGAATATAAATATTTTGGTATCTGGTTTGATTTAAGTTCCACATCACTAAACTTGAGAATTACAACAGAGAATCATCTTCCTGTATAGAAAGAGACAGTTTTCCAATGTTTAGTATAAAGAATTGTTGAAGCAACTTAAAAAAATAAAATAATCAGTGTTAAGACTATGGTGATGCTTCTACTCTGAAACCTTTAGACAGTTTATCATTCTGCTCTCAGATTTATCACTGGCAATAACTATAACACTCATCACTGTTCATTGTACTCTAAAGTAGGTTGGTCTTCCCTTGAGGAAAGGCGTAATAGCCATTGTTTTTTTATTTATTATTTTTTAAAGCACTTGTTAGCAAACAACCCTATTATGTGGGACAGCATGTGCCATGAACATGCATGATGACCATTATGTATAATATTGATATAGGAGGAGGAAACAAGTGGGTAGTAATCAGGGGGAGGTGACAACTTTGGACAAATGAACATAGAGTCTGGGGTCAAATAGGCCCAATCCCAATGTTCACCCTTACAGACTCTGAGGTGCGTTCCCAGTAAGTGTGAGGGCTCACGTCTGTCCCATTGTCAAATCGTCAAGTGCATGAGGGCTCTCTGGCAGCCATTTTTAGCCCTTTATAACCCCATACCGTAAGTCTGCACTTATGCAGACTTTGCCTAAGGGAATTACCCACAGTTCAAATCGTTGCGACGTGATACACAGGGTTACCTGAAGAACGGCCAATAAACAAGCACAAACAAGCACAGACAGTTCAATCAACCCTAACGTTCACATTACAAAACAAAATATGTTTTCGGGTGGACTTGTGCACAAGCAGCCTTATTATTTTGGTTTTAATATATTTACATATTGGTCATCAACACCATGGGTTTGTATAATTTGATTTGTTTGAAAATATGTAAGCTATGATTATAAATTACATTGATTTCTGTTGCCCTAAATCATGACTCCCCAGTTAAAGGACATTAAATCATCCATCTCGGTGCAGTATTCTTTGAATTGAGATTTACAACATGAACATGGAAATTGTGAGGTGCAGAAATGTATGTTGTCATTCTTAAAAGGAGTAGTAAAGGGAAAATGCATGTTTAGCCCTGTTTTAAGGTTACTTATGATCATATACAATGGTTCAGATCAAAACGTTGACAAAGCTAGCACTTTAGAGAAAGTCTGAATTGCTCTACCACCGTTTTGGTCATACAATGGATGTGGGTGGGCACCTTGAAAAATCTTTCAAAAACATGTTAAACTCTCGATTTCAAAGACAAGAAGCTCACCGAGGGGGTAATTGGTGTCCGTTGGTGTTCTAAAAAATTCGCCGCAAAGTATGAATCCTGTAAGGTTTTATTGATCATTTTATGAAATCCATTGACTTGTATTGAAACGACCGTTGTAGATGTGTAGATCAATCCGCAGACGGGATTCAGGAAGCGGAACTACTTACGGTAGCTATTGTTATTGTTTATGTTGCTAGGCTACCTAGTTTGCGGAAGTTTACATACGTATGTGCTGCGACTAAATAGTTATATGCTAAATATTTACAACGCCTTTCCCCACTTGCTCCAGCACGCATGCGCACAGGCCAGCGCGCAGACTGGCTATTCTCCGTCTGTAGGCTACACTCGCGGCTCACATTCTCTACGCTACGTTCGGATTGTTGGTGCCTAGAATATTGTGTGCAATACGGCTGAATATTTGTCAGATTTAGAGGATCTAGAAAATGAATTAGAATATGACGGACGTCCATATCGTTTTGAGCCAGAGTATACGGACGAAGAGCTCCTTTAAAGGAGGGTGAGGAGACGGAGAAAATAGCCGCTCTGCGCGCTGTGCGCATGCGTGCTGGAGCAAGTGGGGAAAGGCATTTAAAGATCATATTATAGAGGCTAAAGACCACGTATTTGAAAAACACAAGGCCTCGCTTTGGGGAATCACAACTGTCGATTTATAAAATCAGATTGATGAAAACAACCGTTTAGCGGCCGAAAATAGATTTTTAGATACTGCATTCTCGGTGCCCCGTCCACCGCCATTACATGGATATACTGGCTCACGCTGGATTTTAAATTTCTTCTACATGCCTCCGAACTACACCAAAGTGATCTCGGTGAGTCAAACATCTTATAATATGTCGTAAATAAGGTCCAGGTTGTCAAAATCGAGCATTGTGCTTTAACTTGCATGTGCCTTACAAGAAAAACATCACGTAAAATTGAAAAGTAAAATAAAAAGCCTCACACCCATTATAGTAAGAAATATATTACCATCAACATGATGTGATGTTGCAAGTGCTGTCCCATTCCTTTTCATACCATTTCAAGCCTTTGCAGCCTCTGGCACTCAACCACTATACCAGGTGACGGCAATAAGTCTGTGAAGGTTCAGGGCTTGAGGGTTTAGGGTGGACATTGGGACTGGGCCATAGTAATTAAATAAAATGTCAGCAATTGCTGGAGTCTGCCTAAAGAGTCAGATGGGTGGGGTTTAATTTTGTGGGACTAGCTCTTTGGCTCTATGTTTTGATGCGTATTTGAGCGGACTGTGGTCTGTTTGTTTGGGACTAACGACAGTAATGTGAGTTTTCCATTTTCACTTTCCATGTTTTCCAGTTTTACCCTTTTCATCCATCAAACGATATTTTTATAACCTATACTATAATCTCATTGATTGGAAAGGCATTTAGAGCTGCAGGTCAAATCATAGCCTACTTATTCGGACTCAATCGGACTCATTCGGACATAACTGTTTATTGAGAAACAGCTGATAGGCAGGCTGGGCTGGGCTATATAAAGAAATCCCACTAAGCATGTAGTCTAGATTTATAACATTATGGTTAGGCCTATACACTTTAGCGTAGACTGCCCTCTCGCTCGCTCTAGGCAGGCTACATTGTGGCTGTTTTGTTCATTGCAGAGGCCGATAGCCTACACATAATAAAAGTTTTTTATATAGAAGGAGTCAGAATGTGAATATTTAATTTTAGTCTATTTTAATACAATTCAAATTGTGCTTAGAGTAAATTATTTTCACCGGACATTATGACCAGAGATTTAAATGTCAGACTTCAACAGATTTTTCCGGACAAAAAACGGTAATTGCCGGAAACCCTGGTCTGAAATCATTTTTTCATGGCTGGATTCTGAAATTCCACCCGTTATTCACATGATGGAAATCATAGGGCCCTATACATTATAATCAGGTGCATAATTCTTACCTGCTTCTGCGCCTTGAGTACGACGGGGATCGATGCCTGTTATTAAAAATGGTTGATATGGCAGTCAGAATACAATATCTGCCAGGAATTCAATCTGAACAGTATAACGTATTTAGTTATTAGAAGAGAACAACCATTGCTAGAGAGACAGGCTATGTGAAATAGTCACAGTAGCACTCACCGGTCATTACTTCGGCTACGTGACCGGTAACGCTTCCCCCTGGACCTTGAGCGAGACCTTGAGTGCGAGTGGGACCTGAGAGAGAAAGGAAGTCATGGTCTGATTAAACTATCATGTTCTGTAAGCATTCAGACAAGGTAAAGGACTCCATGCTGTACCTGCTACGGCGGCCACCACCCCTCTTGCTGAAGCGATAGCAGTCATAAGCATAGTGTCCACTCTCTCCACACTGGTAGCAGCGGTCGTTTGGGTCAAAGTTCCGACGGCTGGGGCGACCATAGCGCGACTTGCGAGACATGCCTGTCGACAACTCCACTCTTATACGGGCTCCGCAGAGAACTCTGGAAAAGAGATTTGGTGAAATATTTGTTCCATGCTGAATGGCAACATTTAATATTAATCAACAGAGATAGGTGTGACTCGGATGACATTCATCTGGAGTTCAGTAACTAATTCAGGGCAAGATTCTAGATCCATGCAGAGATTCAAGTATTACAGGTGTATAAGTCCTGGAATAATGCATGGCAAGTCGTGTCCACTCACTTGCCATCCATGCCTTTCACAGCATCCTCCGCATCCCTGACGTCTTCATACTCAACAAATGCAAAGCCAGGTGGATTCCTAGCAACCCAGACGCTGCGCAGTGGTCCATAGTAGCTGAAGGCTCTCTCCAGCTCGCCCTTGGCGGCACCGTTACCCAAGTCACCCACATATACCTTGCAGTCGGTGTTTCGAGAGGAGCCTCTTGACGACGAGTATGACATATTGAAGCCTACAGATTGGAGGGGGGAAAAAATCATATTGGGATTCTATTTATTAGGTCGCTAGCGAACTAGCCTTACTAGCTAACTTGTTGAATGGAGGACCATCATGATTGGGCGAGCGAAAAGAGTCAAAGGTCAATATTCCGTGCCAACTGTAGCTAACTTAGCTAGTTACATGAATAGGCTGACATGTACGACAACGGTAGCTTGAAAGTAAGCAAATGCCGACTGCGGTCTGAAAATGCATGGCAGCCTTCAGTAAAAAGGGACTAGCTAGCTGGCTAGCTAACTGGTTGGTGCGCGTGGGCTAACAGCAACAAGGCCGCACTCCTTTTCGGTATCCTTTGTTCATGCAGACAGATAGATCAGGAGTAATAGCGCCATAACGATTAACAAGCAATATTCGCTGGAAGACTTATGCATATGTTCAATTTATGTTCACACATACTTCCACGACATTCGATAAATGTTTGAATCGCAATAAACAATGGCAGCCATAGCTAGCTACTCACTTTGCCTTTACGCTAGCTAGTTTAGCTAGCTAATTTGGAGCCTTGCTCGGTTCCGCGAGTGAATGAACCTTTTTCCGGTTGGCGTCCGCCGTCGGCTTCTGCAAGCACTATAGCGAAAGTTACGTGTTATTTTTAAGTGAACATTTCGTTAGCTGTGAATTCATTTTTTTCGCATAGCACAATTGAATTCCAAAATAGGGTCGCTAAAGGGCTTACCTTTACCACAGTCCCCCCTTTCCCGTTTCGGCCTAGCTGCTCATTCGGGTGAGCAGCACGTTTTTCAGTAAAACCAAAGAGGGAAGTACCGCCAACCTTCCTCAGCCAACCGGAGAGAGCGTCTCTTGCGGTTTTAAGGAGGAGGGGCTTCCAGGATACTAACATCTCATTGGTTCCTATAGACATGATGCACTACACACTACAAATACCACGGGCGCGTACTCACGTCAATCATAAATTCACTGCGCGCACTGTTCAAACAAACAGGTGGATTGGAGAATTGCTCTCGTATTTCATTGATGAAGCAGAGACTTCAACAGTGATACAATGTAATTGCGACAACTTGATATAAATTACAATATCATTGCCGATGTAAGCTTTTACATTAACATGTACATACATTAAACGACAAGATTAATAAATAAATGGATAAGACTAGGCGCTACTCATATTGTGTTGAATGAATCCTCTCCACAGTCGTCACGGCAGTTATTCAGTTACATCTCTCTACACAGTACTTTATGTCACAGCTTCTCAATAATTGTTTTAGTAGTTTTTTTTTCTTTTTCAAAACATGCATCATCATGCTCAACAATGTTGGGCCCATCAGTGTCTTTGAGGGATGATGTTAGCAATACCTGTAATGAGTTCAAGTTCAGTATGAGAGGTTTATTATACTAGTCTCGCCTCTTGTCGTATGACAAAGTAAAGATATGCAATTATTTCCAAGAGAAAACTATAATACAAAACTGGAGGAAGAAGTTGTTTTGTGAGGGTCGGCAGTTAAGCGACTGCTTGTCTCATAAAAGAAGTTCACATTGTCCATCTGGGTACACGCAGCCATTGTATATTCCATCAGTTCAAAGCAGTCCCAGAAGCGATGATATCATGACCCTTCGCAGTCCAGCTTTAAACTAGGCCTTCTTGAATGTGGAAATAAACAAATATCCAATGTAGTCTTGTAAATTTGAAAAAGGTAATCCTGGTCAGTAACATATCATCACCAGATTATTTGACATACCTAATTCATGTGTGAGACCAGTAGATATGATGTTGAGAGCAAATATTCTGACCCAGATAGTGAGCCAAAACGTGTTCAAGGTTCATATGATCATCTCAATCAGTTGCTCTGTCTTTTCTCTCAACTTGATCATCCCCCGCTATATTTGTCTCCTCTCCTCTTCTTTTATCAAAAAAATGAACATAATCATAGCTTTTCCAAACACCTTCTCTAAGTGTGTGTGTGTGTGTGTTTGTATGTGTTTGTGTTTAGCCGTTTGTCTGTGAGTGAGTGAATGTTTTTCCTTATAAACCATGGCAGTATGTGAGAAGATGCTGATAGTGTTTAAATATTCTTCACATCATAATCTGCTTGAATGTACAGTATGTTGTGTATTTTGAGTGGCAATGGTGTATCATGTGAGTATATGTGTTCACAATAAATGCCCTCATAGCAGCTCTCCCTCAGAAGCCCTTCACATGGCAGTAGGCCTCCAGACTGGCGAAGAGAATGTAGAGGAACCAGAGGCCAAAGAAAAACATGGTGGTCAGGACCTTGGTGATCCTCGGGCCCCCCAGTTCGCCCCCTACTGACGGCCTCCGGCGTAGCATCAGCACTCCCATGTTGATGAAGGCGAAGAGGGTGAAGAGCGTGACAGAAAAGGCCAGCGAGCCGGGATCCACGCGGAAGACTTCACCTTGGAACTCCCAGTATATGGCGGCCACCGACCAGGCCACTCCGATGCCCAGGAACACGTTGACTGCGTTGCTTCCAGTCACATTTCCCACGGAGGCGTCGGCATACTGGTCCTGAGTGGCAGCCACTTTACTAGCGAAGGTGTCTGTAAGAAACATTCAGAGTTTGAGTGTTTAATATTAGCATGTCTGATCTAAGGATGGTCTAATGAGAGACTGAGCCTAACACACCATCAGTTGTGGACGAGGACACACACACACACACACACACACACATGCGCACACACACACACACACTTACCAGGTATGGATGTGCCCAGAGCCACAAACACCACTGCTGTGACAGTGTCCCTCAGTCCTATTGTGCAGCCAAAGTGGGAGGCCAGGTCCCCAATGACAGCTGTCAGAAGTCCAATGACAGAGATGGACACTATGAAGCAAGCCCAGCCATTCCAGTACTCAGTGGGTGGAACGCAGGCAAAGAGAATCTTCCAGAACACTGTCAAAATGTGCATGAAGTAATCAAAGCAGTTGGGCATTCGCTGCTCATCCTCCCCATCACCTGACAAAATGAAACAGGGAGACGGTTAGATTACATCATCACCTTCACTCGTCACTCATTTCCTGAGGACTGTTATTAGAATTCTATTCAAACTCAAAAGAGATGGAAATTGGTATTCAAGCCTGTGGAGCTGACCTGCACTGACAGTGACTGCCTCGATGAACTGCTCCCTCCAGGAGTGGGTCCCAATGACAACAGCCAGGTTGGTGTCCTTCAGGAGCTTGTCCACCGTGTTCTATGACAGAAAACTCAGAGACATAGTATCTACTGGGGTCTAACGGAGACACCTGAATTTGAAGTCCGCACACTGTCTTAATGCTCCCAAGGGTGAATTTAATGGCACAGCGTTTCGGCCGATGTGGCCTCGTCAGGTGCAATACCAAACATGTAATAATAATAATAATAAATTAGATTTATATAGCGCCTTTCTAGACACCCAAGGACGCTTTACAAGAACAGAGAAGACAAATCAGACAAAACAACAGACAGGACTAACAACACAGGGTAGGCTAACTGAGGAGTTAACTGGCTAACTATGGGCCCAAGGCCTGGGCAAACAGGTGGGTTTTGAGGGCTGATTTGAATGGGTCCAGGGTTGGGGCATTACATATCTCGGAGGGGAGGGAGTTCCAGAGGGTGGGGGCAGCCACACTGAAGGCTCTGTCCCCGAAGGTGCGTCGGCTGGTGCGGGGGGGGGGGGGGGAGCAGACCCATGTTTGAGGACCGCAGGCTTTGGGATGGAGTGTGTTGGTGGAGAAGGTCCGATAGGTACTGGGGGGCCAGGGAGTGGAGGGATTTGCAGGTGAGGAGGAGGAGTTTGTAGGAGATGCAAAATTTCACAGGGAGCCAGTGAAGGTGGATGAGAGTAGGGGTGATGTGCTGCCAGGGCTTGGTGTGGGTGAGAACCCTGGCGGCTGAGTTCTGGACAACTGGAGTCTGTCCAGGGTTTTGCAGGGTACTCCGAACAGGACTCCATTGCAGTAGTCCAGACGGCTGGTGATGAACGCATGGATGAGGGTCTCGGCAGCGGTGTTGGAGAGTAATGGCCGGAGTCGGGAGATGTTTTTGAAGTGAGAAGGGGTGGGAAATATCCAGGAGGGAAGTGGGTTGTATATATTTGTATATATGTATATATTGCCTGTATATATTTCCCACCCCTTCTCACATGTTTGGTATTGCACCTGACAAAGGCCACATCGGCCGAAACGTTGTGCCATTAAATTCACCCTTGGGAGCATTCTGACAGTGTGCGGACTTCTATTCTTTACTCATGTCATGTTTTAGTCGAGCACCTGTAACTATCCGTTCGAATGTGCGTATATCACCCTATCACGTTAGAAATCACACCATCGCACACACAGACATATGCTGAGTTCATCTCAAACTGAAGATACTGTCAGTTTTATATCAACTGATATGAAGGGGGATGCAAGAGAGTCACAATATCAAGTTCCACCTTGATGACAGAACAGTTTGAGTGAATATAAAAGAGGAATCTCTGCTCTGATCAGATCGTATATAATATACAAATGGCCAGATTTATCTCATTAGAAATATGAGACAGTATGGAAGACAAGAGATTCCAATTAGAGAAGCTGAGAGCTCCCATACTGTCTAATGAATCCCAGAGCACACTGCATGCTTAATGCTACTGTACCGGGTCAAGAACGCCATTGGGAGTCATTCCCTGTCGAATCTGATGGTAAGAGCGCCCCCAGTGGGAGGAGTTAGTACAGCACTCATAATTTCATGTACTCACACTACGACTCTCTCTCTCTCTTTCACCTGCACACACACACACACACACACACACACGCACGCACACAGCACCTCCAACACATACCTTGAATTCGTAGGATTCCTCTATGACGACCTCCAGCCTGCTGTGCTCTCCCAGTATTGGCTTGCCCATCTCAGAGATCCTACGGGCCTCGTCCTCCTCAGCACTGGGGCTGCCTGTTGCAGCAGAGAGGGAGGATATCAGCCTCCTCCAACCCTACTGAGTGAATGAGTGGGTTTCACGACAACAATTTATTGGATCTTACCTTGGTTGAGCAGCAGGGCTACGGGAAAAAGAAATAGAGATTTAATGTAATGACATCATGCTAATATAATCCTCACTAAGACTAAGAAAGTGGATCACATCACTCCAGTTCTGAGGTCTTTACACTGGCTTCCTGTCTGTCAAAGAATTGACTTTAAAATACTGCTGTTGGTTTAGAAAGCACTGAATGGTTTAGGGACAAAATATATTTCTGATCTGCTGCTACTGTACGTTATGAACTATCCAGACCTCTCAGGTTGTCTGGCACAGGCCTGCTTTCTGTCCCCAGAGTTAAAACAAAACATGGAGAAGCAGCTTTTAGTTTTTATACTCCACATATCTGGAACAAACTTCCAGAAAACTGCAGGTCTGCTGCAACTCTCAGTTTGTTTCCTTTTGCGGCTGCTTTTTATTAAATCAAATAATTATTCATCCATACACTGCACTGTAACTTTTATACTGTTTATAATGTGTTTCTTGCACTCTGTCTTGATGCTTTTAATGTCTTGTGTAAAGCATTTTGAATTGCCCTGTTGCTGAAATGTGCTATACAAATAAACGTGCCTTGCCTTGCCTAATAAAGCTTGTTGAACATCATTGGATTGTGAATAATTGAGCTACTTACAAAATGCATACACAAGCAACCAATATACTACATGAACTCAGAAGGACTACTCTTACAGCAGACATTCTGTAAAGAAATGATCAATATAAAACCACGTACTGTAGTAGTATATCACTCTTCTGGAAATGCACTGGTCCTGTAGACACATGCCCTGCTGCCTTCTATCTTTCTTTCTTTCATCCCCCCTTTCCAAATACACAATTTCCATCCAACTTCAATACAATCAGTTTCTTTTCAAATCCTTTAACAAGCTAATACGTTGTTCCCGCGCCTCCTACTTGGCACCCTGAGTTTGCAGGGAATAGGAAATCAATACGAAATGCATGCAGCTGCGGAGCCTGCGTCCACGTTGAAACGGAGACAGTGGCGCCCGGTAGCCTGTAATCTATGGTTACTGCCTCTGACGCAGCCACCCAGCGTTCAGCCCGCAGGTGTAATGGATGACACTCGACCTGCAGGAGGATATTGTCGGTGTGTATGCAGTTTGAGAAGTGAGTGTGATAGGTCCCTTTAACTGTTATGTGATACCGTACTAGCAAAGCTGTTCCCAAAAGACTTTCTACGCTATCTGCACTTTCTGTCACAGGACTGCAGAATCATGCTGCTTAATGTAATGGCAACACAAAGTGCACTTGAATGGGTGTCATTGAACTGGCAACCTACAGAAAACAAACACACACACACACACACACGCATACACACAGAAACACACACACACCTGAGATTCCTCTCTTTAGCCACTTGGGCTCCTCCAGCACGATGGAGAAGTTTTCCTGCTTCTCGTACTCCTCCACATTCACAATTCGCACCTGTAGGGTTTGACTGTGGAGATATACACACACACACACACACGCGCGTGCGCACAGACACATGCAGACACGCACACACACACACACACACACACATACACAGCGTTATCAACCAATATTATTACATTAGTACACATTTGTATACTTTTTTGAGGATCTAAAAAGTAAAGTATGATCACAGTCCAAAGTATAGTTAAACGGACACAAATAATCGTACATACAAATTGTACATTTGTATCTAGTCTGAATTGTGTCAGTGTGTTGTCTTCCAATGCTGCAAGTACTACTGCTCATAATAAAGTACATATACACACGTAGGCCACGCAGCACAGACAAGACCCCCCCACCCCCCCTGAAATATATACTAAAAGCTGCCATCTAAATCACATCAGAGGCTGAGGTGACCTAAATAATTCATCACATAGTGGAGGCTAAATAATTCAAGCAAAGTGCAGCACACACATACAGACAAACACACATATTCATTCATTCATTCATTCATTCATTCATTCATTCATTCATTCATTCATTCATTCATTCACAGTGTCTTAATTCTACAGTATGTTCAGACTAACATGAATTCTTATGGGCTGAGAGCTAATCAAGAGATAGAGCCAGAACCATTGCTTTAATTTGTCTACTTAACTTGTAAATGTCTATTACTCAGCATGGTAATAGATCTACGTAAGTACTGGTGAAGAGCTACTCAGTGACCAGTAATCTGGTTGTAAGTAGCATTGGCTCCTGACCACAACAGCTATTTGACCTTGGTCTCAGTTCATGACTCTAATAGGTGCCTCCAGCATCCTTGACTCAGGACTCAAGATCTGTATATTGTCATGTATCTGGTTCAGACATACTAGGAATTTGACTAAGGTTAAGGCATATGCTGTTGTAGAGTCGACAAAGTACATTGTGCAGGACAGGACAGTGCAAAGACATGAAAGAGAGTGTACTCTCTATGGCCTATACTCTATGTAAGCACAACTAGCAATTCATCAAGACAGATTGATGAAAACAACCGTTTTGCGGCAGAAAATCGATTTTTAGAAACTGCATTCTAAGTGCCCCGACCACCGCCATTACATGGATATACTGGCTTGCGCTGGATATTAAATTTCTTCTACATGCCTCCGAACTACACCAAAGTGATCTCGGTGAGTCAAACGTCTTATAATATGTCGTAAATAAGGTCCAGGTTGTCAAAAACGAGCATTGTCCTTTAAACTGCCACAGACACGAAAACAAACATTACGCTTACATCCAATGAAACGTTCGCAGCATAACCAGACGGACCATTACCTCGAAAAATACACCCTTGAATGCTCACGGGGGCCCTAGAGCATGCACACTCTCGCTAACGGGTAAGAGGAAACCAAACAGTCACGCAGCTCCCAAAGACCCGGGTTTCCAGAATCAGAATCATGGAGCCCGGCTCACCTGGTCTGTTCGTTGGCGAACTCCAGCTCCCCCTTGGTCTCCTCGTAGTCCACGCCGGCCCGGGCGGTTCCGTCCTCGGTGTGGAACGGCACCACCACGGTACCCCGCGAGCCGGAGTTCCTCACCACCGTCACCGCCACGGCGCCGGAGCTCTCGCTCACCCGCAGCACGCGCTGGCCGAACGTGAAGATGCCCGCGTGGTCGTCGTCCAGGATGGTGACCGTGGCGAGCAGCGGCTCCACCAGCCGGCCTTTGGGGGGCGTCCCGGCCTCGACCTGGCTCCCTCCCTCGTCCAGTCTCAGGTTCTGCAGACGCACAAAGAAGTGCTCGTCCTCCTCGAAGACGTCGTCGTCAAGGATGCCCACCTGGATATCGGAAGAATGCAGACATCGGCGAGATTGATCAGTGAACAAATGCACTGCTCATCTTTCTTCTGTCCTCTTCCCCCTCTCCTCCTCCTCTCCGCCCCCTCACCTTAATCTCCTTCCTGTTCTCCCCAGGCTTAAACATCAGAGTTCCCTCACTGAATTCATAGTCAGCCCCAGCGTTGGCGGAACCGTTCTCCGTACGATAGTCCACACAGAACGTGCTCTGGCCCGTGCCCCCCTCGCAGACGACCCCCAAGCTCAGAGTTCCGCAGTTCTCTGTGCACTGGTACTGAGCGCGCTCGAAGGAGATGTGGGCGCACGTGGCCTTGTCGTCCGCCTCCCGGGCTCCGCCCTTGTCGTGGGCGGCGCGGTGGCGCGTCTGTTCGGCGGCGTGCTTCTTCAGCACGTTGCCGGCGCCGATCAGCATGCGCGTGGCCTGGATGCGGTAGAAGGCGCGGCTCTTCCGCTGGTGTACCAGGGCGGAGTAGTTGGCCATCTCGATCAGCTGGTCCAGGTCTTTGTCCGGGTGTTTCTGCTTCAAGTCCTTCAGGATTCGCACCACCTGCAGGCCCCAAAACCACACGGTGACGTCGATATACAGACCAGCGCAGTTACTGAGGCTTTATGAACACACGGCTCCTACGACTGTTAAAAGAACCGAGTGCGAATTTGCAATAGCTGCGACCTCATCAATAAGGCTTGTGTCCCCCTCTGACTCTGTCCCCCTCTCACTCTCACCCCTCTGACTCTCACCCCTCTGACTCCCCCTCTCTGACTCTCAATTCTCTGACTCTGTCCCCTCTGACTCTGTCCCCCTCTGACTCTCACCCCTCTGACTCTGTACCCCTCTGACTGTCCCCTCTGACTCTCACCCCTCTGACTCCCCCTCTCTGACTCTGTCCTCTCTGACTCTCACCCCTCTGACTCCCCCTCTCTGACTCTGTCCTCTCTGACTCTCACTCCTCTGACTCTCATTCCTCTGACTCTCACCCCTCTGACTCTCACCCCTCTGACTCTCACCCCTCTGACTCTCTCCCCTCTGACTCTCTCCCCTCTGACTCTCCCCACTGACTCTCCCCTCTGAATCTCTCCCTTCTGACTCTCCCCTCTGACTCTCACCCCTCTGACTCTCACCCCTCTGACTCTCTCCCCTCTGACTCTCCCCCCTCTGACTCTCTCCCCTCTGACTCTCCCCCCTCTGACTCTCCCTGCTCTGACTCTCTCCCCTCTGACTCTCACCCCTCTGACTCTCCCCCCTCTGACTCTCCCTGCTCTGACTCTCTCCCCTCTGACTCTCTCCCCTCTGACTCTCATTCCTCTGACTCTCCCCACTGACTCTCCCCTCTGACTCTCTCCCCTCTGACTCTCCCCTCTGACTCTCACCCCTCTGACTCTCCCCCCTCTGACTCTCCCCCCTCTGACTCTCTCCCCTCTGAATCTCTCCCCTCTGACTCTCCCCTCTGACTCTCTCCCTTCTGACTCCCCCTCTCTGACTCTGTCCCCTCTGACCCTTCTGCATGACCGCTGACTGTACTGTACCTAGGCTCGCACTGCATGCACAAATCACAACGACACACATTGTAAATAAAAAGACATCGCACACACACTAACACAGTACTGTACTCAGCGCACTCCATTTTGTATTGTATTTGTACAGGATTTGCACTTGTCTTGTCATTGCATCCTGTCTAATGTTGTCTCCATCAGTGTGGAGACGCATATGCATCATTGCCCAAAGCAAATTGGTAACACTTTACAATAAGGGTACATTAATAAGCATTAGTTAATGCATCATTAAGCATTAAGTAACAGTTAACTAAGTTCTCTAATAACCATTTACTAATGTTATTTATATTAACTAAGGTTAACTCACCTAACCCTAACCTTAACCCTAACCTTAACTAAGGTATTAATTAACATTAGTTACCTAACCTAACCCTAAATAAGCATTAATTAACAGTTACCTAATGTTTTTTGTGACCCTTATTGTAAAGTGTGACCAGCAAATTCCTGGTATGTGTAAAAACTACCATGGCCAAAAAAGAGATTCTGATTCTAAACTGATTCTGATGTGCATTACATGCATTCACACATAACCTCACAAACAATGTTACACTCTAAGGCACCACAGGTTAGGATATAATATGATAATATAATGGTCAACACAACTGAGACTTTTGTATGTTGCCCCGGTCACCCCTGCCCCCAAGCAATTGACTACAGCAATAACTGATATTAATACTAAAACTGATGCTAAATTGAATACAGCGATCACTGACAGTAGCCTACAAGGATATAAAAGTGAACAGAACTCAGTGAGACGTTTGTTCAGTATGTTGCGCCAGTCGGCCGAGCCTCCCACCTCATCTCGGTTCTGGTCCAGCTCCTTGCCGGTCTGAACTGAGACGGTCACACTGTTGGGGTGGACAGGACCGGAGTTGCCGTCGGAGAACTTCCTATCCATGACCACGTCCAGCCCCTTCGGCGCCAGGTCGCCCTCTGTTTCCACCACGATGCCATGACGCTTGTCGGCACGGTAACGCTTGTGCATGTATTTGTAGAAGAGCAGGCGGCGGTCGGCGATCCAGGCCAAGATCACGCACACGGGGAAATACAGCAGGGTGATCAGGGCCTCCCACACCTGGAGGTAAAACACACACTTGTCTCTCTTAAGACCCACACGCACAGTGCATCTACTGATAAACACACCCACTAGGCACACACCAAGGTTATAATAGTTTTGCTTTTTTCATAAGTTTTTATTTTTATATCGTTTTCGTTTTAATTTGTTTTTAAAGCAGGTTTGCTAGTTTAGTTTAGTTTTTATTTTTTGAAAATGCTTAGTTTTAGTTTAGTTTTTATTAGTTTCAGTATTCGTTTTAGATTTTTTTAAATCTGCGCTAGCCTTATGAAACCTCCTGATCTCACAAGCTCACGTTGTTTCACTCTGTGTAAAACAAACCATCTGGTGCACGACAGGTTACTTCTGCGCAGGGGCACAGCTAAAGAAAAAATGGAGGATGGATGTCATATCCACCTAAAATACTAGGTAATGAAATGAAAAAGACTAAAATGTTTTTTTGTAAAGCCTAGTTTTTATTTTTATTTCAATTAACAACAAAAAAATGTCACACCTAGTTTTCGTTTTTTAGTTAGTTTTCGTTAACTATCATAACCTTGGCACACACACATACCTCTACTACCCCGGGCGAGATGACGGCCAGGATGAGGTAGAGCCAGATGTATGCGAAGATGCTCCAGAAGGCAGTGATGAAGAACACCCGCAGATGCTTGATCTTCCTGGACTCCCCGTTGGGGATCACCCACACACAGATCCCGATGATCACAAACATGTTGAAGGCTGCGCTGCCTACGATGGTGCCCGGACCAAGTTCCCCGGCCACAAAGCCGTGCCCACACACCTGGCATTGAGAGGACATTAAAGCTTAATTTACACTCAGTCGACAAGTGTCGTACGACAAATGTCTGTCGACAGAAAAAAAATGTCGACTGACATTTAGCATTTATACTTCAGCGAAGTGTCTGATCACCTCCATGGTAACTTGCAGACTCGTGGCTGATTGATCCATGGCAACGAACGTGCCTTCTATCTAGCTATCCAATCACAGCAGTGCGACGAAAGTGACGGCGTCTGCGACATTAGAAAGTTCGGTAGGTGCAAGACACCCTTGTCCGACACAAAAAAGTGTCAACAGTAATGTAATTTCTGTCTGTCGACAATTTCAAGTGTTGTACGACAAAGTATAAATTTGCCTTAAGGGGACGTTAACAGTGAGGTGATGAACTCAATTTTAGATCCCCAGCCTCATCCTCGCTGTGGGGGAGGGGAAATCTCTGCTGACATGAACATGTCGTGTTTTTGTGTGAACATCATTCATTCATTGTCAGCGGTGGTGTGTAGTAGGAGTACCTCTATGACAGAGAGCAGGATCTCAGGTGCTGAGGAGCCCAGGGCCATGAGGGTGAGGTTGGACACCGTCTCGTTCCACACGCGCACTGTGGTCACTGACGTCTCGCCGTTGGGTTTGGTGATTGTCACCTCCTTCTCCTACAACGACAAAAATACGAAATCTCCTCCGGTGAATAACATTCTGTTCCACACAGCATAACTCACGACCAGTATGAGAGAAAGAAAGAGAGAGAGAGAGAGAGGGAGAGAGAGAGAGAGAGGGAGAGAGAGAGAGAGAGAGAGAGAGAGAGAGAGGGAGACAGCTACCTTAGAGAGAGAGCTACCTGAGAGAGAGAGCTACCTTAGAGAGAGAGAGAGAGAGCTACCTTAGAGAGAGAGAGAGAGAGAGCTACCTTAGAGAGAGAGAGAGAGAGAGAGAGACAGCTACCTTAGAGAGAGAGCTACCTGAGAGAGACAGAGCTACATTAGAGAAAGAGAGAGAGAGCTACCTTAGAGAGAGAGAGCTACCTTAGAGAGAGAGAGAGACAGCTACCTTAGAGAGAAAGAGAGAGCTACCTGCAAGAGAGAGAGAGAGAGAGGGAGAGAGGGAGAGAGAGAGAGCTACCTGAGAGAGAGAGAGAGAGCTACCTGAGAGAGAGAGAGATAGAGAGAGAGCTACCTGAGAGAGAGAGATATATATAGAGAGAGAGCTACCTGAGAGAGAGAGAGAGAGAGAGAGAGAGAGAGAGAGAGAGCTACCTGAGAGAGAGAGAGAGAGAGAGAGCTACCTGAGATAGAGAGATATAGAGAGAGAGAGCTACCTGAGAGAGAGAGCTACCTGAGAGAGAGAGATAGAGAGAGAGCTACCTGAGAGAGAGATATATATAGAGAGAGAGCTACCTGAGAGAGAGAGAGAGAGAGAGATAGAGAGAGAGAGCTACCTTAGAGAGAAAGAGAGAGAGAGCTACCTGAGAGAGAGAGAGAGAGAGAGAGCTACCTCAGAAAGAGATATATAGAGAGAGCTACCTGAGAGATAGAGAGAGAGACAAAGAGAGAGCTACCTTAGAGAGAGAGAGAGAGAGAGACAGAGAGACAGAGAGACAGAGAGACAGAGAGACAGAGAGACACAGCTACCTGAGAGGTGATGACCTCGATGGCGGCCATGAAGCGGTCGGCGATGATAGACACGCCCAGGAACATGTAGATGAGGCAGGCGAAGTAGAGCGCAGCCCTCCCCGCCTGCTCGCCCAGCGCCGGGTTGAGCGGCAGCCACACCGGCAGGAGGATGCCGGGTCTACACACCACCTGGTCCGTGCACGTCCGCTTGCCCGACCCCGTGGAGTTGCCCGCAGCCTGGTGGGCGTGCGGGGCCTGGGTGGCCGATGCCCGATGCACCGCCTGGGGCTGGGAAGACGGGGCGCACGACGGGGGCAGCAGGAAGATGGAGAAGAGGAGGAGGAGGGGGAAGGGGGAGAAGGGAAAATGTCCCATGCTATCCCAGAGTCTGGTGGGGACTGATTCAGCAGACGAACAGCCGGGTCAGAAGACCTATCCTGAGGGGTGGAAGACAGAGAGAGAGAGAGAGAGAGACAGAGAGAGATAGAGAGAGAAAGAGAGAGAGAGAGAGAGAGAGAGAGAGAGAGAAAGAGAGAGAGAGAGAGAGAGAGAGGACACAATGTTGACCAAGACACCCCTGATTACTACATAATTTATCTGCACTGAAGGCTAAACAGTTGTGTGATAAATAAATAAATAAAATAAATAATACAAAATGTACCATTACCCTTTAAATAAATAGTATGTATATGTGACTGTTACTCTATCCTAGCTCTCCACCCCTGTATCTCATGAGTCATCCCCAGTGTGGGGTAACAAGCTCCACAATGCAGCCTAGCAGGCTAGTTGATACACACCCATTCCTGCTGCCTCAGAGGCATTACTAAGGAGGGCTTTGAACCCCTACACCCACAGGTGAAGAGAGATCCACTAGGCTGAAAGTGATAGACTGAAACAATATACAGTGAACAGTAGTCCTACAAAAATACATGTCCTTCAGTACAACACTGAACACATACTTTTAATATTAATATTTTATGAAAAGCCTTATTAAATATGAAAGGTAAGGATCATCTTTATAGGGCAAGGTCATTACTTAATGGTCAAGGAACTGCCTTTTGTTTATGTAGGAAATCCGTCATTCAGTATCACACTAGTCCTTCAGCCCAACAAGACTTTCATGTTGTACCACAATTAGGGATGAGACGGTATACCGTAAAACCGTGAACCGCGGTATAAAATGTCCACGGTATTAGAACCGTGACATTCCCTGTGTTTATGGTATTACGTTTACGGTATTACACAATAATGCGCTGCTGAAACTTCACATTTCAAGTTGCTTGCAACAGTTAATTTTGTAATTTAATATAAGCTTGCTATTAATAAACTGAGCTTAATTACCATAGTGTGTATTTTCCATCATGTGTTGCACTGTAGTTCATTCAAAGTAAAATACTTGTTTTTTTATGTGTGTTGGGTAGGTGAAATGCCGTATACCGTGAAATACCGTAAACCGTACCGTGTAACTAGATACCGTACCGTACCGTAATGCAAAAATCCATCCATCCAATCCTCATCCCTAACCACAATGTCACTCATTATGCTGAATGACAGTTGCTTTGTTATGCCACATTTTCACTAGTCTCAATGCCAAACCCATGAAAGTTCTATCGCTGATACACTACGTGAGCTATGCTAACTACGCTACTGCATGCTGGCTATCTCTCTATGGGTCTGGAACACTTCATGCAAAAATCTGGTGCTCAAATCCTGGCATTATCCAATTCATTGGTTTCGCAGGAATCCCTTCGACACCAATCAGTAACGACTTTCGCGACCCATAGATATGCCCCGCCCATCTAACCTGGGCTAGCGTCTCTCATTTGCTGCTACAACCTGTAACTCAATTTTGAACCATCGATACGCCCTCAGAACACCAGCTTGGGCTGCAAAGTGTGACAGACTCTATTATGTAGTATGCGGAGCGCAGCGATTCAACATAATATTTGAGTCTAGAGAGAGATTACCATGGAGGGCTCTACACCTCTATACCCACAGGTGAAGATAGATCCACTAGGCTGAAAGGGATTGACTGAAACAATATACAGTAAACAGTAGTCCTACAAACATTTCAATAATAATAGCTATAAGACAACTATGGCAAAACTGTGCACACAAGAGTAGCCTTCACATTCAAAACTATTAACCAAACCTAAAGCTATTTCTGAGACTGAATTTGATTGGATTTTACCAACACAAACACCAGCAGCTATTGAAATACAACAGTGGTAAATGGAACCAAGTAATAACTCTTCATTGTATGTGAAAATGATCTTGGAGAGACGTACAACCCAAGTGGGTTAGCAAGGTAATCATATTGTGTTTGAGTCATCATCAATGAGGCTGGGGGCTGGGGTGAAGTTTGAAAAGATAGAACTTTGTTTAATCCGATTGGGATCTCTTCTCAAAAATGGAAATTCTAAGAAATGGTTATGCATGTGTCTTACCTCCTGGTATCATCAGTCTAGACACAAGCATCATCACAGAGTGGTACATCAGCACCCAGCCCATAGACAGGTAGACACAGAAGCAGAAGCACAACAGATACAGACAGAGAGAACGTTGGGGTAGAGTGATAGAGAGAAAAGAGATAATGTGAGAGAGATAGAGAGAGAGAGAGAGAGAGAGAGGAGGGAGAGAGAGATAGAGAGAGACATAATAGACAGAGTGAGAGCATAAAACAAACTGCAATCAAACTAATGCATAAGATCAACTTGGGTTGTGTAAGACAACTTGTGTAAGACTACTTTCAAAACTCAGGATACGCCTCATGCAAAACACCAGAGTTTCTGAACAAAGACATTGGCTAACCAAGATTGCTATTTTGTAAATCATCGCAGATTGAGGACACACACAGTAGCAGATTTTGCTGTTATTTCAGGCAATTCAAGTGAAATGGGCCCCCTCTGGCATGAATTACTTCCCAATTTGGCATCATTTGGCAATTTTAAATGGGCTCCCAAATCCCTAATTCTGTGCCTGGTAAACACAAATATTGCTATTTTTCTTCTCAATCTTTAACATTTTGGCACTGGCAATTTTCCTTTGGCTCTGGCTAAAATCTCTTCGGGGGGCGCCAAAAAATCCTCTATTCAGGAAAAACCCTGCATGTACACACACACTCATCCTGGGATGACCCTGCTTTGTGGGGGGAGGGTCTCAGGAGACCAGGCTCTGGTCAGCGGTGTTACTGACTCCCCTGGAGTCCCTGCAGGTGCAGCCCTGGGCTGGTGTGTGTGGCACCATATCTTATTCATTGAGAACCGAAGGTCTTATTACTATTCAATAAGTCATGATGGGACCAAGCTCGTGCTTGGTTTCCCATAATAATGCATTCATACAATTTTCTTAGGATACAATTATGGTCAAAGACCAGTCATGGACCTGTGACTAGCCACAAATTAAAGTAAATTTCTTGAAAATGAAACAAGATACTTGTAGAGATGATTATTCAGGTAGGGGCTCGTGTAACCAAATAAATAAATACAAACCATGCCATTGAGTGTTCAGTAAGGAAGAGGAGCACAAACGTTCAGCGAGCACACGCGTATGTGAGTCGGGGTGTGTGTTTGCACAAGTCAGTGCTTCTGATACACATCAGATGTAAGTTGGCGAGTGTCGTGATCATGCACCTGAGTTAATGTGAACGTGGTTGGCTAGTTGTATGTAAGTATGTGTGTGTGTGTACGACGGAGAGAGAGAGAGACACGCTGACCAAGCAGCTCCTCCCCGCGTCTCAGTCGGCCCTCCCAGACCCCACCTGGGCCCGTGAGCAGCTGAGAGCACATTGTTGTGTGTCACCCGGCGGTAACAGACACCGGGCCGCTGCATCTTTAATGGCGCCCGTGCTCAGCCCACTCATTACGGGGTTGTGATTGAGAAACATGGCACAGAGAGCCAGCGTATTACATTTCACTTTCCAAGGTCTGCTATGGTTACCTCAGCCTCAGACAGAGGGCCACCTTTCACCGGCGGGGGTCGTGGGGTGGGGTGGGGGTTTCGCGGAGGGGGGAGGGGCGTACCAAAAATAACCGCTCACTCACACCTGGACTGGAATGCCGCACATGTAACAGGGTGGGACAGGACATGTGGAACGCACGCATGCTTGGCGTGAGCAAACACACGCTTCAGTGCGCACACACTCACAAACACACGCGCACGCGTATATTCACAACTGCACAACTAATTTGAGCCCCAAATGACACAGAGGCAGGCATCCACTTAAACCGACCCACTGCGTTCTATTTTTTTCTACAGGCACTCAAAAGGGCAGCCCTGCGAAGCCACAGGAAACAACCCCCATCCTCTGGCTGCCTCTTCTACCTCCACCTCTGGTCACAAAAGCACTGTGAATGTTGGTCATGTCTGCTCAGGAAGACCCATGTGGGGGAAGGTTTTAGCATGGGTCCTACGAATGTAGCTGTATGTACTAATATATTTAGTCTTGGTGTTAAACGGTGCATTTTCCTGTGGCTTGCCTGTGGGCCGCAGAGGGCAATATCAGTGCATTAGCTGAGCAGGGGGGCCTGGTGCAGACAGTGCATTATTAATGCTCCTACTACCAGCTTGCCCCCCACCCACTCTACAGATGGACTGATGAGAGCTGTCCGTCCCCCACGCCCGCAGTGAGGCCCAGCGTGCCCCGAGGCCTTCTGCTGGCCCACGGAGGGGGGGGCTCAGGAGGCCTTCTGCTGGCCCACGGAGGGGGGGGCTCAGGAGGCCTTCTGCTGGCCCACGGAGGGGGGAGGCTCAGGAGGGCTTCTGCTGGCCCACGGAGGGGGGGGCTCAGGAGGGCTTCTGCTGGCCCACGGAGGGGGGGGCTCAGGAGGGCTTCTGCTGGCCCACGGAGGGGGGGGCTCAGGAGGGCTTCTGCTGGCCCACGGAGGGGGGGGCTCAGGAGGGCTTCTGCTGGCCCACGGAGGGGGGGGCTCAGGAGGGCTTCTGCTGGCCCATGGAGGGGGGAGGCTCAGGAGGGCTTCTGCTGGCCCACGGAGGGGGAGGCTTTGGCGCTCGGGCAACGGCGTCCTTTGTCTCTGCACTCCTCCGGCTAGGGCGTGCGTGCGGTAGGCAGAGAGGTGCAGTTTCACAATTGAACGTTTCCTAGCAGAGTAGAGTTAGTAGAATTAACGGAAGTTGAGGGATCTTTTCTTGTGGGATCCTCATTCTCTTAGAAGTCCATAAGAACCATAAATTCAGTGCTTATACCCTCATTTTCTCTTCAAAAAAGTTATCAGTGTGCTCTGTGAGCAAGCAAACTGCTACATTACACCAGCGATGCTATTATCACGGAGTGGGCTGGGGTTGTAGCGCATGGCTCGGCTGTCCTCTCGGAGGTGTCAGTACTGTGGCCCTCTCCGCCACCTGTAGCTGCACGGGCAGGACACTGAGCTGTCACAGCTCGTCTCCCGTTACCCACAACCGCACTGCCCCTGTCTGTCAGCGCCGCTGATAAGTGATTGCCTCGGATCGACTTACACAGATAGCAGCGCCCACAAAATGGGAGTTAGCACCTTTCACCGTTTAATATTTCCTTCCTGTGCCGTAATGGAGAGGTAACGCCAGGTAAGGGAGGCTGATTCTGAGGATCGGCACGGAGAAAGGTCAGCCCTTAAGTAGACCTGTAACCGAGATGAAGTGGTTGAACTCACCCCTCGCTATAAATACTGCTCATCCAACAGTGGTAAGCCCTGGTTGAGGCTCTTTTGGACCTTCTGCAACAAAATTGCAACTTCTGTTAGACACCAACTTCGTGGAAATGCAAATAACGAACACAATCCTCTGCTGTGTTTTCACTCACTCTCACTAACCTGGAACAAAAGAGCAACAGGTGGCAGAATACCCCATTTGCATTCCTTTTCTCAATGGTTGGTGACGAGGGTCAGGCTTCATTCTGGCTCAGACACAAGGCACTGTCCTCTGGACTGGCTTACCTCTGGCTCAAAGACAACACCGTTTCTAATCTATCCTGTGTCCAAAGACCTAAAGTGGACTGGGTTTCAGAAGGAGAAGCACGCAAAGCCACCACAATGAGAGGGCCTACTTGGCAGAGGTGGAGTGCCTGGCTTAGTGGTGTCAGGACAACAACCTCCATCTCAGTGTCAGTAAGACAAAGGAAATTGTAGTGGACTATGGGACGAAGCAGGAGAAGATCTACAACCCCATAAACATCAATGGGACCCCTGTGGAGAGAGTGGACAACTTAAAATACCTTGGTGTCCAGATCACCAAGGTCCTGACATGGACCAAAAACACGGACACTGTGATGAAGAAGATACAGCAGAGGCTGTTCCACCTCAGACATCTGAGGAAATTCCCCCCAGATACTCTGGAGTTTCTACCCATGCACTATTGAGAGCAACCTGACTGTTCAACACACACTGCCTGTTGAACACTGGACTCAACTCAGTAGCTGCACTCAACACAACTGCACTTTATATATTTATACTCTGTATAATATACCTATCCACATTCTGTACTGCGAATTTACATCAAACTATAGATACACAATAAACTATAGATACATGTATATATACTCTGTATCTCCCTCTCTATCTAACCCAATGCACAACCTCTCCTACCCTCCCATATTTCATTTTATTTGTATATTTATACTCTGTAGAATACACCTATTCACATTCTGTACTGTGAATATACATCAAACTCTATAGATAAATGTATATATACTCTGTATCTCCCTCTCTATCTAACCCAATGCACAACACAATGCACACATATTTTTGATCTGCTGCTACATTGTGAACCATCCAGACCTCTCAGGTCGTCAGGCACAGGCCTGCTTTCTGTCCCCAGGGTTAAAACAAAACACGGAGAAGCAGCATTCAGTTTTTATGCTCCACTTATCTGAAACAAACTTCCAGAAAACTGCAGGTCTGCTGCAACTCTCAGTTCTTTTAAATCAAGTCAATGAAGACTTTTCTTTTTGACACTGCTTTTAATTAAATAAAAAAAAAGTCATTTGTACACTGCACTGAAACGTTTATACTTGTACTTTATTTTTCCTGCATTTTGTTTTAATGTCCTCTTATAATGTGTTTTTTGAATTTCGTTTTATATGGCCTTTTATAATGTGTTTCTTTCACTTTGTCTTGATGCTTTTAATGTCTCATGTAAAGCACTTTGAATTGCCTTGTTGCTGAAATGTGCTATACAAATAAACGTGCCTTGCCTTGCTTCAGATTATTTTATGAATGAGAATACCTTGGAGTTCGTCTGATATTCCGATTAACCAATGTTTTTTCTAACAACACCGAGATTTTAGTAGCTGGGAGAGCTCGTACTCCAGTGTGGGCGGGAGGATGGTGTTGAAGGCAGAGCTGAAATCCACAAACAGGATCCTGGCGTAGGTGCCTGCGTGTTCCAGATGCTGAAGAATGTAGTGAAGGGCCGTGTTTACTGCGTCGTCCACTGACCTGTTTGCTCTGTAGGCGAACTGCAGGAGGTCCAGGAGTGGGTCCGTGATGGATTTTAGGTACAGTAGAACAAGGCGCTCAAAGACCTTCATTACTACAGAGGTCAGGAAAACGGGCCTGTAGTCATTTAGGCCGGTGGTATTTACCTTATGTCAGCAATCCTGAAGCAGAAGTTTGTGCATGTGAATAAATATTAGGGTGTGTGAATGTTTTTACAAATACACTGTCTGTCCATGTCCCGCAGGTTGTCACTCTGTAAACATCACTATCAAGAGATGAATAGGCCTACAATTTTAAACCTCACCGCAGATATGGGCAAACATGATTTAGGATAGGTAATAAGCCTACAAACGGAGATGTCTGTTTTTTCAAAAGAACCTCTTAAATATGTTGTACAGTTTAATCTGGAATAATATTCTGAAATCTGACCTATAATCACTGAACAAAAGGCTAGGAATTGTTTTTTTTGTGTGCCAATGAGTGTCAATGAGTCAATGATCGAAAATCTAAATAGAAGTTGGATATGGGGTTTGGATTACTAGAAAAACAACTTCTCCCTCCTGTTACATTGTAGATTACAAGTGTGACAGTTTTGTACTGCATTTTAGCGGAGTATTTTAATTATTTAATCGTGTGTGGGCTGATTTCATTATTGTTTAGGCTTGTAGGTGCAGCTGCAACAACTCGTTTTATACAATCTATTTTGTACCACGGTAAACTAGAGGGCTGAGTGTAGCCCAGCTCAGAAATCAGAAACTCGAAAAAAGTCAGGATCAACCCTGGCTCATCCATTCAGAGCAAGTCATCAGAGTGTGATTGAGTCATTTACTTAGTCAGACTCTGTTCTCACAACTAGCTGACTGTTACCTGTTAAGATTGTGCAGGGCATATAGGCTACAACAAAGTTACCACTTCCAGTGTTAGGTTGCCTAATTAGGTAGCTTGATTAATAAAGTATTCTTTGATTTTGAAACAGTAGCCGTATGTTGTTATTTCGGTTGTATGTTATTTTTAATGGGTTGGGTGTTTTTGGGGTCTGTTTTGTGTGTGAGTAGGCTATTGGTGGTTTTCACCTGGAAAGTTCCACAGTATCTGGCGCTCGTGAGCTTATACTGTAGTTTACGATCGCAGGAGCGCCATTAATTCCCGCTACAGTGAACGTCACTCACGTTGATGTTCAGCAGCTTCAAATGGCTATGTTCAGTTCACCATTCATCAAAAACATGAATGCGTTCAGTGAACGGCGCTCTTTTAGCACGTTCATGCTCAACACTGCTCGTTGTACCCGTATTGATGTAGCCTAATATGTGACAGAACTGTCTTGGCAACTTTGTGAGCCCTAAGGGTGAAAACGACAAAGGCTGAATCAAAAATCACAGAGGCTGCCGCTGTTATGAACAAGAATAAGCCCTGATTAAACATCATGACAAATCAGAATCCATTTCTTTAGTAGGCTAAATCACAGCACCACTCTGTGTCCTTGACAAACGTGACCACAGGACAAATGATTGCCATTGCAAAATGCAGACTCATCTTTCCAGCAATAAAACACATCCATTACAGTGTAATGATGCAAGTTCAAGTTACAGACCAATCATGGCAGGTAGACAGTGTCCCTGTTTGCAGTTAAACGAAAGAAAGGAAAGAGATACGTCCCTTTAATAAGTAAAGCAGGATTGTGGCTATCTGCCCTGTGCACCTGTCCAGGAACCAGGTGAGTCAGTGTAAGATAATCCACCTCTGGACACACAGACAGATGGATGGAAGGACAGACAGACAGACACACACACACACAGCCAGATACAGACAGACAGACAGACAGACAGACAGACACACACACACACACACACACACACACACACACAGCCAGACACACAGACAGACACACACACACACACACACACACACACACACACACACACACACACAGACAGACAGACAGACAGACAAACAGACAGACAGACACACACACACACACACACACACACACACAGCCAGACACAGACAGACGGACATACAGACATACACACACACACACGCACGCACGCACACACACACACACACACACACACACACACACACACACACACACACACACACACACACACACACAGAGACAGACAGACAGACAGACAGACAGACAGACAGACAGACAGGGGAAAGGACCAGACAAAACCGCAGTTATGAATCTTGGATCATATACCACCCCTTGTCAATGAATGAGTAGGGCATGCATCTATCTGTGCATAAGAGTGGTAGATTTGAAACATTATGATTATTATTCAGAAAAACATATCAACCACAAAACAAATTAGTGGAAAACTTTACAAAAAGGAGCAAAAGACCTGGCAAAAACA
This sequence comes from Borostomias antarcticus, assembly GCF_949987555.1. Taxonomy (NCBI): domain Eukaryota; kingdom Metazoa; phylum Chordata; class Actinopteri; order Stomiiformes; family Stomiidae; genus Borostomias; species Borostomias antarcticus. The sequence continues at coordinate 17,568,115 of NC_140248.1, forward strand.
TCTTTATTTGAAACCTTGTGGTTACAGGTACAGCAGTCCTGTTTTCTACGCTCTCACAATACCTTTCCTCAGTTTAGATTGGATAAGGTAATAATTACCAATCTACACTTTTAAACCTTCTTTGGTCCAAATGTAGAGGGCACCCCCAACTAGACAGTGTTAAGTTGTTTACCATATTCTTGTTAAGGTTTTAACACATTACATCCATGAGTGTCCAGAGACATGGAAAGGATTTAAACGTTTCAACTAGATAGATTAGACAGACAGACAGACAGACAGACAGACAGACAGACAGACAGACAGACAGACAGACAGATAGATAGATAGATAGATAGATACTGTAAAAACACTAGATGCAGAGTAATAAGAATACTACAGGGGTTATATACATCCATACTGTACGTGCAGCATGTGTACAGTATAGAATAGAATAAAGAATATATGTACATACATACAGTCTGTATAAATATATATGTCTAGGAGTACGCATACACACACACACACACACACACACACACACACATACATACATACAGGCTGAATAGATATATCTAGTAATACACATATATACATACATACATATATATATAGTAATACACATATATACATACACACATGCACAATTTAATTTAATTTAGTTTATTTAAATCAGGACAGTGCATATTGATGAACATGTACAATACATGTTAAAGGGCAATGCTCGTTTTTGACAACCTGGACCTTATTTACGACATATTATAAGAAGTTTGACTCACCGAGATCACTTTGGTGTAGTTCGGAGGCCTGTAGAAGAAATTTAAAATCCAGCGCGAGCCAGTATATCCATGTAATGACGGTGATCGGGGCACCGAGAATGCAGTTTCTCAAAATCTATTTTCGGCCGCTTAACGGTTGTTTTCATCAATCAGATTGAATGAATCGACAGTTGAGATTCCTCAACGCGAGGCATTGTAGTGGTTTTCAAATACGGGGTCTTTAGCCTCTGTAATATGATCTTTACACGCCTCTCCCCACTTGCTCCAGCACGCATGCGCACAGGCCAGCGCGCAGACTGGCTATTCTCCGGCTCACATTCTCTGCGCTACGATCGGATTGTTGCTGACGAATGACGACGACAATATTCTCGGCACCAACAACGATCGTAGCGCAGAGAATGTGAGCCGGAGAATAGCCAGTCTGCGCGCTGGCCTGTGCGCATGCGTGCTGGAGCAAGTGGGGAAAGGCGTGTAAAGATCATATTACAGAGGCTAAAGACCCCCGTATTTGAAAACATCAACAATGCCTCGCGTTGAGGAATCTCAACTGTCGATTCATTCAATCTGATTGATGAAAACAACCGTTTAGCGGCCGAAAATAGATTTTGAGAAACTGCATTCTCGGTGCCCCGACCACCGTCATTACATGGATATACTGGCTCGCGCTGGATTTTAAATTTCTTCTACAGGCCTCCGAACTACACCAAAGTGATCTCGGTGAGTCAAACTTCTTATAATATGTCGTAAATAAGGTCCAGGTTGTCAAAAACGAGCATTGCCCTTTAATATGCCAGATTGTAGCCCGGAGTCTAGTTTCCATCTGGAGTCCATTAGGCAGGTTGATGTTACAAAACAAAGTTACAAGAGGTACAGAGGCAGTTAAACATATATAAAACACAGACACAGTACAATATATAAAACATAGAAAAATAGCATGCAGTTAGAAGTGTTCACACTTTTGGTTGGCTCTAAGCCACACCTTTAGATGCCCCTTAAAGGTGGCAAGAGTGGGGCAATCCCTTGGGATTAAGGGGAGGCTGTTCCAGATTGCGGACCGCTTATAAGATAGAACATTTTGACTGAAAGAGGTTTTTCTAAGGGTAATCACACAGTCCCCATTTGCAACGGCTCTTGTGAGCCGAGTTAGGTGGATCAACACTCAGAACATTCAGGCACTGTTATACAGTCTGATGGCCACTGGCACAGAGGAACGTCTGAACCACTCCGTATTGCACCTGGGTGGGATGAGTCTGTGGCTGAAAGTGCTTCCCATCTACCACAGCTAATCATGGAGGGGATGGGAGGGGTTGTCCAGAAAAGACTTCAGTTTGTCCCTTATCATCCTCTGCACCACGGTCTCCAGGCTGTCCAGTTGTTGCCCCACAACAGAGCCGGCCCTCCTCACCAGCCTGTTCAGCTTGTTTGTCTCCCCAGACCTGGTGTTGCCTCCCCAGCAGGCAACCGCAAATAACAGCGTGCTGCTACCACAGACTGGTAGAACATCCTCAGTAGCCTGCGACACATTGAAGGACCTGAGCCTCCTGAGGAAGAACAGTCTTTGTAACTATACGAACAGGTTTACTAAAAAGACGTTCACTCATTGTGATTCTCAGAAATAACTTCACAATATGACAGAAGGTGGGTATTTGCCTGATGATTTTCTCATAAAATATAGAGTAAAATGCCATAACATAATGATTACATAATGATAACATGATTAGCAATTTGAAATGTGTTAATTGCCTATACTTATTATTGATTACAACTACTGTAGGCTCTAGGTAACCATTCAATATGGCTGCCGAAGATAATTCCAACTTGTTGCCGTTCTTAGACTCTCCACAACACCTCTGTGCCCGACCTGCATCAACTGGATCAGTGTTTCAGATTAATCACAAATGGCCAAATCAGTACCAAACACCCAGGAGAGTTCAACTGGTTTTCTACTTCACTATGGCAGTGGAAAGACCGCCCAAGCCTTGCACACACTCTGTTCCCAGTCCATCTCGTGGGTCAGAACACCATCAATCTGGACAGCAGGCCTGCTTGGCTGAGCACACATCTTGGTTTACAGCCCATCTGGTTCCGGCCATGCCTCTCTGTCCTACGCCTGCTCAAGCATGGCGCTCTTCTTTCAGTCACTGCCATTGTAGTCTCGGAGCCAGACTCACTACGGAGGAGAGAGTCTGGACTTCAGCCGCTTAGAATTTGTAAAAGGAAGTTCTTAAAAAAACTTCATCACTTCCGGTCCGGACTGTCTACTACTCTCTACAGAATTTTGACGGGATATCCGCCTGTTTTTTCCCCAACTTCCTTCATCAAAATTTCTGCGTCTGAATACCAGACGTAGTTGACAGTCCGGGCCGGAAATTGACTCGTCTGGCTCGCAAGACTACTGCCACTGTTACCCGCCAAAATAAACTAAGTCTCTCCCTCTAATCTCTATCTCAACTTAAGCAAGTTTAATCATTGGTCAGTATGACCCCATGCAGAAAGTTAAAGCATCAGGGCTTGGTATGATCCTCTCTGTTCATGAGTGTCAGAGATCTTGTTTTCAGGCAAATCTCTCTTGTACTATACCTCACTGAATTAGTAAGGATGTGGCCCTCGTGGTCTCTGGGGTAGCGGCTAGGGCTCAGTTTGGAATAGAGACACTGTCTCTCTTCTTTCCTTCTTTAGTCTCTGTTTCTCTCCAGTGGCTTTTGAGGTACGTGGGCCGGCTTACGTACGTATCCCTTAGCCATTCTCTCACACTCTCTGGATATCACATCTCCGTATCACAAATCGGCCCTCAATTTTCTCTGCACGTGCCTCGAGGTCAATGGCTGACCAGCTGCCATGAGACCAGAGGTGAGGCGGATAGAAAGAGGCCAGTAGACATAATAACACTGACTGCCAGCAGACAGTGGGTCCTGGGGTGTCCATTACCTGTGACACCCCGCTCAGCCACTGCTGTCACCTTAGAAGGAGGAGCATTCTCAACTTCAGTACAGAGTAGACCCAGAGAGAGACACTAGTTATGCAATATTCAGGACAGAGGCAGCAACAATAAGGCAACAAAAGACAGACACACCGGGCCTCAGCTACACTCGCTCTCCCTAACCACAAATTATTACTGGGAACTGTGACATGGCAAGCAGCTGGCCACACAGCAATCTTCTTCTTCTTCTTCTTCTTCGTTTGGGTTTTGATGAGACAATTATTAATCCAGCAATAAAGATGGATGAATAGTTGTCTCCATCCTCTCAAGCAACTCAACACAGTATGTCTTCCCTTTAGACCAATCAACAATGTTTTGGTGGAACTATGAGCAAATAAACCTGTCAGTTTGACTGGGAGTTGATGTGGCTGAGAAAATGTTTGACTAAGAGTATCTAACAACCTGAAAAGATGCTTGGAGAAAAGACTCCATCATTATGATAACGCAATGGTTTTACGTATATTATAACACAATGATGGCTTGCATATAGGTACAAACCTGTTTTGTGAGCTAGTTGTAGCCCAAATATTCCCAACTAAACAAGGTCTTTGTAAACATATCTAGCTTGACAATCTCAGATCCATACAAAGCAGTGCCTTTTATTCTTCTCCAAGCCGCTCTGAATTCAGTGCTACTCTTTAGGCCCAGTCAGAACAACAGTGTCAGAACAACACAAAAAGCGCAGAGGCAGCCAGTGGGTCTACACAGACAATGCTATAGAGGGGGGCGAATGAAAACAAAACAGCTTCTCTCTAGCTCACTCACTCACTCACTCACACACACACACACACACACACACACACACACACACACACACACACACACACACACACACACACACACACACACACACACACACACACACACACGCTGTAATAACACCCATTAGTGCACTCTGAGGGCTGCAGCGAAAAGCAGACAGTGGATTCTCCATCACTGAATGACTCCAATGAATGTGGTACTCTTTGCTGCTACCAGGACCAAGGTTGTTTTGTCCAGCTTTGTGGAAGAGCCTTAAGGCATTATTGACTGTACACAGATGTACCATATAATGAATCTCAGTACTCAAAGACATTAGTGGTTGTCTTGATAATCATGGTCGATAATACCATTTGTAGATAGTGTCTGACTGTTTACGCCTTTATTTCATGAGAGCTACCAGCCTTTTTCTAATATATAACGGAGCATGTGGAGGTACAATCAGTGAAAGTGGCCCCTTCCATATACCTGCAACCCCTGACTCAGAGGCATGGAGAATGCTAGTCAGTAGGCCCTGTGGTCTACATGGTCCTACTGATTGATCCATGGTTGTTAGAGAAACATGAGGTAAAGGATGGCCCCTCCTTCTCCCCCTTTGTCCAATGGCACCTGTGAGGGCACGTGTCAGTGCTTACATACAATGCTGGAGCGTTGGTTTACTTGTGCTGACCCATGTGCGCGGGTCGCATTTCGGGATAAGTGTCAGGGAGCTTTAGAGGCAGATCATTTGGGTTTAGCTTCTGATCTCCACCATATATTGTTCTCGGTTGCCAACGGTTTAGGAACATTTAGTGTGTGCAAGCGGACACATGCCACTTAATGACAGTTTTTGGTGCCAGATAGCCTCTGCCTTCGTAGAATTTGAGAGGGGGAATAAGTGAATGTGATAAGAACATGATAATTGTGAGTGGTAGTATTCTCTATGTAGCAGATGACACACATACAGTACGGAACTTGTGTGCGTAGTAAAATACAGAGTTGGGCGTTGTGGGTAGAACCTACAGTTAACACCTCTTCTCTCCAACATCAACACCTCTGATAGGCTGGTAGTCTGCCAATAGCAGGCCAGGCATAGGAGATGGCTTGAGCGCTGTGAGTGATCAGTTAGTCAGTCAAATGAATGGACGATGGCCTTTGTGCCTTAAATGTCAACCTTCCACTCAGAATTGTCGAGAAGTGTCTAAAGCAGAGAGAATGAGTAATCTTGCGGCCCGGGACATCAGTAAGAGGCCTCTTATGTATTGAGTGGGACGCACACACATTGATGAGAGCTGTGGGGAATGACTGTAGTGGATGCAGGGCTCATACTGTAACACTAGAGACGGGGGTGTGTGTAGAGAATGCACTCATCTCTGTGGAGAAGGTTAAGAGGTTTTCCAGAAACCGCACAAAAAGTGTTACTATTGAGGAAGTTTAAGTGAGATGATTGATCATTGAAAAAATATGACAGCAAATATAACAATTAAGGCCATCAATTAGGATGGGATTAGAGCTTGTAGGGCTGCCTACTATGGATATTCATAAACACAATCTCTGGAATTCATAGATAGTTAATAAATGACTAGTGTAGACTCTTAGGTAAATGTAGTTACATTAAGTACAAAAAATGAAGTTATGATAATACCACCTGTTTGAAGTACAACCACATTTCTATAGAAAGAAAAAAACATTAACCAATTAGTTAGTGCCATACACTATCGTCATCATTGGGCACAGCTCAAACTATAAACGTATACGTCTGTTTGAAACATCTGTACTGAATATGACCCATGACATGGTTAGTGATCCAGCGAGAGCCAGTCGATACGGTTGTTGCTGACAGTAGACATCTTCAAGCGTAGTTTGAGGTTGGGACGCACACCGGCTACTCTACTAGGCTACAAAAAGTATGCTTCTTTCCAAATTAGTCAACTAGGCCTACCTTGATTTATCTATCAAGTAAATCTACTTCACCTGTAACACGAACCAACCGCTGCAACACAGACGTGTCAGACAGCAGACCGATAACAGTCCAATATGATGCGCAACCCCTCCACTCACCTGTCATTTACTCCAACTATTCATTCTTACCTTGACGCCTATGGCACAATTCGCCGTGAAGTTGACATTGCTTCGGAAACACTGAGCAGGTCTCCAGTAAAACTGTCCACGCATCAACATACAACTGGACCCACAGACGCACTTTCCCGTTAACTCACATTCCAGAACTACTGATGTTGGAATCCATGCGGGTGATCATACACACGCGGCGAACTGCGCAACTGCGAAATCCGACATTATCATTGGTCAAAAGTGAACAGGGACACAAACTAGAGAATACTAGAATTTATAATCACAGTGGATCCTATTTACATAGATTTATTTGAGAGAAGCTAGAAATGAATAGGTATGCTATAGCTTACATGCAGATGCGGTAGCCTACATTTTTATCCCATTCCCCAAAACCTTTATTCCTGTTTTGCAAATTCAAACAAATCACCGACTGCTTTTTTTCTCTTCAAATTCGTTTTTTTCTACTTAGACCAATCAACTAAGTCTTCCTGGTCAACTACTGTATGGGTAGGTTCCTAAATGTTAGTGTTTTCTTGCTGGGGCTGTCTTTGTAGACTAAAGCAGCGCATAACTGCTATAGCCCCCTCTGCTGGTGATGATAACATAATGCAGCTACTACCTTCTAAAAAAGAAAAGAAAGTTTCTGCTGAATGCAAAAATGAAGTCTACAAAATACCAATTTGGTGTGAACATTTTTATTTTATTTTCAAAAGTTTTAATTAAAGATTTAAAGTAAAATACATATCGATGATTGTGATAATTTTCACCGCCATTGACTTGGTGTGAACACTTCCCTATTAAACCTCCATTACAGTCACAAGGAGGTTTGCTGTTAGTTGGATTTGGTTGTCTTGACGATGACTGCACTGCCTGTGACCAGGGTAGGGAAGAACTCCACCATGAACTTGTTCTTCAATCTGTGCAAGAAGTGGACATACCTAACCCCCGGCCCATAGCCGGAGAACACATGGGACACCTACGCAGGCAGACAGAAAAAGAGACAGAAGAAGATGGACAAGGCTGTTAGAATTATGACTGGGTGATAAACATGCTATATCATGAGTCGAGTCCAAAGTTCAGATAATGCACAGTCAGTATCACCACAACATAGGAAACCAGGCCAGGTTCAGCCTGGCTTATGTGCGTGGCTGGCTTGTTTATGTTCAGGAATAGTAGGACGGAAGCTAGTCATGCCTCTGAAATAACTGAATTGAAATGACATGAAATGATGTCTGATAAATTAAGATAGGTCTTGTCGTCTGGACACATCAGTTCCAATGCTTCCAATGCTAATCCTGCACAATAAGAGCAGGATAGCCAGTTAGCTCATGAGCTCACAACAACTAGCAGCAGCTTCCATAACATTAATGGTAGCGGTCAGTGGCTAAAGCAGTTACACTGATGATTCCTGTAACGTTAGCTATTTTGCTGCAATTGGTTCAACTTCTGTTTCTGGACAAAGGTAAGGGATAAATCCAGATAACACAAGGCTAGTGGACCTACAGCGGGTCCCCGATGGACGAGTTGGCGGACCTCCGGCGGAATATAACACAAGGCTAGCGGACCTACAGCGGGTCCCCGATGGATGCTCCACCACCATTCCACCGGTAGTTAATTGTCTACATCCTAGGCCCATTGGCCGTGGGGTCCGTGGCGTGGTGGCGAGACTCCGCCCCCTCGCTTCCGGGCAATCTCCATACACCCACTGGTGAAAACCGTGTGTCTCTAGCCCGCTCAGGGGCTGAGTTGTGAAGTTGAGTGGCGTGGTGGTGAGACTCCGCCCGCTTGGGTCAGAGCTGATTGAGCGCAGTACAGTGACCTCTGGGCAATCTCCTTGCACCCACTGGCAAAAACCGTGGGTCTCTAGCCCACTCAGGGGCTGAGTTGTGGGATCCTTGGTGTGGATAGTGGCGTGATGGCGAGACTCCGCCCCCTCGGGTCAGAGCTGGTCATGTACAGTGTACCTCTCTCCGGGCCACCCACCTGCCCCCACCAGTGAAGACCCTGTGTCTCTAGCCCACTCGCGTCATATTGGGTCGGGGGCAGTGGAGCGCTCTCCGGGAAACCCACCTGCCCCCACCGGTGAAGACCGTGTTTCTCTAGCCCTCTCAGGGGCTGATTTGTGGGGTCCGTGGCGTGGACAGTGGCGTGGTGGCAAGACTCCGCCCCCTCGCGTCATATTGGGTCGGGGGCTGTGGACCCCTCTATAAACCCTTTATACACATTATTTGACCTTTCAATTCTCTTCACTTACATAAACAGACAGTGAGTGTGTGGTCTCTGAAATAATAAAGAAATATAATGTATAACTAACAGAAATACTTACACAAATAAACTAAATAGCCTAACTCAAATACTCATTGAATTGCCATTGAATACCACCTATTAGCAAACAAAACATGTTCAGTCACAATTATACTGTTAAAACTAAGATGCCTGGATAAAAAATTATGTTTTCCAACGGATATATTTGACGAAAGTAGATTAATAAGCAAGCCGCTTTTCAGCGCTAACTCAGAGCGGGGAGAGCCATGAACGCAATCTGTTCGTGGACTACAAGAACGCATCATTGATACCTTTGACCGCGCATGTCAAAGGTATCAGTGACACATTTTTTTCAAAGATGGCGTGGTTCAATAGGGCTTCACTTTAGATTTTGAATCCTGGGGGCCTGGGTAGCACACAGAACTGCAGGTTCTGGAACCACTGTCTATCTAAGCCTGTTGCTGCCCTCCTGTGTCCGAAAACGGTAAATGCTCTTAGCAACATAGAACTGCAGGTTCTGGGACCACTGCCTCTTGTGGTAGCCACATAGAACTGCAGGCCAACAGCGGGACAAAGGGAAAAAGGGACATTTACTGGACATTTGCTATTCTAGCTGCGCGGCTGGCCAGCCACGCACAAAAAAAAACTCTTGCAATACAATCATCTCTACAAAACGAATGTTGAAGCCTTCCAGTCTTCTAGTTTGATACACCAATGAGATAATATGACTAAACCAACACATACCTCTTTCCAGGTGTGAGAGTAAGTAGTGAGGTCCTCTGTGGGGCTGACAGAGTGCTGGGAGATCACGGTCTGACCGTCAGATCCCAGCAGCTTCACACACAGCTGGTAGATGGACCCATGCAACTGACTCTCCTCATACCTAGGAGGTCAAAAGGTTAAAAAACATGGAAATATTACAAGATTTCAGGAGGGGCGCACACAGAAATGGATGATTTTGTGGTTTTGGCAAGAGGTAGTTAAAGTAAAGAACATACAAAAAAAGTGTTTTGTTTTTACTTTAGTACAGAACTGTGATTGTCACGCTCTTTAGAAGAGAATCCATCTGTAGCATGGACAAGTTAACAGTCAAGAGGGTTTACAGCTGTCTACTTCCAACCCACCAGTCTTTGATGACAATATCAGGCTGGAAATCATCCAGCAGCTCATCCCATAATCCCTCAGCCTTCAGGTCAACTCGCTGCTCCATGGTGAACCAGCTAGGAACCGAGAAATAATAACAAACACCGTGAGAAATGGGCAGGTGGCGGGAGAGAGATGGATGACTCATTCAAATAATGATGACAACACCTGAGGAGTCTCACCCACCTGTACCGAGGCAGGTGACAGACAGCAACGCCTGCAGGTATGCCACTGGAGTCATAGGGAAAGACCTCTGTGCTAGTGGTCCAGCCAGTAAAGTCACCTAGGGCCAGTGCAGGGGACCACACATTCCATTCAGTGTTAATCAACGTGTATCGTGTGTCTTTAGAATAACATCCTGAAAGTACAGCATACATACACTCCTGCTGTGTGACTCACCGTCTGGTTCAAAGCGAGGAGGCTCGTCTCGAGGCACGCCCGTCAGTTCAGGCTCAGGGGGGGGGGTGTCGTGAGTCACACCTGGGTGAGGAAAATCTATAGTTACGGACTTTAACCTGAGACAAGATAATTGGTAGGCTATATCTTGTACAGGCAAATTCTATAAGGATAGATAAAACATACGTTCTTTCATTTTGTTTCTGAAAGTTAGACATTGTAAGTGGTAGCTACTGAGAAAGCTATTTTTGATCCCCAAGGTTTGACAAATTAGGCTACTCGTTATGAGATGTGGGATGCAGTCTGCATAGCCTACCAGTGTTGTAGAGCCTACCAGCCTACCAGACTTGTAGAGCAATGGTTCCTAAAGTTGTGAAAGTTTGTTGAAATATGAAAATATATTTAAACAAATATTAAATTATATTTCAAAAACTCACAAGTTCAAACTTTCACACTTCCGATATAAAAGTGTGTTGACATCTGTCTATTCAACATGATCTAGCCTATCTCCCCAATCAAACAGCCGTAAATACTGTGACCTAGGCTATATTCGATACAGTTTGCAATCAGACATCCGAGTCCCGGATCAGAGCCAAATCATTCATTCATCTGCGGTGTAACGTTAGCCCGACGTGATAGAACATATGCGGATTTTGCTAACTAGGCTACCGTGAGGCGCAGGGTTCCTCAACAAATTCCGGCCGATCGGTTTCGCTTCATAGACGAATTTCCAATCCACGGAGTTGGGCATCGATATGCCTACGCCTTTCATATTCCATTCGGTCTCGCATCTTGTTTTCCATTCATTCGCTGACATACTTGATAACTGTAGGCCTACTAGCTAACAGTCCTGAGCTTTGTTCAACACAGTGAAACAGTAACTGTAGGCTACCGTCAATTGCTAGACCTATTTATTATAGCATGCCCCACCCTGGAAAAGATGTTGCAATGTTTACGCGGCTTCCTTAACGATAGCCTGCTGTATTTGCTAACCATTTCGGCTTTAGTGCAACACCAAGGCGAACAGGCAGCCACTCGCTTTAATCGCGCAGATGCCATATTGGTCAAGTCTGACGTAGGCTATTCGGGTGGGAGAATAAAAGTGCCCGTTCACTCCAATATTAAAAGTCCACTAGAACTAGACCAGGTCCAGCCTGGCTTATGTGCGTGGCTGGCTTGTTTCTGTTCAGGACTGGTAAATGGACTGCACTTATAGCACTTTTCCACCTTAGCGGCACTCAAAGTGCTTTACAATGGCCTCTCATTCACCCACCAATGGCGGTAGCTGCCATGCAAAGTGCTAACCGGCTCATTGGGAGCAATTTGGGGTTAGGTGTCTTGCTCAAGGACATTTCGACATGTGGACAGTTGGAGCTGGGATTTGAACCACTGACCCTTCGATCATTGAATGACCCGCTCTACCAACTGAGCTACAGCCGCCCCAGCTGGTAGGATGGAAGCTAGTCATGCCACTGAAATAGCTGTGATTAGAAATGACATGAAATAATGTCTGATAAATTAGGATAGGCTAGGTCTTGTCACTTGGACACATCAGTTCCAAAGCATCCAATGCTAATCCAGCACAATAAGAGCAGGCTAGCCAGTTAGCTCATGAGCTCACAACAACTAGCAGCAGCTTCCATAACATTCATGGTAGCTGTCAGTGGCTAAAGCAGTTACACTGATGATAACATAAAGTCATCCCCACTGGGTCTTGAACCCCGGTCTCCCGGGTGGGAGTCCAATGCCCTGACCACTACTCGGCAGGATGAAAAATTAAGCAATTGACCACGAGAAGCAGTGGGTTAAAGACTGTACACACCAATGCGGATTTTCGGACGAATATCCGCAAGTCATTAAATACATGAGACATGGAGGCATGGAGTGTGTGCTCCTGCGATCGGAGAAAGATGGTTCCCAAGAAAAAGAGATGGATGAATGGAAAACAAGCATTAGAGCTCTTGACTGAAATGAGTGAGTGCAAGTCTGATGGTGGGGCAGGACTGAGGGATGTGTCCTGGGTTGGCTCTTCATCCGAGGGGGGCTCATCTGACGGGTCGTCTCCAGAGCGTCAGAGGAAAGGGAGACGGACCGAGCCTCCACGAGCCAGGTCAACGGCAGCACTGGATACCAGCCCCACCAGCCCAAGCACCGTAGGTTAGCATGAATAAACTTTTTAGGCCATATCTATGTAGCCTATAGGAAATAGGCCTAGCCTACTGTAGGCTATGCCTACAGTAAATAAATATAAAGCTATAGCATAGTGAAAGTGTGTAACGCCCACTCTGAGGCGCCAGTGTCATTAAAAACGTAAATGTATAAAGTCCAGAGCAGTCACGTGAGCACGGAATAGAACGTGAAATATACGCAGAATTCGCACCGGGCTCGGTGTGGACACTCACACTGCGGACGTTCCGCAACAGATTTTTCCGGATTTTCCGCACCACATTTTCGGTTCGCATTGGTCTGTACAAACCTTTACACAGGATTTTACCACAGCTACGGGGCATTGTTAGGCCCGACGCGATAGCGGAGGTCAATTGCGATTTTACCACAGCTATGGGGCATTGTTAGGCCCGACGCGATAGCGGAGGTCAATTGCTTTTCTACAACGGTTACTACATATATATATTCACAAAAAACACACAGTAGTAACATTGTCATTTATTTACCTATCATTCTTATCATTTTAGTATTTACAAAATCTTCCGCGATAGGCTATAGTTCTGAATTAAATGGTTGCCAGCCAATTTGGGTTGGCCTTGTTCACATAAGCCATAAGGCATAATTCGGGTGGTTCACGTTTATTTGAATATTTCCAGCTATGGTGCAGCTATTAAAACAGTTCTCCAGAGCACTTGTTTTTGCTCGTAGGGGTGTAGAAGTGTTGGAGTCGGACTGATGAGTGTGTTTTTGTAATAGGATACGAAAAAGGCAAGGTTGCTGCGAGTGGTTGCTACGCAAAGCATAGCCTACCGCTTGATCTTATCAATGGCCTCGTCAATGAGATTGACTTGATTTTGATGATGAGTTTGTAATTCCGATAGCCTGTTATTTTAACTATTTTGGTTCTTGAAGTGTTTTTATAGTGAATTTCTAACATTGGAGTCAGTGGGCACTTCCGCATTCTCCCACCCGATTACGTCAGACTTGATCAATATGGCAGCAGCATGATTAAAGCGAATTAAGGTGAAACCAGAACCGTTGAGAGAGAGTTACGACACTTCCATAGACTTCTGTTGTAATCGGAGAATGTGGAAATAATGCCTGTCATGGGGTGACCTGAAGTTCCAAAACAGTACTGTATAGTTCCAGAGTGGAAGCCTGGTCATTTTCAGTGTTTCTGGGGCACACTCGCTGGTAAATTGATGAAATTACTGCATTTCACATTAGCAAACCTCTCATCAATTTACAAATGGTATTTTATGTAGCTAGCTTTAGTTAGATAATATTAAAGGACATGGCCAACATTATTGGAAATACTTGTTTTCCATCTTCCCTGGGTTTAGACAAGCAGTATGAAGCATTTTAAATTCTGTGCGTGCAATATGAAGTGGCGAGACCTGGACCGATTAGCCTTGCTTAGCGGCATTCACTGGTACCAGGTTAGGCTGATTAGTCTACTTTCCAAATGTCACGAAATAACCCCCCAATACAACTCCAAAACTATTCTGTTTAGAGTTTTTTATGTGTGTATTTACCACGTTGAGTGATCACAATTTTAAATAAACATTTTCTTTTTCTAAGCAGAAATACTCTTTTTTTTTTAGAACTAGGCGTGATTACATGCATCACTCCAAACGCATAGCATTGTGACTAGCTAGGTATCGAGGTAAACAAACCTGCGTTCCAACAAGCAAATTGGATATCATCAGCCCCAGGGAAGATGAAAAACAAGCGTATTTCCCAAAATGTTGGCCATGTCCTTTAATCACTCGTTAGATTGGAAATGCAGTTAGCTAACGTAAGCAACGCTTGCTAGCTCCCACAAGTTACCAGGATGTCAGCTGGCCTGCATTAAATTAATTAAATTAGTCATTTAGCAGACGCTTTTATCCAAAGCGACTTACAATAATTGCATTGCAAGTATCTAAGAGCATAATTTAGTGCTAAAGCAAAAGTGCGAGCAGCACTTATATGACGCTGGGTCTACCAATTGTTATGGAGTTAATTATTTTCAAAATAAAAGTCCTGCAAATGTAATTGCCATTCAACTATATTTCTCATCAATTAAACATAAAAGGGGGTTCAATTACTTTCTGTGAGATAATCAATCATCATTAAAAGTCAAACAATATTATACACTAAAACATTCTCAGGGAAGACACATGAGAGAAGGGAGAGACAAAAAGTGGGAGAGAGAAAGACACACAGGCAGTAGGCTACAGTGTCCTTTCTTTCAATCATTATTTATAACAAAGTAAACAAATCACACACAGTAAACGGGACATACAATTATCAACAAGACATAGGACAAACTTTTTTCTTTTTTAAAATAAAGACAATTGCAAAACAAAAGATCATACAATCAAACAAGACATTAGCCACACAAACATAAATCACAATACAAACATGGGTGATCATCTTATTTACCACAACAATGCAATGCCAGTGAACATTTTATAAACTCCGCTCCTTGAGCGTCACCTGGGACCCTGAGTTGCAAACCCCATCAGTATGATCCTGCAATAGTCCTCAACAATAAAGTGTATTCAGACAGAAAAAAAACATTCATGTCTCCTTGGAGAGCGTGTGTGAGCTGTTCCAGTGGGAGGAGTTGTAGCACATTATTGAGTCAGTTTGACACAGACGGTTTGACATTGTCTAGTGATGTAAATCGATTCAGTTCCAGACAAGATGTTTCTCCAGAAGTCGTCACAGACGTTGGTGTATTTATTAAACAATAACTATTGTAGCTACAAAACAGCCTCGAGCTTCAGCCTCTAGGCAGAGTTACAATTACAGAGTTGTTGCGTGGCACAGACTGGTCCGGAAGCGCAGTAGCTAAGCTAAGCTAAGCTAAGCTCCCATTGGGAGTTTCCCCTTAAATATGTCTTAAGTCATAAGTCATAAAACAGATGTGTGGGTGTTAGGTTATAGAAACACTGCAATGTGCCAAATAAGGTCATCTGGTCAATCTGCCAGAGCGAGATTAGACCGTTGTCAGGACGACCGGAACCTTCTAGACTGGCGTGTCCATTGTCGGTTGAGTCATTGCCCCTGTTCTATCTTGCTCAACCAACTTACTGGTCAACAGATATGCTGCCAGATCACTTCTCTTTATGGACTTGAAGATGTGTGGCTATTCATACACAGTCTCCTAAGCAAAGGTTAGCTGAGTGCAATTCCTGTCTACTGTAGCAGACACTGACGTTTACGCTAGCAATAGTGCATTATATTGGAAACAACAAAAAGGGTGAAGTTCTTGCCTACTTCACTAGCCAATGCTGCAGGATTGAAAGCCATGCACAGTAGCACAGAATACTAACAATTCTCTTGTGTCTGTTTAATTCAGTTGTGACCGCGTGTAGTCCTAGGATACAGTGTAGAGGGTTGAGCTCAATAGGACAGTCTATTATGGACGATACTTGATTACCAATCTCAGCCCCAAATTTAAAAGCCACATAAAGTGCACATAGGTACCTACCTGCTGCTTACACCTAACATATACACCAAAACAGTCATTGTCATATTTGCTCCTACAGTATGGGGTAGTTTGTAATTTATGTATACTGTAATCATAAACAGAGTTTCCTGGGACTTGTAATTGTTGCATATTCTCTAACTATTTAACATGATTGTTTTCCATTGATGATCAGTGATCACAGTTATAGATCCTGTTCCGATGATTGCCTGCGGCTGAGAGGAACAGTTTATCATAAATAAAGCTGATGTTTTCCTTCCTCAGCATGCAGACCTGGTAAACAAGTGTCTCAATCTGCTCTGGTCCATGACCTTCCTTATAATAGGGAACTGAGTTTAAGAAACTTTGAATTAGTAAGAATCGGAAAAGGTGTGTCTTAGTTAGCCCACACTCTTCCTGAAGTTGACTAAATTATTTTATAGTGCCATCTTCATAGAGATAATTTATCACCAGGATTCCGAGCATGTTCCACTCTTTAAAGCCAGGGTCAACACAAGAAGGAGCAAAGTTGGGATTATCAACAATTAGTGCATGAAAGAAATAACCTCTGGTGGTTGAAAATGCCTTATTTACACTGTTCCATGTACTGAGACTGTTACAATAAAATTATTCCTAATACAAGGTAATTGTTTAACATTATTTAGGAATGGTCCACTTGATAATGAGAGTGGGCCACATCCCTGTGATTCTAGGTCTAACCATAGTGATTTAGGGTCTTGAGCCACCCAATCTGATAGACTTTTTAATTGAATTGACCAATGATAATACTGAAAGTTTGGTACTGCAAGACCTCCATTTAACACTTTGAGTTGGAGGTTCTCTCCAGTCTCATTTTAGGACATCTGTTTTTCTATATAAACTTAGATATACTCCTATGCAGATCTTTCCATCCCAGCCACAAAATAGGGATTGATGACCATCTAAGTAAATACAGTTTGACCTGTTTAAGGACAGGAGAAAAATTAATCTTAACCAGGTCCTCCAGTTAATATGAGATATGGATCCCCAGATATTTAAAGCCATTATACGACAGACTGAATGGAGATGTTATGCCTTTACTGCCTCCTAGTGGTAAAGCAGTAGATTTACCCACGTTAGTCTTATTGCCAGAGAGATTACTAAATGTATTAATTGTTTCTAGTAAAGCTGGAATTGATTGTTTAGAACTACAGAGAAATAACAGTATATCATCTGCATATAACGAAATAACATTTGGGTGTGTTCTAATAGCCTCAGCCAAAGGTTATGGCAATGGAAAACAAAAGTGGAGATAGTGGACATCCTTGACGAGTGCCACACCCCAGAGTGAACCTGGGTGATGTAAAACCATTAGATATGACCATTGCTTGTGGGGAAGTATACAGTAGTTTCACCCAGTGTATAAAGATATTGCCCAAAGAAAAGATGATTAAATCATGAACAAATACTCAGACCAGGCAAACAATACGCATAACCAAGTTCCGTCCACCGTATTTTACACAAGAGGAGCAATAATATAGAAATATGAACTATAGGTGCAACACAGTCGCTACTGCCAAAGGCAGGAAGGAAAGCTATAAAAAATACTGCCTACGTTTTAGCATTATCCTCCACATGAACACGAGTAGGCTAGATCATTGGGCTATGCCTATTCTTATGGCATGTAAAGCAATTGTAGCCTATATCAATATATCTTATTCTTTCAGCTGCAACCCCTAGACTGGCAGGGGAAGCTTAAATAAAGCAAATGTAGGCTATAGTTTTTAATAGTTTCAGGTTGGAGTAGACAATGTGAAGTCTCTATACAAGAGGAACTAGAGATAAAGCAGGCTATTAAAATGGCAAAAGTGAAGCTCGGGGTGGAGAAGTAGGCTGATTGTCAGGCATTGGTGCTATCACAATTCAATTAAAATGTAGCCTACTTCTCTTTGTTCATAGGAACAGGAGGCTAGTCTAATAAATCAAGATTAAATAAAAAATTAGATTAAAAAATTAGTGTTTTTACTTGGTTCTCTGTATCACCCACAGCCAGAGGTGTCATGCCTATAGAACTTGAGGGGGCACGTGCCCCCTCAGATTTTTTTTTTTTTTTACATTTCTGTTATTGTTTGTTTACCATTACATTTTACAATGTGGAGCTACAGTATGATTATTTTCTCTACTGAGCTGAATGTATTATTTTAATTATGTCATAGACCACCTCGAAAAGCCAAACACCCTCTTTCCTGGTGGATTTGGTTTCTTCCAAATTAACACTGGACCTGGAAGCCTCGTCTCAGATAAACACGTTTTCATGGTCTGCTTGCATACATTTAGATTAAGGTTGTCCTCAACTGATGAACAGGTCCTACAAATATTAGGCTATTCAGTATATCAGATTGAATATACTTCATACCTCAGTATACAGTATATCATTCGGACCAATGCCAACATAATCCTCCATCAAATGCTTCCTATATCTCGCCAACATCTCAGAATGAGATGATTGAAGGTTGTGCACAAGAAGTTACCAGTGTCATTGTGTCTGAGATGAAGAAGTCTGGAATGTATGCCATTATGGCAGATGAGGCAAGGGATGCACGGTCTGAGCAGCTATCTGTTTGTTTTCGGTACGTGTCAGATGGGGCAGTGAAGGAACATTTCCTATCACTCACAGAGATTAAGTCATTTGATGCCCAGTCCATTGCAAATGAGCTGCAGCAGCAGATCCAGACCAATGGTGTTGCAGAGCTTAAATGTGTGGCACAAACATATGATGGGGCAGCTGTTATGAGTTGTGTCATAGAAAACTGTAGTTTCACCACCTCCCTTGTAATTCACCACCTCCCTCAACCTTTCACATAGCTGTGCTAACCTAATTTATGACAGGATGACCTCTCTTCAGGAGGTCAACACACCTAGACTTTTGTCTGGCCATGCATCACTACCCGGTACACGGGACTACTCTGTTAGTCTACCTCGGAATGCCTCCGCCGAGCGGAGATATATCATATTGGAGTGATCCAATCGCTCACATAACCGTGGTTACCTACGTAACCTTTGTTCTATGTCCAACCAAGACTTCTGGACTCTGGGACACTCCCAGAAAGCATGTATTAATGAGTCTTTAGTTCCACATTTTAAACAGTTGTCTGATACACTACTGTACTTATGGATACTTATGGATTTTATCTCATGTGTGGTAGATTCTATACATTATTTTATATTGGATTAAACAGTAATGTCATTTGTAATATTCCAACACTTTCCATTTTAGACCTATGTCTGTTCTTCCTAGTTCTCTATTCCACATCTCAATCCTACTTTCTAAAAGTTTTTCAGCCGCAAAGGTCTTCTGTAGTGTTCTGTAGATCTTACCTATCATATCCAATGCTGTCCTAATAATTTTAAGTCAGAGTTGATTATATTTTTATATTGATTATATTTTTATATTGATTATATTTTTATTTTTAAAAAGCACTTAATAATTTACTGAAGGCAGAAATCCACAATATTGTAATTTCTGACCATTCCCCAGTGTCCTGCTTAATGATCCCGACAGAAAATAAATTAGCTGATAGAATTTGGAGAATGAATACAGCTCATCTTCAAGATCCAGAATTTATGAAATATGTCAACGACATAATTTTATAAGTACAAATGTGGAAGTAGATGATATAGATAATCCATCACCTGATATAATTTGAGAGGCTTTCAAGGCATACATTAGAGGAATGATAATTTCATATTCAGCGAGAAAGAAAAATTAATTGGAGCTTAAAATAAAAGAAAAAGAACAACAACAACAACAACATTTTGGAACAATCCCAAAAGAATTCTGATCAAAATCTAGAAGACGAGTTAGCCAAAATTAAACAGGAATATGATGTGTTGCTGTTGAAGAGAGTTAATAATTATACTGTAGGTCAAACTCTAACAAGATGTATTATTTAACATCAAATAAAATACAAGCTAAGTACGATCATTTTAAAAGATAAGGACACAAATGCTTTAATCAGGAATAATAGTTCTATTAGTAATATATTTATAACTTTCTATGAAAATCTGTATAAATCAGAAATAATAGAACCGAATCCAACCTCCTTTCTGGATTCCATACAATTAAAACAAATCCCAATAGACAAAAAATAATTACTAATGATGGCCACCTTTACTTGGATATGAATTCAGACTGTTGTAATTTAACAGTCTGAATTCAAATGGTTGTCAGCTTCTAGCTCCTGTATTCTGAATGGTTCAGTCTCCATTCTTATGGCATCTTGATGTCTTCTTTCCTGTATGCTTCCTGATTGGATCACAGGAAGCCCATCTTCAGGGTGACAAAGGACTGACAGACGCTGTCAACATAAACAAAACAATGTGTACATGAGATGTGTGATAGTTTGCAAAAGCAGACATAGTATCAAACACCCCTCCTTTTCTGGTGCCTTGCCTGTTGACTTGTCAAATGTTTTGATAGCCTGTAGGACAAGGACATTCAAAATGTAACTGCAAAATTAGCATATCCAAAAGCACTAACCTCCCTTAGGCTGCCTGTGCCAGCACAGATCTTGACAATCCCCCATGCTGGCACCAGAAGGATGGAGGAGAGAGCCATGGCCCAGCCCAGCGCGTATGCCCAGTCTGGGTACACGTACCAGTGGTTAACCCTAAGAGGCTTGTAGTCCACCAGGGAGAAGATCAAGGAGCCCTGGCGAAAAGAGGACATTTCTAAAGTCTAATCTATAAAATGGCATCAAGGTAAGGACACAAAAACAGTTGAGACATACCAAACACGCCAGTGGGGTGAGGTAACGCCAGCACAGTCTGAAGAGAAAACCCGGCCGCTGTCCAGTCATGTCCTCCACGATGTCACACACGCGATCAGCACCTAATGGCAACAGGGAGAGGACAGAACAGCACACTCACTTATTTAAATCGTTTTTTATTGTCATGTCAAGAAAATACTTTGTTGTTATGAAGTGTCACACTGCTCTCTCTCTCTCTCATTCACACACACACACGGTTTACCGCACGGGGAAAAGGTGCACATGCCCAGGGCCCCGGAATCAATAAGGGCCCTTGGCTTACAATAATAATAATAATAATAATAATAATAATAATAATATTGTATGACTATGAAATTGTTTTAATGTTTTGTAAATTAGCCAGTTCTGTGGGCCTGGGCCCTTGACATTGTATTCAGCCGATGTAGGAGTGAATTAATCACCTCCAATGTATGCGGGGTACTACATGCTGCTCATCAACGTTCTGCCCAAAAATCTTTAGGCTATGTCATCATCAATCACTTGGCACGCATTGTTAAAGGAATAGTAAAGGAAAAATGCATGTTTAGCCCTGTTTTAAGGTTACTTATGATCATATACAATGGTTCAGATCAAAACGTTGACAAAACTAGCACTTTTGAGAAAGTCTGATAATTGCTCTACCACCGTTTTGGTCATACAATGGATGTGGGTGGGCACCTTGACAACTCATTCAAAAAACATGTTAAACTCTCAATTTCAAAGACAAGAAACTCACTGAGGTGTTAGTTGGCCTTCTGACATATAATTCGCCATAAAGTAAGATTCTAGTTAATCTGGAAAGGATTTTTAAAAAATATTTAGCATTGAACTATTTAGTTGCAGCACATACATGTGTAAACCTCCGCAAACTAGGTAGCCTAGCAACATAAACAATAACAGTAGCTACCGTAAGTAGTTCCGCTTCCTGAATCCCCTCTGCGGATTGATCTACACATCTACAACGGTCGCTTCAATACAAATCAATGGATTTCATAAAATGATCAATAAAACCCTACAGGATTCATACTTTGTGGCGAATTTGATGTCAGAACACCCACGGACACCAATTACCCCTTCGGTGAGCTTCTTGTCTTTGAAATCGAGAGTTTAACATCTTTTTGAATGATTTTTCAAGGTGCCCACCCACATCCATTGTATGACCAAAACAGTGGTAGAGCAATTATCAGACTTTCTCAAAAGTGCTAGTTTTGTCAACGTTTTGATCTGAACCATTGTATATGATCATAAGTAACCTTAAAACAGGGCTAAACATGCATTTTCCCTTTACTACTCCTTTAACTAGATAAAAAGTTCAATGAACAACATATGAGCAGATACTATAAACACAAAAGTGGAGCTCAAAAAACAAAAAGAAAAGAAAAATCTGGAACAAGGAAAATCCGAACTGCCAAAATTAGACATATTTTGCTGGCCATCATCAATCTGAGGTTTGCACGGCCTTTCTGCCATTTCTCACTCCCCATCGTGACTTCCGAGCGAGCGCTCATTCTCCAAACTAAAACTGGATTGGCCATATTATTATAAATTTCGATCGAAAATGACTGGGTGAAGAAGTTAGACATCGGGCGCAATGTGGATGACTTTGCACAGTGTAGGGCTTGCAGAGTGCCCTTCCAATAGTGGTGAATTGGGCTGCTTGATGAACTGGCTGCCCATACCTACTACAGACAGGTGAATTTTTATTTTTATTTATGCTATTAATACATGAGTGGTGCTCAACTGTTGGGTGCGTGCTGTTGTCTATGATTTGTGCTGTGTGTGCAGGCTAGCATGTGGTGTTATTTGATTCCCTTGTTCATTTAACCAATCAAACAAATAAGACTGATAAACCAAAATGGTCTAGCATTTAGTCAACTTATTCTAACAATTTATGTATAACTCCTGAGAAAAATGTAGCAATTAAAGCTTGTTAGTGCGAAGTAACAAAGGAAAAGGTTTACTTGTTCCGGGGGCTAACTTGTTCCGCCACTGTGTGTAGGCTACTTTTTGCGCATTTAAGGGCCCAAGGTGAATTTGTGTCCAGGGCCTGTGCTCATGATCCGTCCATGCAGACACACACACACACAGACACACACACTCACAAGGTGTAATTCTTGTCATTTGTGCTTTTGACTTAATTAGTATTTTAGACAAAAACTCACCAAAGATCCAGCCCATGACCAGAGACTCAAACATAGCCAAAAAGAAAACACAAGCACCATTGCAGGCGTAGTATTCAATGAACTGGAAGGCGTAGATTCCTCCCTGCAGAGAACCCATAGACATGTGTGTTAACTCTTGATCTGCTCAGACTGTTTGTTTACAATTCATTACATCTGCTGTATTTACTCAACTGCCTTTCTCTGTCAGTTTTGGCTCTGATAAAAAATCACATCCTCCTTTCAAGTCAATGTTTTCATGTCTAACCTGTGTGATGAAAATCAGGTTTGTGAGGAGGCAGGAGACACAGAAGAAGAGGGTGAAGAGTTCTCGCCAAACTCTTCTTCGCAGCAGCGTGGGGAACAAGTCAGTCACGGAGGTTATAATGCTGTCAAAGATTACAAACTAAAGAAAGAGAGAGAGAGACAGTGAGATACAGGGCACTAGTCGTCTTAAAGAGTTAATGAAAATGTTATCATCTTGAACGTCTGAGGATGAAGAAGACCTCACTTGAAATCAAAAATTGATCGAAAGAAACAAGACATTTTAATCACATTTTTGATTCCTACCACTGAAGTCATGTGTCATACTCACCTGTGAGTCCACGCCCAGCAGGAAAAGCATGATGAAGAAGCTGACAGCCCAGAGCTGAGGCAGGGGCATCATGGCTACTGCTTGGGGATATACAATGAACGCCAAACCAGGACCTATGCAATAAGAGTATACAGGATAATGAATGGTATACAAATGTTCAAAAACAAAGCCAATGTTTTGTTCTAAGACAATGGGACAACAGGAATATGTTTCATGTGTTGTGATGTGAGCTGATTTGATTGTATTATTGTAAAACCTACATTACATTTGTGAAAATGCTGTTCAGACTATTACAATTAATTAAGAATTTAGATAGATAGACAGATAGAAGCCTTTATTTAGACCTGCTACTGTATGTGCCCTGTTTACAGACAACATAATACAGAGTACAGAAAAATACAGGAACAGTGACAGCGTGGAGACAACAATGACAACGTACAAACCTACAGTCAACGAAAACAGTAATCAGTGGCGTCCTTTCAGCAAAAGCCAAGGTATGGCAAGGTACCGTGGAAATTTTTTTTTTCTTTTTCAAATCAGTTGTGCAATAGTCAATTTTGTGAGTCAATACAATTCATTTTATATGACATTAATTAATCAAGGTAATGAATGAAGGAGTCAACTACAGTATTGAAGTATACTTATTTTTTAATTGAATATGAACAACAAGTGCTTCAGGACCTCATCCGGGTAATGAGCACAGATTCTTGGTCACCTGAGTGGATAACAGTTCAGTGGAGATGGAGCAGGGGCAGGACAGGTGCCATGTGGGTTGATGCTAGAAAGCCTAAATAAAAGGTGCTAGAAAGCCTAATTAACAAATAAAAACAAGATTTTAGGTTGTAATTTTTTTTCCCTCCAGAAACAGAGCAGTGTAAGAAATGTGTTTTGCCTTTGTGAAATCTAATAATAACAATATGGATCATAATATTTCTATAATTACAGTATATCATAAAGATCACCTTATAACAGATAGATGCATCAATGCATCAGAGGGTAACGACGGAGTTTCATCTTGGCGAAGTCGTCCACCAGATCATCCATGTTAAGAGATTTAACTAACTTCTGCTCTACTGCCATGAGCATGAGGTGAGTCAGCCTCTCATCGCCCATGGTGGTCCTCAGGTATGTCTTCACGCGATTGAGCACAGAGAAGAAGCGTTCATTGGAGGCAGTAGAAACAGTTAAGGTGGCCACAATCCTGAAAAGCTTCACCACTTCTGAGAAGGCCTCAGGCAGGGTGTTAAGCTTCGAGAGAGAGGCAAGGATGCCATTACCATCACCATCTTCTTCATCCTCTTTCTCCATGGATAGGAATGCTTTTGCTGAGTGGCACTGGGCCTGGAGCAGTGTGGTGTCAATATGGCTCTCATACAGGTTGGCAAACTCTGCAATAGTAGATGCATCCATGAACATAGGAGAGTTAACATCAAATGCCTGGATGGAGGAGATGAGACCCTCATTCTCAGAAAACCGCCGTGTGAATTCAGTGACGAACCGATCAAGGATCTCAAAGAACATATTCCTATTCTCGTCACCCTCTTCTGTCTGTCTCTGGCCAGTGGTGGACTCCAGGAGGAAACCTACCAGTGCTTTACTGACTCTCTGCTGTCGGGGAATGGGGGCGTCAGTCTGTAGGCCTACTTTTGAGGCAAATGCCTTGGCATCATGCAGTGTGGCCTGCCACTCACTCTCTGACCTCATGGTCTCGAGTAGGGCTTTGGTACTCTTTATGAGAGTTGCGGCTCTGGAGATGACCAGACCTCCAGTCTGAAGCTGCTCTGACAACCCATCACCGATAGGACTCTCTCCAGGGCATGCAGGTGGAGGACAACAGGTGGAGGACTTTCAACTTCAGCCCTGCTGCTCCTACCGAGCCTTCTGCATGAGCCGCCATTGTTGCATCCAGCACTGCTAGTATAGCTTCATACCGCAGCTTGATCTTCTGGACAGCTCTGTACCAGTAGAGCCACCTGGTGGTACAGGTGCGCTCCAGTTGTAGTACTTTTTGGGCAAGATGTGTTTGTGCTTCAAGAAAAACGGTGTGCCTAGTATTACTGTTTGCAATTAAATTGAACAGTGTTTGTACAATATTTAAAAACTCAGACATTTGAGGTATGTCACTAATAGAATTCACCAGTACGAGGTTCAGTCTGTGGGCATGGCAGTGAATGTACACTGCATGTGGCACTTCTTCTCGAATCCTGGCCTGCACTCCTCTAACACTGCCTCTCATCACACTGGCCCCATCATAACACTGTCCCACACATAGCTGCATATCAATGCCTTGACTGGATAGTTCCTCACATATGGCTGATGCCAGAGACTTTGCAGAAAGGTCCTGCATATGATATTTGCCAATAGCCCTTTCTTTTATGTGACCATGCAGTGTGTAATGGATCAATATTGCTAGCTGCTCCTTTTTGGATAAATCTTTAGTCACATCAACTAAGATGGAAAAATATCCTGCTTCTTTCACTTCGTCAACAATTATCTTTTTGATCTTCTCTCCAAAAACCTTAATCATCTCATTTTGGGACTCTGGCGATAGTGTCCATAACGTCTGTCCTGCCTCAGTGCCCCCCCCACCCTTTTTGCCACTCTCTGCTACCAAGAGATCAATGACCTCAAGGAAATTCCCCTTGTTGTCTGCCTCATCCTCTTCACTGTGCCCTCGGATGGGAAGGCCCTGACGACCCAGCAGGGATGTTACATTGAGCAGTGCTTTAAGGTGATCTGTTCTTCCGAATCTCCTCTGACCTGTTGGAATCTATAGCAGTTGCTATAGACTGTCTGTGCCCTGCACTTATGGCTTTAAAATCAGCCCATCCCACAACTGCACTGATGTGCCGCTTGCTTTTGCTGTTCTCTCTAAGTTGGCTCTGTATATTCTTCCAGCAGGAAAACCCCTCGTCGATAAAGACTCTGTTTCCAAGCCTGTCCCCTTAGGCAGTTGACACCCCACCAAAGTGCCTGCACGTGAAACAAAATACACTGTCCTTTTGCATGGAGTACTCAATCCATTCATGTTCCTTGTAAATCTGTGTGTTAAACCTTCTCCCTTTCCTCATAGGGAATTGGCTCAAAATGGGTTGTACTGGGTTGTTGTTTTTCGATTTGCTTGCTATGTCTTCACTGCCTTCAACTGCACGGTCACACTCAGTAGGCCTACTGTCAGCTGAACCTGGTTCAATCTCCTTTGAAACAAAACAGATTTAGCTATTCTCAACTCTATCAAGTATGGGATTACTGAATTGTGAACTGCACTGTTAAAATCACCATTATTGTAAGACCTCATCGTTGTCCCTGGACTTGTCTTTCCTGCCTTTGGATCTCCTGCTGCCCTCTCCTGACCAAAGAAG
Source organism: Borostomias antarcticus (assembly GCF_949987555.1). Taxonomy (NCBI): domain Eukaryota; kingdom Metazoa; phylum Chordata; class Actinopteri; order Stomiiformes; family Stomiidae; genus Borostomias; species Borostomias antarcticus. Next base: position 17,594,991 of record NC_140248.1, read on the forward strand.
GTCCTTATGTTCTTTTCTTTTTCTTTTTTACCTGCCATGCCTAGCAGTCACCTAGTAAAAGTGAGACATCAAAAGAATGTTTGCACTGCACACATAGGACTATAACTTACTCGTACACAAATTTGTGTTAGGCTACTGGCCTCAATTTAGTACAATTCCTACTGTAATTGTTGAGAATAGACATGGTTACCATACAAACGTGTTATTTAGTGAAGAACCGGACCAATTGTGAAGCTAAAAGCTAGCCAGTTAGCTAGCTAGCTTGTCAATGTTATCTAGCTAGCTAGCTAGTTTGTTAGCTTCAAATCGCAGGTGACATTAGGTCAGTTTTTTCACTAAATAACATATTAGAACATGTTTGCATGACATGGACTTGTTTATTATTACATTTGAACCAACAGTATTGGCGTGTATATCATTTGTTTACCCACCTGGACATCGCAGGTGACATTAGGTCAGTTTTTTCACTAAATAACATATTAGAACATGTTTGCATGACATGGACTTGTTTATTATTACATTTGAACCAACAGTATTGGCGTGTATATCATTTGTTTACCCACCTGGACAACAATGAGGCTTGTTAACTCCAATATAGCCAGAGCAGAAATCTTGAGTTTTCAAAACGGAGGCTGGCAGGGAAAGCTCATGAATATCCAAAATAGGCTATAGGCTGGCTGGTGGTAAGCAAAGTTCATGAATATTCATAAGAGGAACGCTCAACTACAGTGGCTGGCTGGTGGGTGGGCTGAGATAAAGCCAGAACTTTGTTGTTGTTGTTGTTGTTGTTTTTTTAAGCCAAGGTATGGCGAGTGCCATACCTTGCCATACCCAAACGACGCCACTGACAATAATACAGTAGGAGTACGAAAAATACAAAAGTAGTGATATGTACATGGGTACAGAGTAGAAGAATTATTAAAGTACAGTAAGGAAATGACTAGCATCAATGACATTTGCAAACTACAGTCCCATAGGTATAAGTGAATAACTATGTGTGTTTGCAGGGGAATAAGGGATGGGAGCTTGTTTTGTTGTGTTTTTCTAAAAGGAGTTCCTGAGTTTAGAGCCCATAATGTGAAAAGCAGCGTTTACCCAATTTGTTTTAACTGTAGGGATGTTTAATGCTAGTGGTACGTGTGAGCTGGTGGGATAGTTTGAAACATGAAATGAGAAGAGCAGAATAGGTACAGAGGTGCTTTGGCAATGAGGGCTCTATATTTAAATAAGACTCCATGTTGTATTCTCAGTTCAAGGGATGGCCACTCTAATTTTTGGTATTTACACTATAAGAATCTAATTTGTAAATGTCTTTAGGATTTACACTAACTGTCCTAACCTATCAGAACACCAAATCAGAGGTTATTTTATTGCAATACCTGACTCTGCCACCATTTCCATTGGAACACCCAGTTTCTGGGACATGAATCCAAGAACTGAGAAGATGGCAAACCCCGCAACAAAACTGGTGCCGCTGTTCAGCAAGCTCAGCCACAGACAGTCCCTACACACAAAAGACAGTAGGCTTGTTAAAATTCTAACTAATCACAAAATATCTGCACATAATCTGTGTTCAGACTCATGGTTGTGTGCACTCACTTGTAACAGTTGTTCTTGTTTTTGTTAAAACTCCCCAGAACTATTAGGCTTCCTCCTCTTACACTGTATGAGAAGAATACTTGATTTCCAGCCTCCAACCACACCTGTTGGGATTACAGTTCATCAAGTCAAAGTTCATAGCCAAGACCATAACTCCCAAAACGGAAGTTGTTAGTACCCAATTTGAGATCTTAATCAGTTATGCCTTCAGACAGATGGGTTACCTGAGGGTCTGCCAGACGAGCCAGGTCAGGATAGAGGTAAAAGTAAATGCCATCCCAAGCTCCTGGTAGAGTCAACCCTCTCACCAGCAGTATCAAGAGCATCACATAGGGAAACGTGGCTGTAAAATACACCACCTACAAATAAAAAGAGAATAGAGAGAATAGACTAGAATCACTGAAAATTAGGTGGGGAAGGTTACAGACATTTGACAGATTGTATGATGATATGATTTATACTTTTGGAAATCCAAGGTTAGTGTTTTTATTTTGACTTTAAGTCATTTGAATGCATGGTTCTGTACCTTGCCTGTGGACCGGACTCCCTTCCAGATGCTGAAGTAGCAAGCAGCCCAGCAGGCGATGAGACACAGCAGCAGCTCCCAGCTCACACTGCCCACCTCCTCTATGCCCCCAGACATGGCCAACACCCGACGCCTGCGCTTGAGAACAGATGGGTTATGTGTAAAAATGAACAAGGAAGGGTGAATAAGAGTCTGGGCGAGGATGTTAACAGCTGCACATCAGATTCCTGATGTGTACTCACTCCCAGAACTCTGTGGCAGCTGATGTGGTGTTGACTGCTAAGGTCCAGTTGACTGTGTGATTGGTTGCAGTGAGGTCCACACATGTATCTTAGATCAACAGGGAGAATAGGATAGGGTTAACTTAATCAATTCTGTCTCGGTTCGCATTTTGGTGCAACTATGGGCATCAATCCATATCAATTGATTCAGGCATTACTATTACTGTCATTTAATGTGAGGGGTTCGGCAGTGCACCAGTGTTCAACCTGGAATAATATACTACCTGAGTTCCAGGTGTTTCCACAGCTGGCCCAGGGTAGTAGGGTTCTGAAGGAGAACACCAGGTAGAAGAGAGTCCAGGCTAGGATGATGATGTAAGCACTGTCGTAGAAATGGATGAGTAGCCACGCATAGCCCAGCCCTGAGATATGAATACAGATGTAGATCAAGTTGAACTTTGCATTTTGTCTCATATTATCTTTTGTTCTTATCTGGACATTTGCTTTCCATCGTTCTTTGTTCAGAAATGAGTGGAGCTGTTTGCACTGATTAACTGTACCCTTATGGTGAGAGTAGAAATAAAGACTGGACTTCATGGCTGCTCAAACCAACTGAAAATACATTCTAGACAATAAAAGGTTCATGTGGATCTCAACTCACCTTGTGCAAGTGGACAAAGTTTCTTCCAACAGGTGACAATGCCCTCCTGGGTGTACTGACCAATTGTTGTGTTAAGAAGGAACAGAGGTATGCCCAACACCCCAACAGATACCACATAAGGTAGTAGAAAGGCCCCTGAATATCATCAAACAAAGACAAGTGCACATTTCAGAAACACATCATGAAGCGTTGGAAGTAAATACGTAGAAAACAAATGTTGGAACAAACACCTGAAACTGTCCAAGCCATTGTTGGAGCTGGTTTAGGGAGTGGTGGACTCTCCAGCCATTCGTGTGTATGTTTCGGCATTGCCGCCTACCCAGTGTGATGTGTCTGTCTCACTGCATGACTAATAAAGATGTTTGTTTTGGAATGTACAGTATGTAGTTCCCTGGGCCCGGTACTACGAAGCTAGTTCAACATAACCAGGATAACTTTTCGCTAGTTCGCTCGAGTAAACCAAACAACCACAATCACGGATAAACGGTACCACGACAGTGGCTGTGAACTCGTTAAGTAGTAATCGGGCCGATTCTGGCTAAGTGTCAGCGCACTCAGCTGTGTTCTGGCAGCAGCTCACCTAAACTGACCCAGATCTGGCCTAATAATGGCTGCCAGATTTGGCTAGGTTTTGGGTGTGTGGTCCGGATTTTTGCCATTATTGGGCCAAACCATTTTGGCTACCTAGGTACCCAGCTGGTCCAATCTAGCTATGAGCTTGTTCACGGTAAAAGGGGAGGTATTTGCACTAAATGATCAATCGCATACCTTAATGGGTATTCGGACGTGGCCATGGACAGGCAAACAATACGCAATTCCGTCCACCGCATTTTACACAAGAGGAGCAATGTTATAGAAATTGTTATGTCTGATATTCTATTAATCAAACAAAGCATTATTACTAACTGTTGTCTCTTTATTCACAGGTGCTGCGTGCGGACACATCCATGGAACCACCAACCGGCTCAGCGGGGAATGCTGGGAACTGTAGTTCTAATGTTATTAACTCATAACATCACAGAAATGTGACCTATATAATCCAGGTGCAACAGTCACTGCTGCCAAAGGCAGGAAGGAAAGCTGGAAAAATACTACAGACTGCCTATGTTTTATCAATATCCTCATGAACACGAGGGTGTTGGCTAGATCTTTGGGCTATGTGTATTCTTATGGCGTGTAAAGTAATTGTAGCCTACATTAGATACCTATTTATCTTATTCTTTCAGCTGCAACCCAGCGGGCCTTGCAAGGGGCGCTTAAATACAGAAATGTAGGCTATAATTTTTTAATAGTTTCAGGTTGGAGTAGACAATATTAAGATAAAACATATTAGGATGGAAAAAGTGAAGCTGGAGGTGGAGAAGTAAAAAAGGTATTTCTGAGAAAAAAGCTATTTCAGTAGTCCTAGGCCTAAAACGGCATTGATTGCCAGGCATTGGTGCTATAACAACTCAACTTAAATGTAGCCTACTTCTCTTTGTTTGTTTGTTTGTCTAGTCTAATAGATCAACAATAAAGACTTTGAATAAAAAATGATTGTTTTTAACACTGAATTTAAAAAAAATATTGTTTTACTTGGTTCTCCAGTGTGCAGGACTGTAAACGCACAAGTTATGGCAAAATATAGCTCAAGCAGCTGACTAAGTCATCTGCAATCTTGATATCAGGAAAAGCCAAAGAGGGTATTCTTGGTCTGTAAAAAGTCTTCTTAAAATAACCTCTCATTATTCGCGCACTTATTTTTAATTCACACACTGAAGTTCCTTATGGGATCTAAACATCCATTATGGCATGCCAAGTAAATTGGTCAGTCAAAGGGCAGTGCTTCATACGTTTTGAACTGTAATCCGGAACTTCCTGCTCCGGAGCAGGTTAGCTCGGTAGCATAAAGTTGTCGCTCTAACCCCGTAATCCTGTTTTGTAGTACAGGGCCCTGTTGTGGAGCCAATATTTAGTTGAAAGATGAGATATCTCCAAATAAATTCAGACTAGTTGTAATTTCCGTTGAGGGAATCTCAAACTGAATGGCAACAGTAGTTCCTCCAATCATGCATACAGAGACAGCTCTATGGTTTAGGGGGCCCTGAGTGGATTTGGGCCCCCCATTTTAAGAACAGGGGCATGCATGCATAGTATAGTATATAGGGGTGTGCCCGAATACGAATACGGTATTCGGATGAGCACAAATAGTAGCTTTTTCCCGAATAGTAAATTCGTACGAATATTGTAAAAAAAAAAAATCGGGAGGGGGGAGAACAGTCAAATACTGTATGAGCGAGCGTTCTGTCTGCTTGTTGACATGACACGACGAGGGAGAGAGAGAATGAGATAGAGAGAGAGAAAGAGGCGCACGCGCTTGCAGTCTCGCACCTAGACGTCTAGACGTCACACGGAGAGGGAGAGAACGTTTGGAGCGCGCTGAGAAGCCAGATAGTAGGCAGGCAACGAACGTTAGCAGCACCGAAGGCTTTTCTCCCTAGTTAACTGGTTTATTGAGACAGTTATTGGATTTTGTTTTCTTGTCGTAGCCTACCTGCTGCAATAGCCTATGTGAAGTGAACCGTAGCGTTTGTTTGAGCAGAGGAGGACCGGTAGCTAGCTTGTTAGCTCAGTGTAGTATATCTATATACTACACAAGAAGAGATGTGTTTACAATTGTAGTAGCCTAAATCAGACACCATGCAGTTAGATACATTTTTGAAAAAGCCAGTTGACAGAATATCAAGGCAACAGGAGGAGGATTTCAGATATTGTATAATGTCCTCCAGGGTTTTATGGTTGATTGGATAAAACTGTGTAATGATATTGATTTGAAGTGGACAGTGGGACAACACATATCCTGTACCTGATATGGAGGCACTGACGTGCATTTCTCAGCTCCAAATTATAAATGCGAAGTATCTCTTTATAGATGTCATAATTAACATGGAGATATGTTTTACGCCACCTGCGTTCAGCTTTACTCTTTTTTCTATTCTGACCAGCGTGGCGTTTCTCCATGGAGATAATTTCTTACCAGAGACCACCTTCACCTTAGTGGGCTTAATTGCATCAATAATAATTTTAATTTTATAATTGAAATTATCTACAAGCTCATTGACTGAAACCCAAGAAAGGGCAGGTGTGGATGAGAAAGCCTGAGTAAATATTTCACTGGTGTTTTCAGTACCGTTTTGTGATGACCTCTGAACTTTTGTGTGCATGGAGATAGTACTCTCAACAAAAACACAGGAATGATCAGAGAGCGCAACATCAGACACCTCAACCTTAGAAATATTCAGATCTTTGGTAATGATCAAGTCCAGAGTGTGTCCCTTGTTGTATGTGGGCTCCTTCACATGCTGAGTCAGTCCATAGTTATCAAGGACACAACATAGTTATTTAGCCCCTCTGTCCTGAGGGATGTCAACGTGGATGTTAAAATCACCAACAATAAACACACTGTCAAAGTCAATACAGATAATAGACAGCAGTTCAGCAAAGTCATCAAAAAAGTTTGGACAGTATTTAGGTGGCCTGTAGATGTTGATGCATGAAATATGGCTTGAGAAGAGGAGTTCAACTGAAGTGCCACATATTCAAAGGAACCAACATTTCTGTAACACATCTGCTTACATTGGAGGTAGTCATTAAACAAAATGGCAACTCCACCTCCTTTCTTATGCACTCTAGCCTCACTCATAAAGCTGAAGTTGGGAGGGGTTGACTCAATAAGAACAGCTGCACTATTACCTTGGTCTAACCAAGTTTCAGTTAAAAACATGAAATCAAGATTGTGCTTGATAATAAAATCATTGATTAAAAATGTCTTTCCTGCTAGAGACCTGACATTTAATAAAGCTAAATTTAGTGTTCTAAAGGTATTATCTGCCCAGTTTTATGTGATAGTTTGTGGCTAACGGAGACAAGGGTGAGTTGGATGGGGTCTGGGGGGGTGAGGGAGATGGATGCTCACAGGCTGGTGCCAGGGGGAGAGTGAGGACTCTTCCTTGTGGCTCGGGTGTCTCCTATAATCAAAACTTTGTTGAGGCAGGGGCCGAGGCAACTCTCCTTCAAGGTTTCTGCCATGTTGTGTTATGTCTTCCTCCTGTCTTGTTGCCTCTTGACCTTGGCAGAGGGAACAGATGGATGACGCAGGACAGAAAAGGTTGGAGGTAAACAGTTTTACTCCTGACTTGATAAGGCAGAGTCCATTTGCCTTAAAAAGATGTCTGCGCTCCCAGATAAAGTTGAAATTCTCAATGAAGTACACTGAATGGATGGTACATGCAGTTGAAAGCCACATGTTCAGTGCCAACAGTCTGCTGAATCGCTCAGCCCCTCTTCTGACTGGTGGTAGAGGACCACTGATAAACACCTCAGCCTTCAGAGAACTGACTGTGTTCAACAGATCAATAAAGTCTTGTTTGAGAACTTCAGACTGCTGTTTCACAACATAATTTGTCCCTACGTGCACTATGATGTTTTTCACATTTGGATGTGTTGCCCCGATATGAAAGATTCTTTCTGTCATGTCAGCGACCATATCCTTGGGAAAGCAGAGTATTTTGGTGTTTTTACTGCACATGCTTCTTACATGTTTTACAGTTTAGTCACCTACAATCAGAGTTTAGCCTTTTACTTTCTGATTTACTCTCAGTCCTTACCCTGCTGTGTGAAGATGAGATGTGATCCAGGTCATCAGACGGAGATGCAGGTTCCGGCAACAGTGGGGCAAATTTGTTCTCCAGTTGTACACTTGGTTGTCGGGGAGGTTTTTTGCTGGCTCTGCCTTTTGCAGCTGTCCACGGTTGTGTCCTACTAAGGACAGGGGTTGAAGAGGCACTCTGCCTAGATGATAATGCAGGCCAGCCAGTCTCATCACAAATCTCCGGGCGCTGGGCTCTACCTGTTACCCCTTGACCACATGTAGTGCTCATTCCAGATGGGGGAGCTGCGTGAAACATATTGTTAATAAATGCAGAATAAAGGATTAACCTTAATAATGCATTGTCTCGCTTTAGATCCACTACTGCAAAATTGCATAGTTAACTGTTAATAAGTGCATAATAAAGGATTTATTAACCTTAATAATGCATTGTCTTGCTTTAGATCCACTACTGCAAAATTGCATATGTGCATAATTAACTGTTAATAAATGCATAATAAGTGCATAATAGCAGACTATAAACAGTTAACAAGCTTCTTATAAGTGCTTATAAATATATTATAATCCAACAATAAACGTGTTTATTATGCTATTATTAAACACTTGTATAGTCTTATTTACGCATAATAATGTCTTATAAGAATGTTATAAGGATTTATAAGGTTCCTTATTTCCTATTAACTAACGTTTATAATCTATCAATAAGCGTGTTTATTATGCCATTATTAAACATTAATATAGTCTTATTAACACAATGTTTTATAAGCATCTTATAAGGACTTATAAGGTCCTTATTACCTATTAATTAACACTTATTACGGATGGTTACTATAAAGCGCTTCCCACAGCTCTCATGTTTCTTGGTAGTCTTGTTGGTGCTAATAGCCGTGTATTAGCATGCTCTTGACAATTGTTTTGAATCTATGGTAAGGTGGTGTCATTCCAAGTTAGTCCATTGACTTCCATGCTCACTTCTAAACGGTTAATTTTGGTTTCCAGCACTGTAATCTTGTGCAGAAGTTTGTGTAAGTCCTCTGTGGAGAAGGGGGGCATCTTGCTGCCATGCTCACATTATGGTGAGAAGGTAATAAAATGTTGAAATATGTCAACAGCCGACTATATCTATAAAAAATTCAGTCCCAGTGATTCTTAAGGAGCCGCTGCTCATACAGTAGTTTCTTACAGAAGAAAAGTAAGAATATCAGCAGAAAAATGCTAGCAAAGGCGAGAGCAAGCAGGAAGCATAGGACTGGAATGAGTGCTGATAGCAATCATAAAAATTCCGAAGTACAGGTCTTGACATTAAAGGACAATGCTCGTTTTTGACAACCTGGACCTTATTTACGACATATTATAAGACGTTTGACTCACCGAGATCACTTTGGTGTAGTTCAGAGGCATTTAGAAGAAATGTAAAATCCAGCGCGAGCCAGTATACAGTATGCATGTAATGGTGGTGGTGGGGGCACCGAGAATGCAGTTTCTAAAAATCTATTTTCTGCCGCGAAACGGTTGTTTTCATCAATCTGTCTTTATGAATCGCTAGTTGTGCTTACATAGAGCGTAGGCCTGATTTTTAGAAACTGCATTCTCGGTGCCCCCACCACCGCCATTACATGGATATACTGGCTCGCGCTGGATTTTAAATTTCTTCTACATTCTTTATTTTTCCATTAAATACGGTGTTGTTATTAATGATTATGATAATAAGGCATTAATAAGGGCATGACAATGAGGCTACAATGTTTACTAATATTGTATATGCCCTATACAGTGCATTACCAGTAAAATAAACTTACTCAGGGAAGTCTGTGACAATCCCCCCCCCCCCCCCCCAATCTTTTACATGTAAATACCAATGTAAAAACAAATTATGCTGATTATGCAAATTGCCCAATGTGCAACTTTTAGCAACCAAGTTCAGTTTCATCCACTAGGCCTATAGATGACATTTCAGTCATTAAGGTTTAGGGTACAAGAAATTTCCACTAGACTACAAACCATCTGGCGGCATCAGTTTAACGCAGCGCCTCTCAGGCATCGAGAATGAGTCTGTTATACATTTTTATACTTTTCCAATCGGACAACTGAAGGAGGAATTCATTTTTGCGGATATTAATACATATTGATTCCTTTCTTCTTTTTTTTTTACTTGTCCGTCGGACAACTGCAGGAGGAAGTCCACTTGTTATGGCAGGTTCTATTCTATTCTGAAATGGACCATCTGCAAAGTCACCTTTCAGGTCCGACTGATATACATTTTTTAAAGGTTTTGGGCAGAAGAACATAATTCATGTGAAGCACTTTGAATTGCCTGGTTGCTGAAATGTGCTATACAAATAAACTTGCCTTGCTTTGAGGACAGTGAATAGTGACTAGTAATTAATAAAGTACTATTATCAAATTGTTTCCATTAAGACTGAAATATTTCCTACTTTGGAATACTGACTACTGACTAAAAAATGATTTTCAAAGCATTAAAATATCACATGTTATTTCTCAGACAGGTCATAATGGCAAAGTATCTAGCATGCTCACCTCCTCCGTTCCTATAGCAGAGATAGGGGAACCTCCATACATTCCCCAGGCCAACTATAGTTCCAGTAGTAGTTAAAATATACTCAGTCTTAGACCCCCACTGATCCCTCTTTTCAACATGATTGTGTTCTTCATCGTGTTCCACCTCGGCCATCTTCTCTCCAGCTCCCTGTTCTGCATTCTCTCTCCTGTTTGCCTCAGACTCTTATATAGAAGCCCATTTCCTCCCAAGAAAAAAAAGGATTTGTAACCTGGAAACAAGGGCAGGTCCAGCCTGGCTTGTGCGTGGCTGGCTTGTTTCTGTTCAGGACTGGTAGGAAGGAAGCTAGAAATGCCACTTCAATAGCTGTGAATTGAAATGATATGAAATAATGTCTGATCGATTAAGATAGGTCTTGTCACCTGGACACATCCGTTCCAATGCTAATCCAGCACAATAAGAGCAGGATAGCCAGTTATCTCATGGGCTCACAACAACTAGCAGCAGCTTCCATAACATTAATGGTAGCGGTCAGTGGCTAAAGCAGTTACACTGATGATTCCTGTAACATTAGCTGTTTTGCTGCAATTGGTTCAACTTCTGTTTCTGAACAAAGGTAAGGGATAAAAAGATTGGAGTGAAAGGATGAACGTGTGGAGGTTTGGGGAATCGTCCCCTAAAGTCATCTGTAACCCAGCACCCCTAGTGGTGGTACTGCACACAGATCTGTTATCAGTTATTATCAATAAACAGTGCACCAGTATTCTCAGAAGCCCTAGTTCGCTCTGGAGACAAGGGCGTCGAGCAGCACTAATGAAAGGAGACACACATACGCAAGGAATGTAGTAAAAGGTAAGAATTAAATAGTCTTTTAACAACCATAAAGATATGTCTCACATAACATCACAACTGCACACTTCCAAAGCACACAAGAAAATAACTCTTCTCTTTTTGATTTGATTCAGGTTTCACCTGTCAGTTAAGGTAAGTAAGTAATACTTTGTCCTATTTAATGGTTTCTATTATTTTGTGTTAGTTCAGTTTGATAGTGCCCTATTTATCTGTATTTAGTTTAGTTTTGTGTCCTATTTATCTGTGTTTAGTTTAGTGTCCTATTTATCTGTGTTTTCTCAATCAATTATTCAATTACAGTATATCACAATAACCAAATATCTCACAAGACAATTGGTATCTTTCAATAAAGGAAACTTAACACCAGTAACTTCAACAATCTCTAATAAAGAACAAATATATGCAACTGCATCAATGTCAGTACTGTACTCAAGGTGGGCTAGTTCAGTCCAGGCATTAACTAGTCTGGCTTAACGGGTGTAGGTTTTGGCAATAAACCTTGTCATTCGTTGTCACACTGCCCAATCAGTGGCGAGACTGGCGACGCAAATTAATCTGATTGGGATCAGGCATCTGCGTGTAAAGCAAGGGATTCTACCAAGGTGATACAAGGGTCACTAGACTCATTCTCTGGAACTTGTCAGAGTAGATGACAACCACACAGTACTTGGACCACTTCTGGCGTCATATGGGTGAGTCCCTCATCCTCAAGAGAATGGTGCAGGGTGAATTGATGAATCCTTTCACGTTCCTTTTGCGACGGAAGATCATTCATAAGGTCTCCATGGGGGCGTCTCGATAGACCGTCCGTGTCTAGGTTTTGTTTCCATGCGTGACCTCCAGGAAAATTGTCGATGATCTTTCTCTGCCTCGATTGTAGAGGGTGGATTAGTGGGGTTCAGGAGTTCCTCAAAGTGCTCCTTCCAACGCTCAACGACCTCAGTTGAGGTACACAGCTTGGATGGGGCCACACAGTGTCGGATGGTCTTCCAGAAACACCTTGGTGCCGACCGAAAGTCCTTCTCCATGGTTTCTCCGAACTCCTCCCACACCCGCTGCTTTGCCTTGTTCATGGCCGAAGCTGCAGCCTTCTGGGCCCGTCGATACCCTGCAACTGCTTCTGGGGTCTTCCAGCCTAACATGTCTCGGAAGGCCTCCTTCAGTCGGACGGCTTCCCTGACCACCGGTGTCCACCACGGTGTCCGAGGGTTACCGCCCTTTGAGGTACCTATGGCCCTCAGGCCACAGCTCCCAGCCGCAGCTTCAGCAATGGAGGCTTTGAACACCTGAGAAGCTCCGCCAGAGGTGGCAGTTGAATTCTCTCTGGATGTCTGGAGGCTCCTGTCCTCCAGACATTCCCAGTTTACCCTCAATACACGCTTGGGTTTTCCAGGTCTGTCCAGAGGCTTCCCCCGCCATCGAACCAAGCTCACCACCAGATGGTGATCAGTGGACAGCTCTGCCCCTCTCTTCACCCGAGTGTCCAAAACACATGACCTCAGATCAGATGATACGATAACAAAATCGATTATCGACCTTCAGCCTAAGGTGTTCTGATGCCAAGTGTATTTGTGGGCATCCTTGTATTCGAACATGGTGTTTGTTATGGACAAACCGTGACTAGCACAGAAGTCCAACAGCAAAACACCACTCGGGTTATGATCGTGGTGGCCATGCCTCCCAATCACGCCCCTCCAAGTGTCTCCATCATTGCCCACATGCGCATTGAAGTCCCCCAATAGGACAGTGGAGTTCCCTGCAAGAGCCCCAAATAGGACTCCACTTAGGGTCTACAAGAAGGCCGAATACTCCGAACTGCTGTTTGGTGCATAAGCACAAACCACAGTCAGAGTTTTCCCCCCAACAGTCCTAAGGTGCAGGGAGGCGACCCTCTTGTCCACTGGGGTGAACTCCAGCACAGAGGTGCTCAGCTGGGGGCTAGCTAGTATAGCCACACCTGCCTTACGCCTCATACCGTGAGCAATTCCGGAGAAGAATAGGGTCCATCCCCTATCCAGGAGTTTGGTTCCGGCGCCGGTGCTGTGCGTGGAGGTTAGCCCCACCAGGTGTAACTGGTATCGCTCCACCTCCTTCACAAGCTCCGGCTCCTTCCCCCCCAGCGAGATGACGTTCCATGTCCCCAGAGCCAGCCTTTGCCGCCCTTTTTCTACCATCGTACATATTGCTGTAATGCCCCCACGTCCCCATCTCTTAAAATCATCATCTTTCCCCGGATGAAATCTATCTAAATGAAACTATCGTGCGTTAACCACCTCAAAATCCTTATCTCTTTCTCTAATTTGTATTTGTTTACTACCATGTAGCAAATATTTAGCAATCCAGAAAAGTAAGTTAGTCGAATTGTCAAACATCGTTTGGAAACGCGTTGACATATCATCTGTGCATCTAAAATAATTGGCTTTAGAAAGGTGGAACATTTAGAACAAAGCCAATACATGACCAGTGACCAACAGGTTTCTGAGTGAGCAGCTTTGGAATATCAAGGTAGTTGGTCTGGTTCTCTGGTCAGGTTGTTGTAACTGGTCTGTAGCTGGTCTGGTTCTCTGGTCAGGTTGTTGTAACTGGTCTGTAGCTGGTGTATTTCTCTGGTCAAGTTGTTGTAACTGGTCTGTAGCTGGTGTGTTTCTCTGGTAAGGTTGTTGTAACTGGTCTGTAGCTGGTTTCTCTGGTCAGGTTGTTAACTTCCAGAGGGCCGGGTGATACTATGAACAACACCCAGTCAGAGCTGGTCGCCTTCTTCATCATCCAGGACCTGGTCAGTCTGGGGGAGAAGATGAGGGTTTGTCATCTTACTGGTGGCCTATGTTATCATCCTGGGGGGCAACAGCATAATCATCTTCCTGGTACGCAGATAGAAAAATAGACATTTTGTTCTACTTTTTCCAACATTTTGCTTCTTTTCATCTCTGTTGATTCATCCACATATTTTAGTAGAAGTTTGTAGGATTTAGCAATGCTACTCAATTTGCCATAGTACTGTATGTCCGAATCACAAAATGTCCCTCAAAATACAAACCATACTGTATGCATTTGTTCTAATGATAATGTAATTTGAGTTTGTTCCTACTGTCCCGCCTTCTGTGAGGTGACTGGTGTGTGGTAACACATGTGTACACATCATTGTTGATTTTCGTTGTCTTTTATTATTGTCCTTATCCAGCTCTGCGTTGTGTTTTGTTTGTTGTGGTGTTCCACGCCCCCCCTTCTTCCTTCTAGACAAAACTGTCTCTCTGGTCAATACGGCCTTGCAACCAAGATAGGCTGAGACGCCTGGCTCCCTAAACAATTGGTGTTTTTGTACCGCTGAGAGAATGTCACCCTTGGCCTATGTAGCATGTAAATCTATCGATTGGGAGACATGTCCCCTGCCTAGAACCCCCCCCCTGGGTATCGTAGTGACCCCCTGCCGTGACCTTCTTTTCCAGGAACCTTCGGACAGCCACACAGGAGCCACACACGCATAATTAGAAACAGCTTACACAGTATTCAGGTTTACATTTCTCTGATAACAGCCAGTTTCATCATCATCTTGTCACTGTCTATGGCCACTGTGCGTCTGCTCACTACGGGAACACTCATAATCCCTTCCTATATTCTGATTGGTACTGTATGTCTATAGTACGTTTAGTGGCCGATCAGCCTTCACAACATGTGCCGTCCACTAGACGGTAGTGTCCGTCTTCTATGGCTCTGCCTCCTTCGTCTACATCTCTTACCACATGGGAAACTTCTCACCAGAGGTGAGTGATGCTGACTGTCCTCCTCTCATCCCTCCTCTCTTCTCTTCCTTCATTTTCTCATGTCTCCTCCTCCTCTAGTATCTAGAACGCTCTACATCCTTGTATTACTGTGTGTGAGAAGTTCCTGACCTGTAGATGTCAGTGTTGCATCAGTATTGTTTGCATCTTGATGTGGAAATGCTTTTCAGCAATGAAATGTTGCTCAGTTTTTCTTTGTTGCTGAGGAACATACTGATGAAGTTATGTTGATGTTGCAGGTGTGAATCATCATGTCTGTGCTACTTACTCGGCTCTGAACCCTTTCCTGAACCCCATGATCTACAGTCTGAGGAATAAGGAGGTGTGAGGCGCGATCAAGAGAGTGGATCCTGGACTTCCTGTCAGACAGACCCCAGGTGGTGAAAGTAGGCAACTACACCTCACCCCCCCCTCACACTCAACACAGGAGCCCCGCAGGGCTGTGTGCTGTCCCCACTACTGTACTCCTTGTACACGCACGACTGTACTGCCACGTTCAACTCCAATGCCATCGTCAGGTTTGCTGACGAGACAGCGGTGATAGGCCAGATCACCAACAATGACGAGACGACCTACTTGGACGAGGTGAGGCTCCTGACCCAGTGGTGTCAGGAAAACAGCCTCCATCTGAACGTCAGCAAGACAAAGGATATGGTGGTGGACTTTGGGAGGAAGCAGGAGAGGAACTACACCCCTCTAATTATCAACAGAACCCCTTTAAAGAGAGTGGACAGCTTCAAGTACCTTGGCGTCCACATCACCAAGGACCTGACATGGTCAACACACATAGACACTGTGGTGAGGAAAGCACGTCAGAGACTGAGACTAATAGAGACTGTACCACCTCAGACAACTGAGGAAATTCAGAGCGTCCCACCAGATCCGACAGAGCTTATACTCATCCACGGTCAAGAGCATCCTGACTGGGAATATCACCACCTGCTACGGGAACAGCAGCTCTCAGGATCACAAGGTCCTACAGAGAGTGGTACGGTCAGCTGAATGTACCCTGGGGGGGCCACTCCCCCACCAAGAAGACATATACTTCAAAAGATGCAAGACCAAGGCCAACAGGATCCTGAGAGATCCCAGCCACCCAGGCAACGGACTGTTCTCTCTGCTACGGTCAGGGAAAAGATACAGCACACACAGGGCGAGCACATAGAGACTCAGGAAGTGCTTCTTTCTGAAAGCCATCCGGCTCCTGAATGACTAACGTATAGTACCACTATACCCAGAGGAGAAAGATATTATTGGAGCTACAACATGTACATAACTCACAAGAAAATTTGCCCACACTTGGACCATTCTTTTCAATTAATCCTTACGTGTTCTGCCAGGTCTATTGTGCTGCCTAGTGGCTAAGGCCTGGTTCATAGTCAGCGCAAGCTCCGCTGACGCGGCTGTGAACGCAGATCTACGCAAGTATTTTGGTTCACTCTGAGCGTGCGGGGTCGCTGCCTTGCATCAGTGTCCCTATCGGTTTGTGTGTAAATAGCCCTTGCGGTCGCATAAAGTTACAATTTTTGGCATGACACACGTTTCTACGCAAGGACGCGTCAACGTCACCTTGCGCAGCCTTGCGTAGCTCGCGCTAGCGTAGCTTGCGTTGACTATGAATGGGCCCCAAATGGTTAAGGCTTTGCAGTAATGACTTTTTGTCCCGGGTTTCTGTCTTTATGGAGATGTTGTTTTTTGGGGTTTTCTTTTTAGAGAACATTGGCTCTTCGTTAGAATGAGGAGTCAAATCAGCTTTAGATATCAACTTAGATATAAACTTTATTTGCTGTTTAAGCAACCAATATTATCGTATGTTTCTATGCATGTAAAACAAAATAAAATCTGATTCATGAGAAACAAATCAGATAAATACTGTATTAGGAAAAGATACAAATATTTTAGCCTGGATCCTGTGGTATTACATATAAATCATACCCAGTTTTTTTCCCTCTTCGTCACAATGAGGAGTCAAATCAGCTTTAGATAGATAGTTATCAACTTTATTTATTTTCTGTTTAAGCAAACATCTTTCTATGCATGTAAAACAAAATAATATCTGATTCTCATTCACTATTAGATAAACTTACATTTTCTTAGCCTGGATCCTGTGGTAAGCTATTACATATAAACAGAAGTGTTTCAACAGTTACACCATCAAAATGCATTAATATGCCGAGCCCTGTGCTCTCTGAGCACCCTTTCTAGTTTGGAATAGAGTATTAGAGTTTATCTGTATGAAGCATAATCTTAGAGCCGGCAGCAACATTTCACTGTGACATGACAAATAAAGGAATCTTGAATCATGAGAGCCTTCTGTAGACAGAGCTGTCTCACATAAGCCACGTAGAACATTCAACACAATCTCCTGATCTCAGCTGTCGGCAACCTTTAACCCTTAAACCTTAGTTACCCTGGCCTAAGGTAACAGGCAACTCTGTGTTTACTACAACCAACTATACTTACCTTAACCCTTAAACCTTAGTTACCCTGGCCTAAGGTAACAGGCAACTCTGTGTTTACTACAACCAACTATACTTAGTTTCTGATCATAACTTTCCCTCATTAATTTTATTTTCATGCTAATCAACAACTCAAAAACAGAGTTTCAAGGGACTTCAATGTGAATTTTCTGTGATGGATGAAGTAAGGGGTTGGGTTTGGGGTTAGAGGTGTTCAGTCTCACTGAGGGATGTTTCTATGGCAGAAAGTAGGACAATAAACCTTTCCCCACAAACATCAAAAACTACAAGGCCATGAAAATCATGAGACATGTAAATAATCTTTTCTAACCTCTGAGGATTATCTGATACAGAGAGGAAAATGTAAAGAAAGTTATTTTACTGCTGTATTGTACAGTACTTTAAATCGAGTTTATTTGTCATATGCACCGGAGAACTGACAATACAATAAAGAGCAATACATTATAATACAGAGTCTGGGTTTGCAGTTCTAAGCGTTTTTCTCTATGAAAACAATGTGATTTTGCATTATCGCCCCTATCAAAGTCTGCGGTTAACCCAGGATTTATCCAGATGGACTTTCTGAATTCCTTTTAAGATTACCACTGGATCTTTTTCATTCTGAAGCCGCTAAAATACTATTATACCTTTAAACCTGACAATAGTAATAACCAAAGACACAGTGCCGACTTTAAAAGGGGATAAAAGATCCAAGATGATGCACACAATCATAGTATGCACATGACATAATCATAATATTATTTGTTCAATAATGCACACTTGAGCCATAGAGAACAGTTCAAGGAGCTTTTATAATGGTCAGGGGAACCCTGTTGGCTGGGAGGTATACCAGCAGGTCAGTTCTGTTTGGGGTACCCCTCAGACTCCTAAGTACAGGTGGCAGAACTTGGTGCCTGTGTTTCCCTTCCTCCATCATCACCTTTGTGTCCTGCCTTCCACAGATGGGGTTGACTGACTCACAACCCCTGTTCTGCACTCCTCAATGGCCAGGCTGTTCCTGTTGTCACAAGCACTAAATACCTGGGGTTCCACCTGGACAACCAACTCAGTGGTGACACTCACATCGAAGAGGATGTGAAAAAGGCTTCCAAACGACTACACTTTTTGACTGTGATGTCTAGAAATGTGCTCCCTGTAGAAGACCTGGTTGAGATCTATAATACACTGATCCGACCATGTCTGGAATATGGGAGTGTGGTGCTGGTGGGCTGTACAGCCAAACAACACCACACCATGGACAGAGTTCAGAAAAGGGCTATCAGAATAATGACCAGGTTCACTAACACTCCTCTGCATCTCTCTGACCTCCAGACTAGAAGAGAGGAAGCTACTGTAAGGCTGATCAAAGACATGCACCAGCCTACCCATCCACTCCACAGCATCCTCCCTCCTAGCAAGGGAGAAAGGTCTGGCCGGCTTCTTAGAAACAGCAGTCAGTTGTCGCTCACACAAACTAGAACAAACAGCCTGAGAAACTCCACCATCCCCTGCGGCATCAGGCTTTATAACTCTCTCTAATATCATATGATATTTATGTTTTTATATGTGTTCGCGTTTTGTGTTTTATGCATCTCTGTATTTTGTATATTCTGCATATTTCAATTTGTAAAGATTGTGAGGCAGAATTATTAAACTCAAACTTACTTTACACAGTGGTTGAGGCAGCAGCAGACAAATATTGTGTTAATGGGTTTTGTCAGTGTACAAACGATTGTATGCTCCCTGAGAGAGCAACAATACACCAACGCTCCAAAAACACACAACCATAACAGACAATAATTATGTCAATATTTACAGAGAGCCTTAATTATGCTTCAAGTTAATGAGGAGGCAGGGGACTGGATTAGAGGGGATGTTTGTGATAGACACCTTGAGCTCCTCAGACGCAGCTTCTCTCATGGCACATGTAGCCTGCTGTACACGTAGAGAGGAAACTGCAACCTGCTGCAATCTCATGTGTCATCATTACTCATTCATCAACCACCAACCCCTTATCCAGTCATTAACAAACATTAATATTTGATATCATCATACTAATCCTTAAGGTCATCATTAATGCACTTAGTAAATATCAGGAGCAGCAGCATCTCACACACACACACACACACGAAACGCACAGACAAACATGCACACACACACCTCTGATGTCTCTGGTTAATCTCCAGAGCCTCTGGTGGCTGTACTGACACTGACATAATCCTGAAATGTACCAGCAGATAATTGTCTGTCTGCGCATGTTTCTAGTTTAAAAAAGTTAGCTAATACTTTCTTAAAACCAAAATTATTTCCTCATAGTCAAAAACTGTTAAATCCGAATAGAGTACTAAAGTGTGATGTCACTTTGTAGTCCGCACTTTGCCCAAATATGGATTTCCGGATCTAAGGATTTTTTCTCTGAGAAAAATGAATGGGTCATGATCACCCCTATTATTTTCTCTGGTTATCACAGGATTTGTAAAACTGGACATTTTGGCTGAAGTACATGTTTTAACACTGGATCATATAGACCTATTTTAGGCCAAGCATGAAAGCATTATTATAATGAATAAACAAAAATATGCACCAGACACACTGTAGGCTAGCAACCAAGGTAATTAAATGAGCTAAATATTTCCTATCCCATCTATGCATGAATGGGACTATGTATAGAAATATTTTTTTAACATCTGCAAATATGAATGAATACCAAAAATATGCACCAGATAAGTCATGTAGTGTAGATGATTATCTGAGCACAAAAAGTGATCTCAGAGTTGTGTCTATGCATAGCTCCCATATAGACATGCTTTAGACTAAGTAGCATACTAAATATTATTTATTATAATTTTTACAATGCATTAGCACCAGCAAATATGAAAAAATATGCCGGAGAAGACCATAGGCTACAAGATAATGCTTTATTTTTGCACAAGTAGAATAGTGATGTGTGAACTTTGATGTGCCGTAAACCCAGGAGTTTAAATGGAGTGTGAAGACGTACATGCATGGATTTCAAACCATCAAATATAGGAGAATCATCAACACGAATGAGTGCTATTGTCATGGCAAAAAAAGGTGGAGTACCATTTGCCATTGATTTTATTCACATTGTCAAAACTAATTAAAACCACCTGATATCAGATTGTTTCACTGAGCCATAGCGTCTTCTTCAATGACTCATTCCTTCCGGTTGCCTGTCTGTTGTTATTCCAGCATTTCTGCCTGTGTTGTCACTAGCTGACCCGTGCCTTTGCTCCACCTCCCGTGCCTTATGGCTCTGGCCATTCATTTTAGCCATTAGTTTGTAAACAAGACTCTAACTGCCATCTAGCAGAATGTATTGGTAAAATAAATGCATATGCATATTAAGTAAAATGTGAAAGGGATGCTGCATTAAACAATGAGACCCCACTTCCTGTTTATGTGGCGTTGCATTGACGTTGAGTGGCGGCCATGTTGATTTGTGCCCACTAACTCTTAGGGAGCATGCATATTAAGTAGAATGTCAAAGGGATGATGCATTAAGCAATGAGACCTCACTTCCTCTTTATGTGGTGTTGCATCAATGTTGAGTGGGGGCCATGTTAAATTGTGCCTATTCACCCTTATGGAGTATTCATATTAAGTAGAATGTTAATTTGTTCCCACTGACTCATAATGTGCCTTAATACTCTACCTGCAATGTAGAGTCAATGAGCGGGAGCAGTCTCTTTCTCTCATGAGTGAAATCTGACACCGCTGCTCTGTGCTTCCCACCACTCACTCTGCCTGCAGTCAACAACGCATGCAGGGACAGAGGGAGGGAGGGAGAAACAGACAAGCCTATTATAGGGTTATCAGGCTTCAACCATCAGCCAAACTAGCTGCGACTAGCAGCTCTATAGCTTGTTGTTGGTTGGTCAACAAAAATCAGTCTGGCTGCATATGCGCGCCTGTACATGCACGTGGTCGCAGCTATTGAGAATTTGCACTTGTTTCAGATAGGTATAATTCTAGTGGGTCGCAAATCTGAAGTGCTTGTTGAATCACAATTTCTGAATTTTGCTGCCCACAAAAAACTGACTGGGTCTTCTTATTTCAGTTTGTTAGTAGGCTCATCGGAGACCCAAATGTACTCTATGTGCACAAGCATTGAAAAAGTGAGTTATTCCTAATAGAGGACCTTTAAAGTAATTATTTAGCAGTTATTTGGACTAAAAAATAATGCATTTAATATTTGTTACCTCCACCCCAGCGACAGTGCAGGGCGAGAGGTAATATTTTTCGGTGGCGTGTTTGTTGGTTTTGTCACGCCCAGGGTGCAGGAATAACAAAAGAATGTGATTTACTTATAAACGAGGTGAACCAATGAATCTGTACAAAAAAGTAAGTAGGGTGTGTTAGTCAGTAAATCAGTAGTGTCAGTGTGGATGTGTGAAAGGTATGTTGAGTGCAGGGTGTTGTCTGGTGCTAAAGAAAAGACCACACAAACGCCAAACTGCCACAACAGAACCAAATGTGTGCGTGGAGAGAGCTCGGGCAGAATGGGGAGCGTAGGGGTTATACAGGAGCCACCGGTCCGGGCAGGTGTGTCACATCAGATCTTGATGACCAGTCCTGATTGGCAAAGCCTATGGCTAACCTAACTAGGCGTCAGGTCCGGACTGATGTAAAATGACATAAACAGGCACACTCACACAGGTAGGCCAGCAGCCATGACAGTTTCTTTGTTTGTCTGTTAGCAGGATTACTTAAAAACTACTAGAACGATTTTCACGAAACTCAGAAGAAGGGTGTAGTATGGTCCAACTTAGTAACCATTAAATTTTGGAGTGGGCGGAGGGTGTCAGAAGGGGACACAAGCCTTGTTGAAGAGGCTGATGGCCATTGGGAAGAATCTGTCTCTGTGGTGTGCAGACGAGGTCCTATTTGTCACTTTGTCACACTTAAAGAAACACGCCAACTTAAGATACATACCCTTATCTGTGTGGGCAGTAGGAAGCATTGAGACCCTTTTTTTTTATTTTCCAAATGTCATTATCATGTATTCATATTGACCCTATTATCATTCTGGTACCACTATAGTTTGGCCACCTTAGGTAGTGGGTTGTTTATACAATAGAGTAATAACTATCTTTAAGCTACAATATAGACAGGGTTACCAAACTATAAACTAGAGAAATGTAGGAAGACAAAAAAAATGCCAAAATTGATTCGCAAAACCAATTTGTGAAAATATCAGTATTGGCCCCTGAACTAGGGATATGGATCAATCTCCAGAATGATTTCAAGTTGAAGACATGAGTGCCATTAGGACAATTCACAAGACTGATCACAGGATTTTTCTGATATTTGTAATTGCTTGCATTTAAGCGTGTAGCGCCCAGTATATTTTATTTTTTATTAATGTGGATATTGTATTCATAATTGCATTCTTTTGTTTTTTTTAAATTCAATTCAATTCATTATTCATTTAATAAATTAATGTATTTGCTCAATTAGGGACAGTGTACATTGATGAACATTTTAAAACAAAAATGTAAATGCACTACAATTGCAGCCAAAAGGCTGATTGGTAGTCCCCCTGCCAGATGGTACAGGCTGAGTTAGGAGTTAGGCTACAATGCATTTCAGTGCATTACAATAATAAGTTACGTCAGTAGTTGAATACATTAATATACGGGAATATTAAAAAAAAGAAAATACGAAAAACAAATGCAGGGCCCCTTACAAAAGAAATGTCTGTGTCAATGGGCCTCCCTGCGTAGTAAGGTTAAATAAAATACCATAAGTCCTCACCCAGGACTAGCTTCCAATAGTCTTTATTCTTATGAACATGAAAGGACAGAGACTCACATTCAGTGCAGCCACTGTGCTCTTTAAGGCCATTAAGTAAAGTAGTGAAGAGAGTGATACATTTAGCAGGAGCAGCTGTAGTCAATGACATGTTAAACATCATGTAGTGTTTATCTTCAAATCTCTAACACACACGCACATGCACACACACACGCGCGCACACACACACCCACACAAACACTTCTGATGTCCCTGCACTAAATGCTGCGCTCTAATTGGTGGCTATACTAACAATTGAATAGTGGTACGTGAAGGAGGGGTAGACATTAACTTAAATGAAGTGGATTACATGCAAGCCTCTCAGATCATCTGATCTCAGACCTGGGGAGAGACCTCCCAAGCACAAGACTTTGACAAGAGATCTGTAGAGTATAACCTTTGTATTTCATTGATTATTCATCTAAAAAAGTATTATTATTTTTTATTTGTATTTGTCTTAGAAGTGAATGATCTTTTTTTTTAGCATTTTGCTCAAATGTGTATTTTTTCATGAGTGAGGATTTTCTCATTACTCCACCCAATGGTCTTAATTTACTTATATAAATGGTTTGTTTTGGTAAGTGGCTCAGCCCTTCTAAATTCATTTGCAGGCCTGTAATTTACTTCTGGAAGACAATTAAAAATGAAACCCATTCTTGTTGTAGAATACCTGTGAAACAGAAACAGATATTTTAAGCATTGACTGTCAACTGTGGAGAAACATGAAACAGTTTCTTGTAAAATGGTACTTTGAACTAAACTAATGAATACTGAATGAATCTACCTGATGTACCCATATCTTGTACATATGACAAATATCCTTCAAGGGTAACAGAACATGTGCTCTAGAGTAACAACCCTTCATTTTGGTCTTTGTTGGACATTTGTCCTGGTCTTTGACAGGATTTCTTTGTTTTTCTCTTCAGATGCAACTCAGACATGTCAAACTCAACACAATCCCAGGACAATGGAACCTTCAGTCAGCAGTATGAAACGGATCTGGGAAGGGGAGTCTCTGCGTTCTTGTCTCTGTCACCCTGCTTACTCTTCCTATACATCAATGGGGTCATGTTGTTTACTCTAAGGAGCAAGTCAGTCTTTAGAGAGACCTCTCGTTATCTTCTTCTGTATAATCTTCTCTTTGCTGACACCTTCCAGTTGGCATTGGGCCAATTGCTATACATACTAGCTACAGCCAGATTGTACATGACTCGTTATGCATGTGTCATAATTGCCATGTTTGGCATTCTTACCACTGATATTTCTCCCTTTAACCTGGCGGTGATGTCACTTGAGAGGTATGTGGCTGTCTGCTTCCCACTAAGGCATGCTCAGATAGTCACCATCAAAAGCACAGGTGTGGCCATTGCTGTGGTGTGGGCTCTGTGCACCATAAACACTCTGATTCGGTTTCTCATGTTGATCCTTCTTGAGCCTATTCCTCTGGATCGGTTCATGCAGGATTTTTGTGCTAAAGAAAAGCTTTTTGAATTGAAAATATTTTATGATTTTGATAAAGCATTTACTGGGATCACTTTTTTATCTGTGGGTATCATAATCATTTTCTCATATTTTGGTGTGATGATAGCAGCCAGATCTGCTTCCTCTGACAAGGCCTCCATCAGTAAGGCCCGCAAAACGGTACTGCTGCATCTGATTCAGCTCCTCCTGAGTCTCTCCACCACTCTTGTCTCCACAATTCTATCAGCCTTCCATGGAAAAGTGGATAGGGTTACACTTGTACGTATTCATTATGCTCTCTTTCTATGTGTTGTGAATTTACCCAGGTGTCTAAGCTCTCTAATATATGGCCTGAGAGACCAAACTATCAGACCCATCCTCATGTACCACCTCAGTTTTGGTTTCAGACACACTGTTATGCCCTCTGTAACTTCAGCTAAACTCTGATTACCACATTCAGTTAAAGGAGAATGCTCTTTTTCGACAACCTGGACCTTATTTACGGCATATTATAAGACATTTGACTCACCGAGATAACTTTGGTGTAATTCGGAGTTTCTAAGTATATCCATGTAATGGCGGCGGACGGGACCGAGAACGCTACGCTACGATCGGCTTGTTGTTGCCTGGAATATTGTGTGCAATATGGCTGAATATTTATCAGATTTTGAGGATATAGAAGATGACTTGGAATATGATGGAAGCCGATCATAGCATAGAGAATGTGAGCCGCGAGTGTAGCCTACAGACGGAGAATAGCCAGTCTGCGCGCTGTGCGCATGCATGCTGGAGCAAGTGGGGAAACTTTATTTCGTTTCTAAAGATCATATTACAGAGGCATGTGAAAACCACAACAAGCCCTCGCTCTATGGAAGCACAACTAGCGATTCATAAAATAAGATTGATGAAAACAACCGTTTCGCGGCAGAAAGATTTTTTTTTAGAAGCTGCATTCTCGGTGCCCCGTCCACCACCATTACATGAATATATAGTACTTGGCTCACGCTGGATTTTAAATTTCTTCTACAGGCCTCCGAATTACACGAGTGAGTCAAACGTCTTCTAATATACCGTAAATAAGGTCCAGGTTGTCGAAAAAGAGCATTCTCCTTTAATGCAAATACTCTTGTCTTTCTATGAAATGTATATTGTTATTTTTTGGGTGAATAAAGATGTTGATAGTGGTATGTTGACTGTGTTTGAGTGATGAGAGACCAATGTGATTTAAAACTGAAAATGTATGAATGTTAGAGCTGGGGTTTTCAACCGGTGGTCCGCGAGGGCATTGCATGTGATCCATGAAAATTTTTTATTTTCTTATTATTTTTTAATTAATTTATTAATTTATTAATTCATTAATTCATTTTCATTTCCATTTACGAGTTCTTGTTTGTGAATAATCAAATCCATCCAAATGTGAAATTTTGTGCAGTTTAACGATTACAAATAGCGATTGAGTCTTCGTAGCCTGTGTGTGCTCTGCCAATGATGATTCTGTCACAACGTCCCATCTAAAAAAAAAACCTTCCATCTTAACCAGAAGGACGTGAGCAGAAAATATCAGGCTACCTTAGGCCCCACTGTCCACAATTTAGCTGTTTAGCTACAGTGAATTTGACAAACAGTTCAGTATGACTGAGAGACAGTACACTTTAATTTAATTCTATGAATTAATTCATGTTTAAGGAACGTTTGGATGATAGAGACAGTAGTGCACTTTAAACTAATTCGGTTCATTCATTCATGTTAAAGAAAAAAAAGAAAGAAAAAAAACGGAATAAATATACATAGTCTTTCTTCCCAAAGAAATATACGGCCCCATCCATTACTAGGATCTGGGACAAATAAGTTTGAGAAAGGCTGGTTTATGCCCAATGCTTTTTGGTTACTGTAACCCCCACAGCTAAGCAAGTAGGTATTTGTGCTGTGAAATTGTGAAATTAGCAGGTCTATAGCTAATGAAAACGTGTACGTCCTATCATTGTGGGCATGCGTGCCACACCTGCACCTGGCAAAACAGTGTCCCTCATTTGGGAGTGAGAAAGTTGGCAACCCTAATCTCAGCCCTTGTCCCCACCCCCCAAAACAGTGGTTCGCAGGTTGCTTCTTAGTCAGGATGGTGGTACCTGGGACAAAAACAGTTGAAAACCCCTGTTATAGAGAGAATCGTGGAATAGGCTTACACGAAACTATGGAGAATAAGCTCCGCGAAATTCATTCGAATCCGAATTTCGCAGAGGTTTACAGCGTGAAGGGATGGCTGTTGTATGTTCAGTGAAATTAGTACTCTTTACAAGTTACTGTTGTTTCGAAATGCAGAGGCGAAAGGACCTAAGGTGTTTACAGGACGACTTCAGAGCTTGGTAAGCATAAACCATGTAATTCCTGAACTTGAAATCCACATATCATACTTTTTTTGATTGTGACCATAGCTAGCAATGAGCCAGGGTGTGCGCGCAGACGTTACTGACACAGAACTCTGTAGTCAGATACATGCCAGGGAAGCCAGGAATAGGGCTAAACATGAAATTCAGTGTCCTTATCCTTTAACCCTCCTGTTACATTCAGGGTCAAATTGACCCGTTTTAAAGTTTGAAAATCTAGGAAAAATACTTAAAAGGATTTTTTTTGTATGAAACTTCTTCTGCTTACCTTAATTAGTACTATAAAGATGTAAAATGAAAATGGTTCATGTCAGGTATTTGCAACCCCCACCTGCATGTTTATATCACAGAGATTGTATTTGGGTCAATCTGACCCGGCAGTGAAAGTGGAGGCTAAAAGGGGTCAGAAGTTCAATTGTGATGCATATTGTCATTTCATACTCCCTCCCATACACACACACACACACACACACACACACACACACACACACACACACACACACACACACACACACACACACTTTCTCCCTACTTGACGAGAACCGGGAAAACTTCTCCCACACACACACACCTGGCAGTGAAAGTGGAGGCTAAAGAGGTCAGAAGTTCAAATGTGATACATATTGTTATTTCTTGCTCCCTCCAATACACACACGCACACACACTTTCTCCGTACAAGATTTTTACTTGACGAGAACCTTTATTTTCCCGCGGGAAAACTCCCACACTCGGGCGAAATATAAAGGGTCTCTGCACTGGAGTACAACATTACACTCTGCAGGTGCAGTGATCAGTCAGAGCTTGATAAAATGAGCAACATCAGTGAAGAGAGGACAGCCCTGGGCTATCTGGAAAACATCCTCCATGACCACGACAGTGAAGTAGAGGAGAATGTCTCTGAAGATGAAGACCATCTTGAAGTCAATTCTGATGATGAAGATTCTGTTTATGAATCATCAGATGAGGAAACTGGGAGGAATAGCAATGAGACATTCATGTCAAAAAATGGTGAACTACAGTGGTCCTCATCCCCCAATAGACACCAGGCAACGCTGTCAGCAGCAAACATAATAAAGGCAGTGCCAGGGCCCACCAGGATGGCAATGACTCGCGTCACTGACATCAAGTCTGCTTTTGAGCTGGTAATTCCCAGTTCGGTACAGAAAATCATCCTAGAGATGACTAATCTGGAAGGGAGCCGTGTGTTTGGGGAGGAGTGGAAGGAGCTTGATGAAACGCATTTACATGCGTATTTGGGCCTCCTCATCCTGGGTGGGGTCTACAAGTCCAAGGATGAATCAACAGCCAGCCTGTGGGATGCAGACACAGGCAGGAACATATTTCGAGCCACAATGTCTCTGGGGACCTTTCACATTTTCTCCAGAGTTATCCGATTTGATAATCGTGAGACAAGAGCTGGCAGACGTGAGAGAGACAAGCTGGCAGCTATTAGGACAGTGTGGGACAAGTGGGTAGAGAGGCTTCCACTACTCTATAACCCAGGACCTAATGTCACAGTGGATGAAAGGCTGGTGGCATTCAGAGGTCGCTGCCCGTTCAAGCAATACATGCCTTCCAAACCGGCAAAATATGGCATAAAAATATGGGCAGCATGTGATGCAAACTCCAGCTATGCACTGAACCTGCAGGTTTACACTGGAAAGCCGGTTGGAGGAGCCCCAGAGAGGAACCAGGGCATGAGGGTCGTGCTCGACATGGCACAGGGTCTCAGGGGTCACAACATAACCTGTGATAATTTCTTCACATCCTACAACCTGGGTCAGGAGCTTCTGAAGAAAAAGCTCACAATAGTTGGAACTGTCCGAAAGAACAGAACTGAGCTCCCTGCTGAATTACTGCCCCAAAAAGGGAAAAAATGTGTTGCTCATGAGCACTCTCCATAAGAATGCTGAAATCAGCACCAGAGAGGATCATAAACCAAGCATGATCCTGGACTACAATGCCACCAAAGGGGGGGTGGACAACCTGGACAAAGTGACAGGGACCTACAGCACCAAAAGAATGACTGCACGCTGGCCTTTAGTCATCTTTTATAATATGATTGATATATCGGCCTACAACGCCTTCGTCATCTTCACGGAGATCTTCCCTGGGTGGAACAGCTCTAAGCTCTACAAAAGGCGCTTGTTCCTTGAGGAGCTGGGGAAGGCACTCGTCGTCCCTCATATTGAAAGGAGGAAGCACATGCCGAGGACCCCAGCCACTGCAGCCTCAGTGAAGGAGATCCAGGAGAGGGCAACACCAAGTACTCCTGTGCGTGAGGTGAGTAAGAGTGTGTGCGTGTGTGTCCTTGTGTCAGGATTGGCTAATTTGATCTACAAAGGAACATGACATCATAGATCAAAGCACAATAAATGTATATATCCTGTTTAAATAATGTTTGAGAGCAGTCCCTCTCTTTGTAGCAATGAATAAAGATTGTTCCTACATTTCCATGTTAGTGGTTATTACTATGCACTAAAAAGACAGTAAAGTAATCATTATCCTCATCTTTCTAGGTTGCTGCTGGGGGGAAAAGGAAGAGGTGCCAGGTGTGCAAGCCGTCTGATGACACAAAGACGAGCACGACATGTGTGTCATGTGCAAAATACATTGCACAAAGCACACAGTGACAACATGTCCCTCCTGTGCTGTGTAGACACAGACACATTCATTTTTGTTAATTTCTGTTTCTAAATGGCATGAATAAAAAATAACTTTGAAGAAAAATCCTTATGACTCATTTGGCATGATTTTAAATGAACAATATGAAAATTTTATAAAAAATAATATAAGAAAATGTATGTTATGCAAAACTAACGTAATATCTATGTTTTTGTGAAAAACGAGTGAATTATCCTAATTTGAACCATGATCTGTGAGAGGTGAATAACATTTTTTTTTTTTCCACTAAATATTGATTGAATTGATAGTAATAAGAGGTACAACAATGTTTATCTGAATTTTGAGGTTTCTGACAATTTTTGGATAATTAAATATGCACTGGGTAACATTGACCCGGGAATATTTTGGCTGTTACAGAAAAACATATATGACAGGAGGGTTAAAGGGTTCCACATATGCTAATTTAACCTACCTTCTATCTCTACCTTTGGTCCCGAAAATGTGTTTTATAATGTCCTTTGGTCTGAATAAACATGTATTTATTTATCAGGGCTATTTTATTATCCCCCCCCCCCCCCAGGCTGAATTGACTTGATTCAGAGTATGCTAATTATTTATTTAAATTAGTTCCCGCCAGGTAATGTTACCACCCACTTTGCTGTTTTGAAAAGATGGCAGCTAATTTGGTTCCTAACGATTTTGACCCGCCTGGCGATCCAGAAAAAGACAACCACCAGCCGTTAGGGTTAGGGTTGCCACCAGGTGCATCAATCAAATGCATAGATTCTATTGACAGGTGTCATTACAGTGATGCTTGTGCAATTTCGAAACAGGATGATGACGTTGCACAGAAAAAGGTCTATAGCTTACCAGCAACTTGTTGGCTAATGTACCCAAGCCTTTTTAGTTAAACCAGGAGGCTAAAATAGCAGTCACATAGGCCTAACGTTATTACCAAAATAGCAAATAGGCGAGCCAACTGTAAACAATCTAAGTGCCTGTTAGAATAATACTAACATTAGCGCGCCGGCTACAACAGCCACCATCCACACACACAAAGCACAACTCGTGGAGTTTGGTATTTTTGTACTTACAGTTTCAGCGTCTTCACGAACAGTTGGTATAGCATCGTTCCTTAGAAGCAGGAACTTTGCAAGTCCTTGTTCAAACTGGCCGAGATTTATTAACGATTCGCGAGTAAAGTGTGCAGCGCACACTAAGACTGATTTAGGAAGGGTTTCGGGAATATTACAATTATAAATCAAATTCAATCACTTATCCTTTCTTTCATTGTGTGGGAGGGAGTGGAGAGGCTTGTTTGTAAGAGAACAGCCAAGGACATGGCACCGTTTACCAAATTTAATGTCCATCCTCGTAGGAGAGGCTGGAGAGGCGAGGCTAGGTAAATGATAAGGTGGCCTACGCAACAATCTAAATATGCTAATCAGGGGCGAAGTATGCAAATTCTCAAAAAACATGACGTCAGGGCCCCCACTTCCGGAAAATGAAGCAATTGATAGGAGGGGGGAGGGGGAGAAAGCGCTCACGGGCAATACAGAGAGAGCAGCGAGTGTTAGGAATTGGGACTGGGCATATCAGTAAGACTCTCAAAAACCGAAATGAGGGTGAAAAATACATTTTCAGATCGAGTTTAGCATATGTGGAACCCTTTAACGGTAGTCAAATCGCATGCAAAATAGTGGGGGACTCATGTTTAATGAGATTGATTGGACATCCCTTTTATTTACATTTTATTATTTCATGTTAATATAGTATCCACTCGCGTATGACGTTAATCTGACATGGACACGCATTAGCTAACTTACCTAGGCTACTTTCGTCAATACTGACAGGAACTATCGGACCAGCTACTTTCGTCAATACTGACAGGCTCTACCGGGCCAGCTCAGAGGTCCTGGGGGTATCATGCGTTGCCGAACGGAATTGTGGTTCAGTTGTGTCGCATTGCTCGCGTAGCTTGCGAACAAAGTTCAACTTTACATTGCCGCCAGCCAATGGGTTTCATTCATGAGCCACTGATGTCACAAGCTGTTCATGCCTCTCATCCACCGCCATTACTCAACTGTTGTAATTTTGTCTGTACGATGGGTACTATGTCACTTATAAAAATGTTAATAGTTTTTCAGGCGAGAAAGTAACTATGTACATCAGTGGCAGCTGGTGACTCAAAAAACTGAGGAGGACAGGAGGAAGAGAGGCGAACCGCCCATGGGTGCCGGGGGGCACTTTCCCTCAGTCAGTTATTATTTGAAATATCAGCTTTAAAGTGGATTTACAGTCAATTTTAGCATATGGAAAACTGAATAACACTTTCTTTAACTACATGCAGCATTTATCATATTCATGAGAAAATATTACAAAACAACAATAAAACATTGTAAGCAATAGTTGTTGTAATGGATTGTACTCTTCTCTAAAGAGAGAAAATAATTGATATTGGTGAGGTGCTGGAGAGGTTAGGTGATATATGAAATTTTTTTTGATTAAGGGACACAGGTGTGCTGGCTCTCAAACAGTTTGTTGGCAAATAGAGTGCTGGAGCAAGTGAGGAAAGGCGTTTAAAGATCATATTACAGAGGCTAAAGACCACATATTTGAAAACCACATCAAGGCCTCGCTTTGGGGAATCACAACTGTCGATTCATAAAATCAGATTGATGAAAACCATTTATAGCCGAAAATAGATTTTTAGAAACTGTATTCTCGGTGCCCTGACCACCGCCATTACATGGATATACTGGCTCGCGCTGGATTTTAAGTTTCTTCTACATGCCTCCGAACTACACCAAAGTGATCTTGGTGAGTCAAACGTCTTATAATATGTCGTAAATAAGGTCCAGGTTGTCAAAAACGAGCATTGTCCTTTAATATTTGACATTATTGAACTCATTGTACTGTATACATGATTAATGTTCTTAGTAAATATTGACATCTTCTAGGTAAGGGATTAGAGTGATACATTGCTTTATCACACACACAGACACATCTGATGTCCCTGCAAGGGACCCTATGCTGCACTCCAATTGGTGGCTTTACTGACACGTGTAGTAGTGCTACAGTATGTCAAGGAGGGGTAGAAATTATTTTAAATTCAGTGGATTACATGGAAGCCACTCAGATCATCTGATGAACATGAACAACCATCATACTCCCCACGATTTTTGACTGGTTTCTGCTCCCCATTCTATTTTTGTAGAACTGATTTCGAGATCGAAAAGGTGATCTATCTGATTGATAAAAGGATACCTTATGGTTTTCCATCTTCTATTTGTCTTGGAGGCTAATTAGTTATTTTGTGCAAACAGAAGATGGCATTTTGATTAAATGTGTATTTTTCCACAAGTAAGTATTTTCTCTGCAGTGCACCCTATGGTCTCAAAAAGTCATTGTTGTTTGGGTAGGAGCCTCAAAACTTAAGTGAAACAGTCTTGCTAGGGCATCTTTGAGACCAAAAATTTAGACGGAATGAATTGTCAACTGTTGAGGAACATAATGATTTCTATGTGATTTGCTGCTTCGAAATTAGTATTAATGAATCGGAAAACTTGCTCCAGAGTACCAGTATTGACAGAATGTTTTTTTTTCTTCAGATGCAATTCAGATATGTCTAACTCAACCCAGAACAACGAAACACTAAGTCTGCAGAAATCAAATCTGAGAGCGCTCAATATATTCTTGTCTCTGTCACCCTGCTTACTCTTTCTCTATATCAATGGGGTCATGCTGTTCACTCTAAGGAGCAAACCAGTCTTTAGAGAGACCTCTCGCTATCTCCTGCTGTATAATCTTCTCTTTGCTGAAACCTTGCAGTTGGCACTGAGTCAATTGCTATACATACTGGCCATAGCCGGAATTTACCTGATTCGCTATGCATGTGTCATAATTACCTTGTGTGTTATCCTTGTCACTAATATCTCCCCTTTTAACCTGGCAGTAATGTCACTTGAGAGGTATGTGGCTGTCTGCTTTCCACTGAGGCATGCTCAGATAATCACCATCAAAAGCACAGTTGTGGCCATTGCTGTGGTGTGGACCCTGAGCACCATAATCACTGTAATAGGGTTTATAATGTTTATCCTTCTAGAGCCTATTCCTTTGGATCAGAACATGCGTGACATTTGTGCTAAAGGGAATGTTTTTAGACTGAAAATATTAGATGATCTGGATAAAGCATTCACTGGCATCAATTTTATATCTGTGTGTATCATAATTATTTTCTCATATTTTGGTGTGATGATAGCAGCCAAGTCTGCTTCCTCAGAAAAGACCTCCATCACTAAGGCCCACAAGACGGTACTGCTGCATCTGATTCAGCTCCTCCTGAGTCTCTCCACCACTCTTGTCTCCCCAATTCTATCAGCCTTCCATGGAAAAGTGGATAGGGTTACATTTGAACGTATTCATTATGCTCTCTTTGTATGCCTTGTGAACTTACCCAGGTGTCTAAGCTCTCCAATATATGGCCTGAGAGACCACACTATTAGACCCATCCTCATTTATCACATACGTTTTGGTCTCAGATGCACAGGTACGCCCTCTGGAACTTCAGATAAACAATGATTATCTGGTAATGCAAATGCATTTTCCCTTGTCCTCCTATTAAATGCATATTATTTTCTGGGTAATAAAGATGTTGGTAGTAGTATGTTGGTTGTGTATTCATGATAGTCCAATTTGATCGAAAACTGAAAATGAATGTGATATCTAGAATCATAGACAGTGTGAGGTTGACTATAATGCTGAAAGCTTCATGGAAAAGGCTTACATTACATTAGTCATTTAGCTGACGGTTTTATTAGCCTACTTTTAAGCAACTTACATCAATTGCATTTAACATAGGAAAAGTCAGTGTACTACTACTTGCCAGAACTCACAAGTGCATCTTCTTTCTAAAACAAGTGACTCAAAGTGACTAATGGTTACTTAAAAAAATATTATGGCAACAAAGTGACAATATAATTTAATAGATTTTAATCACCTAAGATTGTATGTATTGAATAAATGAACTAAATTTATGTACATGTTAATAGTTAATATAAAAAGAAACTCTTTCCTGTCTTTGAAATTGAGAGTTTAACATGTTTTTTGAATGATTTTTCACGGTGCCTACCACATCCATTGTATGACCAAAACAGTGGTAGAGCAATTATCAGACTTTCTCAAAAGTGCTAGTTTTGTCCGTTTTTTGATCTGAACCATTGTATATGATCATAAGTAAAACGGGTATAAACATGATTTTTCCCTTTACTACTTGCTTTGTAGAAAACGTAACGTTAACGATTTTAGTCTTTAGTTAAGTTAGGCTAGCTAATAAATAAATAAATAAATAAGTAGCCTAATAAAATATGGTAACCGACCGCTATTCCGAAGATTGATTTCCATTCATCGGAATAGCAGCCCCCAAGCCTTTTGGCAAAAGGTCCGCTACTCCGAAAATAAAAAGCGATTCTGCTATTCCGAAAACTAGTCAGCTGACAGAGGGTGCGTTTCAAACTGCTGGTTAAATCGTCGGCACTACACAGTAGACTATAACTATATATATATACAATAGGATCCCACTCATCCGAACTTCAGAAATGAATGTCAATATCACTTCTATAGAATGTTGTCTTTAGGATAGTGACTGTGGTGAGTTGAAGTGGTGATAAGAACCTGTATAAGTCAATATGTCTGTAGAACAACACAAATAAAGTTCTACTCACACTGTGTATTACATAGAATGTATTTTATTTATTTGAACCCTTAGGCAAAACAGTGTGGATCATTGGGGACAGCTACGTCCGACGTGCTGAGGAGAGAGCCAGGCACGAACGGAGAGGGAACCTCGGACTCGATGCGCGGGTCTGGTGGTTTGGCTGGGGTGGCCTGAGATGGAGGAACCTTGTCCCTTTCTTTCACCAGTCCCTGAGAGGAAGAACAGCCCCAGATGTCCTGCTCATCAACTGTGGCGGCAATGACCTCGGCAACATCACGGGAGTGGACCTTGTCGCCGCGATGAAGCAGGACCTGCAGCACCTCCACCGCCGCTTCCCCAGGATGAAGATAATCTTCTCATGCATCACTGAGAGACGCCAGTGGAGGGCTGCAAATCCGGGGGGCATTAACAGAGCCAGAAAATGGGTGAACAGTGTGATGACCACATTTGTTCGGCGTTTGGGTGGCAACAGTGTTGGGCATCCTCGCATACGGTTTAACTGCCCTGGTTTATTTCTGACGGATGGAGTTCATTTCACCACTTTGGGAAATGACATTTTTTTAAATAGCATCTCGCAGTCCCTTGAAGCTACAATCCAGAGTGGGTGAAGCTGCCAACTTGTGATGGTGATTGCAGTGTTCAGTCCAAGTATGGCCTTCTCCAACTCTGGATTGTAACTTCAAATATCTTTTTTCTGCAGAAAACTGTCATTAACAAACCAGAGCGTTATTCTTTATGTGATGATACACTTCCTGTTGTCATTTTCAAATGTATATGGTCATCACACTGTTCACTCATTTTACTGTTCTTCCTCTTTCCTTTCCCTCATTAACTTCTCCTCCCTTGGCCCCCTTCCCTCCTCCCCTTCCACTCTTCCTCCCGTCCCTCCTCCCCCTCCACTCTTCCTCCCCAGCCTTACCACCCCGTGGTGTTCTGGTCTCTCTCTCCATGTTGGACGTAGCTGTCCCAATCAATGTCAAATCATTGGGGGGAAGTCATACCACCCCCAAAAAAAGCTAATTCAAGCGGGACTTGTTTTGTTTGAATGTTGTTTTTTTTTTTTCAAATCCTTTATATATTTATCCTTAATAAAATCCCCAAAGTGAAAACCATCTCCTGGTCTCTATGTGCTGCTGCCAAGCTAAGGTCCTAGCTGGACTACACTCCCACTAGGGATGTCACAACTATTAGAAATGTTTAATTTTACTTTAATGCAAACAATGTTAGAGTGGGTAGCCTATCATTTTTAATTTCACTGTACAGTATTGTATATACACTGTATGGACAAAATAATTGGGACATTACACCTACAGGAGGTTTTATGACATGCCATTCTAAATTCATAGGCATTAATATGGAGTTGGTCCCCGTTTGCAGCTATAACAGCTCCCACTCTTCTAGGAGGCCTTTCTATAAGATGTTGGAGTGTGTCTGTGGGAATTTTTGCCCATTCATCCAGAAGAGCATTTGTGAGGTCACACTGCTGTTGGACTAGAGGGCCTAGCTGATAATCTCCGTTCTTCATGTAGTTCATCCCAAAAGTGTTCGCTTCGCTGGGGTTGAGGTCAGGGCTCTGTGCGGGCCAGTCAAGTTCTTCCACACCAACCTCACCCAACCATGCCTTTATGGACCATTGTAGGTTCAGTAATATGTAGGTGTCCCAATACTTTTGTCCATTTAGTGTAAATGAAAGTCACTTCTTTAGACCAACTGTAGGCCCAGCCGATATGAATGTTTTGTACATAAATACTCCAGCACTTAAAACAGGTATCAAATCTTAAACACTTGACATGTTTTATGACTGAAGGAGAGGAAACAGTCCAAGTTAATTGAAAATAAACTAAAGTTAATGTGAGCTCGTAGTTTTCCAAGAGTACATCCTTAGAACAGACTAATGAATTCCACGGTGGACAGGAGATCTCCAGAAAACAGCATTACATTAGTCATTTATCAGACAATTATAAAAAGCAACTTTCATTAAGTGCATTTAACATACTGTAGGTATGCAAGAGTACTGTAATGAACTTTGGTCTAGGTGTGGGTATTAACTGTAGGCAAAGGGGCTGCCACCACCTTTAGTCCCTGGTATGGTCCGGTGTTAAGAGAGCTGAGAACAACAACAGCACACTAGACAACAACCTAAGAAAACATGTCATTTATTGCACCAACTCATGAAACAGCAGGTTCTTTGTGGGCCTGATGGGAGTCTGGCCAATCGGTGACACCTCTCCCTCAGACAGGTCTGTCCATCCAGTATCAGAATAGCCACACCCAGCATCACAGCAATTCACCCCACGTAGGTGGGCACTCGGTATGGCACTCAACGTTTACACAAACACACACGCGCACACAAACAGTAAATTCCACACTGGATCACCCTGTATAGGCAGGCACACTCAATTGCAAACACACTAGATATCACCCTGAGTCGGCACACTGGTACATGGGCGCATAGTTTAAGCTGGGCTAGACAGGCATGTTATCCTCTCCCGTGAGTGCAAGTTAACAATTGCTTCGTCAGACTAGTTGCCCTGACGGACATGAAGCTCCGCTCCCCAGACTGCCCGACTGGCTCTGCTTTCTTAGTCCACCCCTCAGCAATCAAGTCCAGCTGAGGGTGATCAGAGCCTCTGTCAGCGTCCGCAGTTCAGGTGCACCCCATTAGTCTTTCATTAGTGACACTGCAGCTTCACTACAGTACCACTGCTCGCTAGAACTCATAAGTGCATCTCCTTTCTAAACAAGCGTCTAAGAGCTTAACCTGTTGCTAAAGACAAAGTACAAGAACAAATAAAATAGGTGTTAAAATGAAGGGTCCAGGGCACATCTTGAACAGGTGAATTTTCAGCATGCGGCGAAAGACGGGCAGCGACTCTGCTGTACTGACATCAGTGGACAGTTCCCACCACTGTGAGGCCAGGACAGAAAAAAGCCATGGCCACGCCAATCTGCCGTAGGGGGGCTTGGAGCAACTGGGGAACCAATCACCTCAAGGCAGCAGAGCTTGACCACAGCCTGGAGGTCGGAGGGAGCTGTTCATTTGCCCTGTAGGCTTGCACCACAGTCCTAAACTGGATAGGACAGCGCAGGGAGCCAGTGCAGAGAACGGAGTAGGAAAGTTTTGTGGAAGAGCATGGGGCCGTTGAACACCGGATTAGCAGCAGCTTTCTCCAGGAGTCTGATGGCCAACGCTGCAGGATGGCAGCAAGTAGGGAGTTGCAGGAGTCCAGGCGGGAGATGACAACAGCCTGGATGAGCACTAGCGACGAATCACAGCCAGATTTCTTTCCTAGCACAAAGTTTGATAAAAGAGATGAGTATTAGCAAAGGCAAGGAGAATGATTATATCAGTGTATAATGAGCTATGATGGGGAAGAATTACACTATTAATTTGATTTCCAGGCATGGCATATACATGGCATGCTTACTTGCAATGGTAATAATGCCTTCAGGTAATAACACTAACTATACTTGATTAATTTGATGTATAATGTGGCAAATGCTATAGTAGCAGCAGCAAGCATCAGCCCACTATAGCTAAATAATGCCAGACAAGATTACAGACTGTAATCAATGTATGAACAATGTCACATTGAGCATGCTCAACATTATGTTAAAATTGAAATACATCTGAGACCTCTGAACGTAACGTTAGCATTAACTAACGCTAACTAAAGTTAACCCTAAGCCGTTAGCATTAGCTACCGTTAGCATAGCTACCTAGCCTATCAATATAGTTGATGTTAATATAAAGAAATGTAACATTAGATAATGTTAGCTAAGTTATTCAACATTGACCCACTTACCCTCTAGATCTTTTCCAACGATGTCCTAAAGTAACCACATGTCATGATCATTTGCATCATAGACATACGTTCATATCTATGATTAGCATGATCATAGCAGCTTCATTGCTAAAAGCATAG
Organism: Borostomias antarcticus; assembly: GCF_949987555.1. Classification (NCBI taxonomy): domain Eukaryota; kingdom Metazoa; phylum Chordata; class Actinopteri; order Stomiiformes; family Stomiidae; genus Borostomias; species Borostomias antarcticus. Next base: position 17,634,180 of record NC_140248.1, read on the forward strand.
CAAATGTTAGCCGACGTCATTGCATGACTTTCTTAAAACCATTCAATCAGAGGCAGAGTAGGGCGGGTCTTCCTATGGTGATGTGTTTTCCGCAGAGTTCGCAGGACTCATGAACGCGCGACCAGCGTCCCCGAGGCTCGTGCACAGCACATGTTTCAAATGGCTCGATACAGGTATTGGTGGCTTCAAAAACCCCAAAACCCCATTGAATTAAAAGTTTATATTGATTAGATTGGTCTCTGATGCTGAATGATACCCAGAAAAAAATTGTTTTCCTTTTCTAGCCCTATCTATCATAATCCACAAACCATGGGAAATAAGAGTCTTGGGCCGCATGCCGTCACGTGACTTGCAATACCGAGCTTTGGCCACTACGTCAAATGGCTTCATGCGCCGGTGAGCAACTTTCATTGAAATGAATAGGCAGCCATTTTCAATGCCGTCTCCAGTTATATTATACCTCCATGGCCAGGAAGCGATTTACTTCCTGAAACATTTTGATCAGCGCCATCTTGCCGAATTGACCCCTTTTGACATGCGCAGTTGTGCTTTTCTCAGACCCCGCCACGTTCACGAACAGTTTGCACGTTCCTGTGGATTTCCAATGCGCATTCACAGCTCCCCCCGCTCTGTTAGTGTGTTTGAATTAGCATTAAGAACTAGCTTGCGTAAAATACTGATTCTGTCAAATATATCGTTTAGAAAAATTATTTCTTTATCCAGGCATCTTAGTTTTAACAGTTTCATTATAGCGGAGCAGGTTATATTTGCTCGTATGTGGTATTTTTTCTGTTCACAACTTTGCGATCGTACAGCCAGGCTACAGAGCTCCAGAACCCCCTATGCCAAGCCGAGCTGCATCACATTGTGGCCGGCCCAGAGAGCTCCTGTTGCTGGTACAAGCACAGGGCTAATAGCTCAGTTTGTGGGGCTATTTTCCATTCGCTGAGTACGGTTATGATAATAATATTAAGAAGAAGAATCAGAATGGATATGTTATAGATATGGATCTGTGTTAGGATTCATCAAGGGCGAATGGAAAATAGCACCACAAACTCCCCCATTAGCTGCGTTCCTGTACCGCAACAGGAGCATTCTGTTCCGGTCGCTCCTCTGCTATGGCTACGGTTTCTGGAGCTCTGTAGCCTGGCTGTACGATCGCTTAGTTGTGAACAGAATAAATACCACACACAAGCAAATATGACCTGCTCCGCTATAATGAAACTGTTAAAACTAAGATGCCTGGATAAAGAAATAATTTTTCGAAACGATATATTTGACATAATTGTGATTTGATGGCTGGTACTTAACAATGCTAATGCAGGGACACGCAATACAGCGGGGAGAGCGGTGAACGCGCATTAAACATCCACATGAATGTGTAAACTTTGTGGACGCGGCCGGGTCAACAAATCACATGGTTAAAAAGCAGAACTGCGCATGCCTGTGATGCAAAAAAAACACAACTGCACATGTCAAAAGGGGTCGGTGGACCCTTCAAAAAGCTTCACTCTCAAGAACGAGGCGTCAACATAGTCACCGCATCCAATTCTATTAATACATCCATGGAGCCAACTAGCTATCACGGTCTTATTGTGCAACTTTACAGCTTGCTATTAGCAGACGGCACCATACAAAACCACACTTGCACATCATTAGAATTTAAGCAATTTATTTGGGATTCAACATTCAAAACTGAATACTACCTGAGTACATTTCAACCTGCTGCCAGTGCCATCAGTGCTCGGTTTGTTTACATTACGCACGCTGCTTGCGTCCATGAATATCCGACGGAATGACGTTCCATGTAGTGTCCGAAAACCGTTTAATCATTCCCTATGTAGTTCACTATATGGGGAACACTACATAGGGAATAGGAGTGAGTGAACGATTTCGAACCGTTTCGAACACAGCTACTGTTTACTTACGTGTTTACCGTCGCTCTGACGTCAAACAATGGAGACGAGCAATAAAAGACTGCAGTTATCATATCCACACGCAACTGCTGAAACCGGAATTGTCCAAAAACTTCACCCTGGACTCCGGTTTCAAACAAACATGGTTTCAGGGGCCCGAAAGCGCGGTTGCATGTGGACGAACAGTGCAACCGCGAAGACAAATACACGGTTGCAAAAGTACACGGGCTCGTGTGGACAGGGCCTTAGACATTAGGCCTATAATTGAAGAGTAATAGGTAGCCTGCTATTCTAAAGCACAGTTCAGTCCAAAGATTCACAACAAGGGCAATAATAATTCTAACCCTATTCTATTGTCGCTTATTGCATGTCGTTATGCGCGTCATGCTTTTCCTTATAATGTTGATAATGCGCTCCTAGACGGGGAAGCACCTCAGGGCGGCCGAACCACAACGAGATGCACATGAAAACCTGCTGGTTTGAACAAAGAAATATATATTTTTTATTTTCCTTAAAGCAATAACTCAATAATCAAAAGCCGTAGTATACTACGGATTTAAAATCAGCTTTTCGGAATAGCGACCTTGAAGCTTTTTCCGAATAGCAAACCTTAGGAATAAATAGCCTACATTTCGGAATAACGACAGGTAACCATAAAATATAACGAAATAATGTAAAAGGAGTAGAAAAGGGAAAATGCATGTTTAGCCCTGTTTTATCACCAAAACAGTGGTAGAGCAATTGTCAACTTTCTCGAAAATGCTAGCTTTGTCAACGTTTTGATCTTAACCATTGTATATGATCATACGTAACCTTAAAACAGGGCTAAACATGCATTTTCCCTTTTTCCTTTAATGTGCTTGGCTGGTCAACGTTAACTTCTTGTCCTCTTGTAAAGTTGTTTACTGTTAACGTTCAAACAATACCAATACCTACTTCCACAGGGTCAAATGAGGAGACGAAGGTCTTTATTAGGCGCAGGGTGGCGACACCTCGCCATTCCGAAATACCGCCATTCTGACAAAATCATCGGAATGGAGATGTACCTCGCCATTCCGAAGGTTCGCTATTCCGTTCGGAATGGCGGCCCTCATATCCTTTCAGAATGGCGATACCTTTCTGAGCAGTGAAAAGGTGCGCCACTCCGAATTAACGAAAGTCAATGATCGGAATGGCGGTATTTCGGAATGGTGAGCCGACCCCGCGCAGGACAGCCTCTTCACGGGGAGGAGGAATGCGGCCAAAAGTGGATGGGAGTAAGGTGCTGTTTACACGACAACGATCCCTGCAACTGTCGTTGCGGTGTGACCTTTCGTCTACAGCAATACACAATTCTTGCGAAAAAGGTGACGACACGGCCCTACTTTGTGTCTAATAGGCATGCGCGAATGGAAGAATATGAGGGATATAGCCTACTTTACTGCTCACAGCTCAGTGCAAGTAGATAATGAAAGAAAAATACATATAGGCATAAATGATACAAATAAAAGGAGGACAAACGAAATATTACGCCAATTAATCTAGTGACTAGTGAGTAAAAGGATTTGTCTCTAATCATGCAGGTCAATTTTACAGCTAGACCTAGGCCTAATAGATTCTGAAGATGTGAGCCCATCATTCTTACTGCCGTAGGGCAGGAACAAAAACCTATCAAAGGCAAGTTACCAGCGAGAAAAGGCCAAGATTAGAACAGTTAACTGGAGCATCTAATCCAGTTGTGTCATGCCAACCAGCATTTCCGTAATATCGGTGTCGGTCCATGTGTCCGGGAAGCGTGATTTTTTCCCCCAACCAACTTCTGCCATAACCACGCCCCCGCGAGTTTTCATTGGGTTAGGGTTAGGGATAGGGTTAGGGTGTCCAATGAAAACTCGCGGGGGCGTGGTTATGGCAGAAGTTTGTTGGGGGAAAAAATGACGCGTCCGGGAAGCGAGATTACTTTTCGCAAACCAGAGTTTAGGGTTAGGGTGAGGGTCAGGTGTAGGGTTAGGATATAGGATGAAAGCTACTTTTGGTATCAGTCAAAACGTATTTGTTTTTTTTTAAATTATCTTTCGAACGGAAGGTGATAGAGACCTGGAAGCTTTTTCCACCCCCACCCCCTCCCCATAGTTGGGGTCTAGCTTTCCAACGCGCCCGGCCGCGAGTCTCTACAATTCCGGGAAGTGGGTGAAACTTGCAAAAAAGCGAAAAGACTGACATGGTTTTTGGTCGATATCTCCCGAACGGAAGGTTGTGGATCAAATCTGTTTTTTTCTGCCTGCCCAATATCGTATACGATCTTTCCAGTGGTAAAATCTTGAGTCTACAACCTTCTGTTCAAAAGTTATAGCCATTTCAATATTTCCAAATTGTGTTTCAACAACTTTCTGAGATCGGAGCGACTCCCTGTATGTGATTTAGTGGGGGTAGACGTTGGTTGTGAGTCGCTGCGACCTTCCGTTAATTTCGCCCATTGAAATGAATGGAAGTCAAATTCCGAAAATATTACAAAGTCCAGACCCCAAAATCCTTCCCCTGGAAAGTGTCTAGGAGTGCATTTCAGCTCATTTGGAGTTGATCGGAATAGGTTTGGCGTGACCTTTTTCGGGTTAGTCCATAACCCTTACTCTAACCCTTGAAGACATTAGTTTCACTTAAGGGCATGCAACCTTGCAACTACCCTTTAGTTACTCACGGGGGAGGCCACGTGGAGGCTGTCTTCATCTCCCCCCAAAAAATTGGGTCAGCTTGCTGGCTTGAGCAAAACAATGCTCAGCAAACTGGAAAACAAAACAAAAACTACCCCTGAAGACAACAATCTACTTGCTAAAAGCAAGGCTCAGCTGCTGGCTTGTAAATCCCGCTCGGCAAACTGGAAAACAAAGTAAACCTGAAAGAAACTCGAACGCTACCATACCTCCCAAACTCAGACATCCTCCATCATCTCAATACACTTTGGAGCAAACGCCCGAAGGGTACGCACACAAATTCGCATTGCCTTGCATCCATCTATGTACTCCTTGTACACTTCTCTGCGGGTCTTGCTGCTGTCAGTGTTCACCAAAGAAAGTTCCATGCCACTCCAGAACTTCTTGTAGTTGGCCGGGTGATACTGAGCCGGACTCCTCATGCCCCTGACTCCTTCTTCAATCTCGTGGCTCTGGACATCTTCAGAAGGCTGCTCAGGGATCTTTTGCTCTTCAGGTCGCTGTGTGCTTTGGGGAAAGGCAGGTACGTTGGGAGTCACCATCCTCCACCTGATGTCCTTCAGCCTATAGACGGTCACCCCCTTTACCTCCAGCAGCAAGAAATGATCTTGCACCTGCCACTGCTGCAGCTGAGCCTGACTCGCTAACATGTCCCTGATCAGTGTAGGAAGCTCTGAGAATGTGACATAGGCCCCATTCATCACCATTGCCACACAGGACACAAAGGTCAGAATGAGCAAAGTCATATGCTCACCAAGGTGAGATGGCAGACGAGCTTTTGCTACCTCCAGCCAGGGCATGCTGTGCTCCCTGTAGACCTCCAGGTTCTTAGCCCACAGCAGTGACCGCCTCTCCATCTCGGTGCAGATGTCTCCAACCATTGAAGCCGCAATGGCCTGCTCAGAAGGTCCTTCGCAGCTCTGGTGAACCTCAACAAAGTCCTTGAAGTTCCAAGAGACCTTCCTTTGCCTCTTCAGAGTTCAATACTTCAGATGGGGGAAGTATCAGATTTTGAGGGCCTTGAAGCCACTCACCAGGCACAACTCTACATCATTGCCGGCTTGCAATGCAAGAGTCCGTGCACTGGCAAAGGTGAATCGGCTCGGGAAGGTGTCCCTTGATGCAAGGCTCTCCACCGATTCTGCTCCTTTCAGAGTACCTGGAACAGTGTTTTCCTTCAGCTTCTCAAGCACCGTTTCTTCGTTGCACATCCTGAGATCCATGAGAAGCACACGGATCAGGGCAGCACCGCTGACATGAGGCTCTGCTTTGAGCGCATCGCACACGATCAGTATACGCTCGATCCTCAGCTTCTGCATTGGGTCCCTTGTCCAGTTGTGGGTTAGGTGCTCGCAGGTTTCCGTTGACCCGGCGTGCCACGATGTCCGAGAACATCAATTTGGTCTTGGGGCAGTTGGTTATTATCTAGCCAAGATCCTCTCTCATGCGGCACATGAGGCTACACCCCGATTGGAAACCGAGATTGTTCCCTCGGAGATGGATCACCATCACGTCAGGATCAGGACCAGTGGTCCTGCGGAGGAGTGGCAACAGGTGCTCCCATCGCATACCACCCCGTCCCATCCATCTGATCTGGCAGTCCAACCCGAAGGTAAACTCCCGTGACCTGGTCTGAATGATGTGCTGCTCCAGTCTGGCAATGAGTGAGCTCCCAATGATCCACACACGCGGTGCAGTGCTGCTGCCATCCATGGTCAGGGTTTGGTGCTCGCTGGTTTCCATAGACCCAGCGTGCCACGATGTCCGAGAACATCAATTTGGTCTTGGGGCAGTTGGTTATTATCCAGCCAAGATCCTCTCTCATGCGGCGCATGAGGCTACACCCCGATTGGAAACTGAGATTGTTCCTTTGGAGATGGATCACCATCACGTCAGGATCACGACCAGTTGTCCTGCGGAGTGGCAACAGGTGCTCCCATCGCATACCACCCCGTCCCATCCATCTGATCTGGCAGTCCAACCCGAAGGTAAACTCCCGTGACCTGGTCTGAATGATGTGCTGCTCCAATCTGGCAATGAGTGAGCTCCCAATGATCCGCACACGCGGTACAGTGCTGCTGCCATCCATGGTTAGGGTTAGGGTTTATAGCATGGTTAGGGGAAACCCTAACCACTTTTTTGAATGGGTTTAGATGTGATTCCGGATAGCATCGGTCTGTTTCCGGACACAGGTCCGAAGTTGGAAGGCTAATGTATGGGAATAGATCTGTTTCCAGAAGTGTATTTCCGGAAACCCGGATTTGGAATCTGGAAATGTAATGGCAAATACATTCCACTGGGGGGCGCTCTCATTTTTAGATACAAATCCAGAAATGTATCTAAAAATTCCAAATTCCATCTAAATCAATACTACGTGTCGAGACAAAAATATTTCGAAGTCCAACATGAATGGGTTTAGATACGGTTCCGGATTTGTATCTACAAATGCCATTCGAATCTGGAATGGCAGAATATGGTTCCGGATTTCTATCTCATGAAATGGGTTAGATACGGTTCCGGATTTGTATCTAAAATGCCCTTTAATCCGGAATGGCGGATACCTTTCCGGATTTGCATCTACTACTTCAACACAGTCAGGGTTGGGTTATTTCAATCCAGTTTAAAAGCTGACGCCATTGAGTCAATTATGGCCAAGTGGGGTACTACATGCAAGTCGATGTGCTGTGGATATTAGCCATTTAAGCAGGGTTGGGGAGTAACGGATTACATGTAACGCCGTTACGTAATCAGATTACAAAAAAACAGTAACTGTAATCCGTTACAGTACAATTTAAAATATGTAATCTAGATTACAGTTACATTTGCATAGTAACGGGGATTACAGGCGTGATTACAATCACCCCTCGCCTCCTCATCAGTTTTACAAAATAGCTTTAAAAAAAAAAAAAAAAGAAGTAGGCTAGTAATACCAATTGCGCGCAGCACGCCAACAAGATTCCCACTGATGTGCTCGTTGGACCACAGCTGCCAGACAGACGGCGAGCAGCATGGGCATCGTGGCAGAAATACTGCACTGTGCATTAAAATCCTGGAAATACCAGCATTTTTTTTATTTACCTGTCACAGAACCACAACAATATTACAGCACAGTGTAAACTATGCCTCCCAGCCACCTGCCTCGACGGCCAAGGACTCAATGTCCAACCTGAGAAAACATTTGCCGGTAAGTTAACGTTAGCTAATGTAAAACGTTAGGGTAGCTAACGTTAACCTTACTTCCACTGACAGCTAAATAAGCTAGCAGTAGGCTTCTACAGTATAGCACTAATGTTCAACCAGAAAACCAGACCCAAGCGCCCATTCAGATTATTTTTCACTCAATAGTGCCTGTCGGTGTTATGGTGCGTTCGTTTGTGGTCGGAGGTGGCAAGTCGCAAGTGGCAAAATACCTACCTCCGACCTGTGTGCATTCGAGCTACAGTATAGCGAATGATACGATGATGATATTTTATTTTATTTAATCATTCCTAGTAGCAAGTCGCAATTTGCCACCTCCCAGTTATAAACAAACTCACCATTAAGAGCTATAACTAACTGCCTGGGAAAACTGGTCAGTGGGTGCTTTATCCATAATATATAAGGCTGTGTGTCCACTGGCAAGCTGTATAGCTGAATAGTGCCAATCACAGCTGCTTATGCATTAGAGCTGGAGTTTAGAGCTGGCTCCGACGTTTACACCTAACGTTAGCTACATTAGCAACGAGTGTCGTGTTTTGCAGACTGCAATTAACTAGCCAAGGCAAGATGACACGCACCCTAACCTCTTGGCATTAACACTTGCTCTAACTGGGCGGGCGCTGGGCAACTGCTGTTTAGCTATGTTGTCAGCTCTAGAACACAGAAAAATAATAAATAATGTAGGATTTCTGGTGAAATACACAGTACATTTTATATCTGGTGAAATACACAGTACATTTTATTTAAAGTAATCCAAAAGTAACTGAAAGTAATCCCATACTTTTAAATTGTGGTAATCGGATTACGTTACTGACTACAATTTTTCACAAGTAACTTGTAACTGTAAGGGATTACTTTTTAAAAGTAACCTCCCCAACCCTGCATTTAAGTGTACAAATTTGCCTTTTACTTGAAAGGTTGGGGACTACAAACTAGCGACCTCAGAGAAAGGCTTTCATCTATCCAACGACGTGTTTACTTTGGTGAGTAACTAAACGGTTTTGTCTGTAGTCTCGGACGACCGGGCCAAGGAAGCGCATTCATAGGTAAATTGCATTGAGAGTAACAGGGTGTTATCTGTAGGATATCGCCCTGGACCAGGTCTAGTAGGCCTACCTATGCCCTAGCTCCTCTCCCATGGCCATCAAACAGAGCATTTGTGCACCCAGGAACTAATTCATATATTATTATTAAAGTATAGGTCCTATGTTCCTAGATTTGATAGTAAAGTGCACATAGAATAGCCTACAGAAACGAAATATTATACTATTATATTATATATATATATATAACTACAGTAGCCTAATAGCCTTGATTGTTGTTATATGCTATGTAAATTAGACATACAGTATAAGCCTATAATTGAAGAATAATAGGTAGCCTGCTATTCTAAAGCCCAGTTCAATCCAAAGATCCACAACAAGACTGCTTGCAATAGGCAATGATAATTCTAACCCTATTCTGTTCTCGCTTATTGCATGTCATTATGCGCGTCATGCTTTTCCTTATAATGTTGACAATGCGCTCCTAGATGGCCAAACCATAACGAGATGCACATGAAAACCTGCTGGTTTGAACACACAACTAAGATATATATTTTTTAATTTCATTAAAGGGTTCCACATATGCTAATTTAACCTACCTTCTATCTCTACCTTTGGTCCCGAAAATGTGTTCTATAATGTCCTTTGGTCTGAATAAACATGTATTTATTTATCAGGGCTATTTTAGTATCCCCCCCCCAGGCTGAATTGACTTGATTCAGAGTATGCTAATTATTATTTAAATTAGTTCCCGCCAGGTAATGTTACCGCCCACTTTGCTGTTTTGAAAAGATGGCAGCTAATTTGGTTCCTTACGATTTTGATCCGCCTAGCGATCCAGAAAACGACAACCACCAGCCGTTAGGGTTAGGGTTGCCACCAGGTCCATCAATCAAATGCATCGATTCTATTGACAGGTGTCATTACAGCGATGCGTGTGCAATTTCGAAACAGGATGATGACGTTGCACAGAAAAAGGTCTATAGCTTACTAGCAACTTGTTGGCTAATGTACCCGAGCCTTTTTAGTTAAACCAGGAGGCTAAAATAGCAGTCACATAGGCCTAACGTTATTACCAAAATAGCAAATAGGCTAGCCAACTGTAAACAATCCAAGTGCCTGTTAGAATAATACTAACGTTAGCGCGCCGGCTACAACAGCCACCATCCACACACACAAAGCACAACTCGTAGAGTTTGGTATTTTAGTACTTACAGTTTCAGCGTCTTCATGAACAGTTGGTATAGCATCGTTCCTTAGAAGCAGGAACTTTGCAAGTCGTTGTTCAAACTGGCCGAGATTTATGAACGATTCGTGAGTAAAGTGCGCAGCGCACACTAAGACTGATTTAGGAAGGGTTTCGGAAATATTACAATTATAAATAAAATTCAACCACTTCTCCTTTCTTTCATCGCGTGGGAGGGAGTGGAGAGGCTTGTTTGTTAGAGAACAGCCAAGGACATGGCACCGTTTACCAAATTCAATGTCCATCCTCGTAGGAGAGACTGGAGACGCGAGGCTAGGTAAATGATAAGGTGGCCTACGCAACAATCTAAATATGCTAATCAGGGGCGAAGTATGCAAATTCTCAAAGAACGTGACGTCAGGGCCCCCGCTTCCGGAAAATGAAGCAATTGATAGGAGGGGGGGAAAGCGCTCACGGGCAATACAGAGAGAGCAGCGAGTGTTAGGAATTGGGACTGGGCATATCAGTAAGACTCTCAAAAACCGAAATGAGGGTGAAAAATACATTTTCAATTGAGTTTAGCATATGTGGAACCCTTTAAAGCAATAACTCAATAATCAAAAGCCGTAGTAGAGTATGGATTTCAAAATCAGCTTTTCGGAATAGCGAACCTTCGGAATAAAGACATTTCGGAATAACGACACGTAACCCTCAAAATGTGACTATCCCATATCTAGCCAAACCGGAAATTCGTGTTGTGTACAGTTGATAGGATCAGTGGAGCCTTTTAGCAGGGCCTCCACTGCCGTCTTGGTGTTAGTCTGTGTTTGAACCTTTTCTCAGCCCATCCCATGGCTATCTGTAGTCCTAATGAGTTTTATGTACGTTGTGTGTGTGTGTGTGTGTGTGTGTGTGTGTGTGTGTGTGATATCATGTATAGTCTGTCTGTAGTGTGTCTGCAACACTACTATTATGTTTGTCACCCAATCGGGCGTGCATGCAGCCACCTACGCTCTAGTCTCCTCCGTGGGTGAGGCCGGTTTGATCAACTCTGTAAGCCTATTTACTTGGGGAACATGTCTATGTTCCCCCCCAAAAAGGGTTCTATGTTCCCCGGGTCCTATGTTCCCGGGGTTCTATGCTCCCCGGGTCCTATGTTCCCCCCGAAAAAGGGTTCTATGTTCCCCGGGTCCTTCGAAACACGAAAGAAAAACGTGATTATGCCATCGCATGTTAATGCCAAGAGGGACAGATTATGCACATATTTTAGAAAGGTTGCATTTCACCGCAATAATCGCCGAATTCCTTTATAAAATAGGCGCATTATCTGCCCCTTTTGGCATTAAGTCATGCGATGGCATAATCACATTTATCTTTCGCGTTTAGCGGGGAACATAGGATCTGGGGAACATAGAACCCTTTTTGGTGGGGAACATAGGACCTGGGGAAAATAGACCAACGCATTTTAGGTCCTGTGTGTGGTCTGTATGTTATATGTTCTTGTATGGGGTGTTTGGTGTTGTGTAGCTGTGGTAATGTGGTATGAGTGTCTACGATTGTAATGTTGTTGCTGTCCTATGTGTGGGTAATTAAGACTAGAATATGGTTGTATGTTGGGTGTGGGTAAGAGTCCCTGTCTAGGCCTAACTCTTCACATTGCTCTCCCTAAAACCATATGCAGCAGTGCCCTGTCCTTATTCACAAAAGAGTACATGGCAAAGTTTTTCTCAGTCAAACCAGGCCTGAGCATGAAACCGGGGGGCCTAGGTGTAATACGGCCGCCGGTTTGTTTCTCAAGCCCACGTCCTTACCCGACCCTCGACCGCTGACAGCTCCGGAGCTCCGACGGCATCCTCCTCGATTGTTGATGAAGTTGGCAGCCTGTGGGATCAGTCTTTAAAGTTGGTGCAGTTAGTCCTTGTAGGCAAAGAGGGTCCTTTGTAAAAGCAGTGATATTAGGTCCACAGGTAATCCTCATAGAATCCAAGTTGGAACTTCCGTGTTAGCTAGCGGCGCTACAGCAGCGTTGGGGGGCGATGAGAAATCTCCCCAAAAAAGTAAAGGTTAACTAAAAACAACTTCACCACTTTATTAAATTAAAACTTACATAAAATCGAACTGAAAGCTCCAAAACGAGCAAGCCATCAATGAGTACAGAGTTAATGCAGATGTATCCCTGACGTTTCGTGAGCAATGTCACTTCCTCAGAGGGATGGTTGGTGTTAGGGTGGATTGGGTTAGGATTAGAGGACAGAGTGGGGGTGTGGTTAGGGTTAGAAGGTTGGGTTGGGGTATGGTTAGGATTAGGAAGGGGGTGTGGGATAGTATTGGGATGGGCAGACGGGGCTAGGAGAACCGGTGGGTGTCGGCCCAGTCCGTCTGGGGTTGTGTGTCGAGTTTGGACCCCAGGTGGTAGGAGATGGGGGGGGGGCTGAGTCTCCCACATTAGGACTGATAGGGCTATTTTTTTGTGGAAGAACCTCAGCCTGAGCCTTCCACGTCCAGAGCGAGGTAGTCCCTTAGCCATTGGTATTCATTTGGCTCAAGGCAAAACCTTGCATGCCTGTACCTGGCGTTTGTCTTGTGTTCTGCAACCTGGGAAATGCATAAGAAGTACTGGGTTAAGGTGAAAAAGAGTAAGCGATTTAGGATTCTAAACCCAGTACCATACACCATCTATATTTTTGGCAGGAAATTTGAATTCAATTTTTTGGAGGGAAAGGCAGTTGCTTTATGGCCTAAAGCAACTAATGGCCATGGACAATGCTGAGTTACATGGTGAGGAAGCCATAGAAGCGACTGCGATAATTTGTGGCTCTCCCCTCCGGCTGACTTAAAGAAGACCTGGAAGAAAATAGAAACATTAAAGGGTAAGTACTTATGAAAAAAATGGGAAAGGGCTGCCCGCAAATCATTAATGAATGCACCCAGCATCTTCGGGATCTCGATTTTGCATGCCGCCAAGGCCTTCTGCATCTGTGGCATGACCTCCTCTGCTTGCTCTGAGGAAGTTGAATAGTGAGGTAAGTGTAATGGGTTCTATGACATGTATAAGGTATGATATGATTTGAAATCTACTTGATTTCACTACCTTGATCGTTTGGCGGTGGGTGGCCATCTCTTTTTGTAGCTCTTTTACAAGAGACCGCAGGAAGTTGTCGATGGTGCGGATTTGGTACTGGGGGACGCATGCGTGGGGGCCATACCTCTCGAGGAAGCCAATAAAAGCCAACATGGCATATGTGGCTCTTTATGGTCGTATGCTTTTTTTGGTCCTGCTTCAGAGATATGACCCACCTTTGTACGAAAACACAAGAGACAATTAAAACCCTTTACATATACATACACACTACCACTTTACAACAGGTCATCAGATGATAAGGAAGACTCTTGCAGCCTTGGAACGTTCTCCAGAAACTCAAAGGATCGCTTGGTGCTGTAATCAACATCGCACACAAAGGTGAGGCACCTTTTGATGGCAGCAATCCTTGCGTTGTCGACCACCTTGGGCTGGTCTTTTATCCCCAGGCATTCAGCCTCAAATAACTTTAGGGCCTTGCCTGTAGGTGAAAGAAAGGGTTTGAATAAAGGATTAGAGTAACCTCTTATTCTACATTACTCAGTTATTTTTAACCCTGAAATATTGCAAACTCACCGACAAAGCATTGAATTCGAGCAGAGCTGGAGCCAGTTTGAGCAGGCTCAGTCCTGGTTTTCGAGCCTGCTCTAGCTGGTGTGGGTGTGGCAGAAGCACTGGATCCTGAGCTGGCGAGGGGAGGCAGAGACTTGTTGAAGCTGGAGAGGGCCGGCTGCCCCTAAGTGCCTGGACCTCAGTCAGCAAAAGGGCAACCGTCCTCTCCAGCTTATCGAGCCTCTGCTCGACAGACCCCGGAACAGCTTGGGCAGGACTGGATCCGTCTGGGAACCTGTAAAAGAGTGGAAGAAATGATGAGCAGACTTTGAGATTTGTATGTATTCAGTTAAGTTGAGAGATTAAGCGTCCACTATGAATCATTAAAGAAATAAAATTGGTTTACGTCCTTGTCCCATGTCGTTGTCATCTACATCAGAGATGAAAACAACATCCTGCTGATGTTCTTGGCCGCCACCACCAAGAACATCAAGCAGTGAGATAATTTGGTTGGGCGGGTTCCTCGGCTTCAGTGCCCGCAGCTCTTCTACAATGCGATCACGCTTTGCCCTCTGCAGCGAAGATCGCACGTCCTGTGAAGATATAATTCACAACAAGCCAGAGAGCAGTTAACTATAATGATTGTGATAAGTGTAATAGAAGAGAAAAATGGAGACAATAGTCATCATCATCAACCTTTATTTTGCTAGGCAAGTTAATTAAGAGCAACTATTATTTACAATAACGGCCTAGGTGGGGGTAAAAGCCCCCTAGGGGATGGGGAATAAAAAATAAAAAATAAAAAGAGGTAGAACAAGGAACAGGATTAAAAAAAGACGACAAGTACACAAATATAGGTATCACAATCAGTGGCAGGATTAAGACAGACATGGCACATAACATTCATGGCAACACCAAGCGGCGGCAGAAAAACATGGGCAGACCAAACAGAATTACAGAAACAACAAACATTCATGGAGGAGATACTTACGTAACACGAACCGGGTAGTAATAATAATAATGTGTTTACCTCATCATCCATTTTATGGATCAACTTTAGGTGCTTGTCCAGTCTGCTGACCTTTTCAGGTCGCAGACTGGACAAACCAGGTCCCGTCTGCATCTGGAGAAGTCAAGACAGTAAGTAACACCCACGCAGACTGCGGAGCGTGGGCACAGAATATCACATCACCCTAACAACATAACAGAACACTGGCTACACTTTCTCTAATCCCTTACCAAACACTAATCAGAAAGCAATTTTATTTATTTATTTCATAAACATCACACATATACAACAGACATTGGACAACAGGTACCTAGCGCTCCCATAGCGAAGGAGCAAATTCTCCTCACAGTTCTGCACCACATGCTTAAACGTAAGATGCTGCCGAAGGTTGACAGTTATTTTTACATAAGCTGCAAAGCCTGGTGTCTGAGCTCATCTGTAGGAGGTTGGGTTAGTTACAGACTCATCTTTAGGGGTTTGGGTTAGTTACAGAATGTAAACCGCTACCAGACTCAACATTGTTAACTTTGAGGTTTCCAGCAAAGCGGTAATGATAAATAGTGGGAACATCACAAACTAAGCTTAGACTGTAGCTGTAGTTGTAGGCTAAGAATGTAGTTGTAACTGTAGCTTAGACTACCCTAACTCTGCTAATAAATCTGTATTAGATTTTTTTTTTTAAGATTAGATTTGGTTCCAGATTTGTATCTAATTACAGTAATGAATAAGGTTAGATACGGATCTGGAACCAAATCTAATCCAAGTCCAATAACAAAGAGTAAGATTAGATACGGTTCCGGATCTGCCTACCTAAGGCTAGGGTCATGCTAGCGTTCAGCAGCTAGCTAGTTAGCTGATCGAATTCAGCTAAAAACACTTAAGATTACACCTTAAAACGTACTTTCGACCGCATATTTTGTTGCCAACAGGACAAAGATACCTTTATCTATAATTTTCTGATGGAGAATTGCATCCATTAACACAATTTCAATGCTAATTTATCAACATAGCTAGAGAGAAAAATCGTGCTTACCTTGCCATGTGCTCTCGATCAGGAAGGGTGAAGAAACAAGAAATAGGCAAAAGGAAGTAAGCGTGGACATGGGTTGGCGCAATCCAAATTCAAATTTAATTGGTCGAGGTACAAATGCCTATAACTTTAGCTATAGGCATTTAACCCTAACCCTAACCCATCCACGACTGGGGGTCTCCGGTGGGCACCAAACACGCCTAAATTCAAGAAAGAAGGTAGGTATGGGGGTCTACTGTTGTGAGCCGAGGAGGGATATCAGGGGCCGGGGGGCCTGGAATATCATCAGGAGGGAGGACACGCCAAGATAAAAGTGCTAGGAATAAGTGCTAATCCAAAGTGCAATAAAAAGTGCTGAGGAGGGTCTCATCCCTAAATACATCCCCCTCTAACATATACAAACACTCACACAAGCACACTAAGATATAAATATAGATAAATAAGGGCGTTCCCCCTCCATCCAGGTTCCCTCCCGGGCGTTCCCCTTCCATCCAGGTTCCCTCCCGCCCAGAATCTCCCCATGCTTCAATGTTCTAATTGATTCAGACCCACAGGGAAGACTGTGCCTAGTTTTTGGATCCACTGTCTCCCTAGCGAGCCTCTGCGCTCTGGACCATCGTACCCCAAACTCAAAACCCGAGATACGCAAGTTGATGCTACCATGTCTCCTGAAATGATTGTACAGCAAGGTGGGTTTATCAGTTTTATCAATTGCGTACAGATGTTGTTTGAGCCTCTGTAACAAACTGCTTACGGTCTGCCCAATGCACAGTCTGCCACAGGTCTCGCACTTGATACTGTAAACCAGATTGGATGACCCAGGCTCCACGGTCTGCCACACTGGTGAGCCCAGGTCCGTATATCGGTTCCTTAGAAACTTTACCCTGCTAAAATACGTTTCAAATTTGTCCTTCGGACTTTTATTCAGGGAGGCATGTACCAGATAATCCTTCATATTCTTATTCCTTCTATAAGCTGCTATCACTCTAAAGCCGGTTAGAGGTTCCATTCTGTCCTGTACTTTCAAGAAATTGTTTTTGATTTTAAAATTCAACCTACGAGAGGCGGGGGAGAAGGTGGAGACGAAGGGGACCAGATGTTGAGAGCCCTCGTCCCTCTCTGGTCTGGGTTCCTGCCCAAAGCTCGCCCTAACATCAGCCCTGATGTTATGCAGGAAGGTTCTCTTATAACCTCTAGTTCTAAGAACCTTAAAGAGCGTCTTTGTAGCCAACTCCACATCTGCTTTTACTGTGCAAATACGATGGAATCGAATGAGCTGCGATTTAACTATCTCCCCAAACGTATGCTTGGGGTGATAGCTGGAGCAATGCACCAGTGCATGTGTGTCGGTCAGTTTAAAATATACCCTAGTCCCCAGACCAATGTTTCCCTCCCCTCCCCTCACAAAGAACACCTCTGTGTCTAAAAATTATATTCTCTCCTCCTGCAGGTTGAACTTCACCGATATAGAACGGTGGTGACTATTGAGGACATCAATGAAATCCTGGAATTCCTCCCTCGAATGGCTCCTAATGCCAGATATATCGTCCAGGTACCGGACATACAGTATCGGGAGTTTGCTACATTTGGGGAAGATAGTTCGCTCCCAGTCAGCCATATAAATATTGGCATACGCGGGAGCGAAATTCTTCCCCATAGCCGTCCCATGCACCTGGAGGAAACATCTGGAGTCAAAGACGAAGTCATTCCTAGTCAGGCCTAACTCTAGAAGGCGAAGCAGCGCCTCATCTGGTCTGGAAGGGTCCGGATATTTAAAAAAAAAAAATCTCTCTCACTGCCTTAAAGGAAAATGCTCGTTTTTGACAACCTGGACCTTATTTACGACATATTATAAGAAGTTTGACTCACCGAGATCACTTTGGTGTAGTTCGGAGGCCTGTAGAAGAAATTTAAAATCCAGCGCGAGCCAGTATATCCATGTAATGACGGTGGACGGGGCAACGAGAATGCAGTTTCTCAAAATCTATTTTCGGCCGCTAAACGGTTGTTTTCATCAATCAGATTGGATGAATCGACAGTTGAGATTCCTCAACGCGAGCCATTGTAGTGGTTTTCAAATACGGGGTCTTTAGCCTCTGTAATATGATCTTTACACGCCTTTCCCCACTTGCTCCAGCACGCATGCGCACAGGCCAGCGCGCAGACTGGCTATTCTCCGGCTCACATTCTCTGCGCTACGATCGGATTGTTGCGGACGAATGACGACGACAATATTCTCGGCACCAACAACGATCGTAGCGCAGATAACGTAAATAAGGTCCAGGTTGTCAAAAACGAGCATTTTCCTTTAAGACCCAACAGGGTCTCAATATTAGAAAAGAAGGATGATCCTGGCACTCGATGAGGGTAGATAAAAAGCCTTTATTAATACATGGCTAATAAGTTAAATAGAAAAGTCTACATGTTTCGACCAAAACTGGTCTTCATCAGGACTCAGGGGTCTCAATATTAGTGTACAGAGAGTCTATATCAAGTTTAAGTTATAGGTATCTTTAATAGAGTCCGACCGATTAATCGGTTAACCGATATATCGGGCCGATATTCACACTTTTACAAATATCGGCTATCGGTATAATAAAAAATAAAAAAAATCATGTATTTATTGTGCAAACTCCAAGACATGTAACAAACAGTACAAGTCAGCAGTAAATGGGAAGTTTGACAGTTTTAGCATATCAATAAGACAAAAGCAAAAACAAACACAAAAATGAACAGTGCTCAATGAACCGCTAAACTAACCCACCCACCCAGTTTACCACCCACCCACATGTCCCAGGAGGTACAAAGCACTTTTCCTTAAATGACAAAAATAACAAAAACAAAATAAATGTACAATAACTAAGTAAAAAGTAAATAGCTAAAGGACAGAGAAATAAATAGAGGTATTGGTCAGAATTAAGTGTCTATTGAAGTTAGAGAGGTAACATGGGAGAGAAAGGGGTCCCAAGTTCTGTGGAATCTTTGTAAAGATCCTCTGACCGTGTGTTTCATTTGTTCTAGATGCAGAAAATACACATTCAATCTTTCAACCAAGAAGTTGTGCCAGGGGGGTTAGGACTTTTCCAATGTAGCAATATACGACTTTTGGCTATGAGGGATGCGAGTGAATTTAATATTGTCCTCCACCACCAGAATATCGGCCACCAAATATTGGGATATCGGCCACAAATATCGGCCACAAATATCGGTGTCGTATCGGTATCGGCCACTGCAACGATCCTGAAAATCGGTATTGGATCGGCCTTAAAAAAAAAGCATATCGGACACTAATCTTTAATATAACTGTCATGTAACTGTGACAAGGGGTTTAAATAAAAATCAATGTATTCGGCTATTCTATAAGATTCACTCCCACAGTCCGACACGATCGGCCTCCCGGGGGGGACCTGATGTGGAACCACGTCTCCGGATCCTTATGGATCTTTGGTAGAAGATAGAATTAATGAGGATGCGGAGGATCTTCGCCAAACAGGTAAGTCATTTGTTTTGCAGATATCATTTTCTCTTCATACAGGTTGGAAACCATAGCTCTAATCTGCTCCTGGGTCTCCAGTTGCAGAGAGCTGGTCAGAGGTAAGTAATGTTTTCTGTTGTTTAACTGTATTTTTCCTTCTGTGAGGTATTGATTTTTATCCATTATAATAATCTTTGACCCCTTGTCAGCAGGTTTAATAACTATATCCCTATTGTTTTTGAGTTTGTTTAATGCTTTTCTTTCCCCAATTAACATGTTGTTTTCTTTTTCACAGGTCCAGCGGATCCCCTCCAGGTCCCGAACATCCTCCCTAATCAGCCTCTGGATGGAATCTGAGTCCCAACTGGGGTCCCAGTTGGAGGGGCTGATGAACGGTTCCCGGGGGAAATCCACCGAAAACTGGAAGTGGTCGAGAAGTTTTAGTCTGCTGTGATATTTTGCTAGATCTCTATATAACTCTTCTCTATCCGTTCCAGATGGTGTAGGAATAAAAAGAGGCCTCTCTTCAGTAACCCTCCAGACTTAGGGGTCTAGGTTGAGGTTAGGCAGAGAGCCATTGGTGTGTGAATGTATGGGTGAATGAGAGGCCATTGTAAAGCGCTTTGGATAAAAGCGCTATATAAGGGCAGTCCATTTACCAGTTTAGAGGTTGGGGTCAGGGTTAGAGGTTAGGCTTAGGGTCAGAGATTAGGTTTAGTTAAGGTTAAGGTTAAATTGAGATATTATTTTCTCAATAATAGAAGGCCACTAAGCCTTACATTATGACTGTTAACTAGGATATTAATGGCTTGTTTTTTTCCACTTTTTTTACCTAGTTATGGCACTGATGTGGTTTCCCTTATTGAATCATACTTTAAATAACTGTAAATAATTAGTTCAATCCAGAAAGAGAGAATGGCTTACGGCATCCAGGATGTTGGTTTATTGTTAAAGCATTATCACAGGATGAAGGGCAAACAATTACACATGCATAGTACATCATACTAGCTAGCTGAAACAGAGGGTTTCAGCCATACATATAGTCTTAACAGCGTCACTAAATATATCAGGTAATAGGAAGATTGCAATCGTTCGCAGATACAGCAACCAAATCTTGACCTGGTCAGCAGCCAGCCCCGATTAGACCGGTTGCCTTGGCAACAGAACATTCTAGATGGTTGTGTCCAGTTTAGTGCCTGTACCTGTCTTCAGACCTCGTGCCTGGTCAGGTGCTTTCTAAAGTGAGTGGTCAGCGTATGGCTTACTGGGGGTCAACAGTAGCTGGCGAAATAGCTCCAGGGGACCTGGTCCCAGGCGAGTTGAACAGCTGTCCACCTAGAGACGGGATTTCTCGTTGCGGTATGAAGTTCGCGGCTAACCCGCCGAGCTCGAAACAGAATGAATATCACCTATTAGCAAACAAAACATGTTCAGTCACAATTATACTGTTAAAACTAAGATGCCTGGATAAAAAAAAAAGTTTTCCAACGGATATATTTGACAAAAGTAGATTAATAAGCAAGCCGCTTTTCATTGCTAACTCAGAGCAGGGAGAGCCATGAACGCGCATTTGCATTTCACAATCTGTTCGTGGACTACAAGAACGCGTCATTGATACCTTTGACTGCGCATGTCAAAGGTATCAGTGACGTGTTTTTTTCAAAGATGGCGCGGTTCAATAGGGCTTCACATTAGATTTCGAATCCTGGGGGCCTGCTCTGTCGATGCAGTCGATACAGCAGCTCCATAATGACATCTGCTGGTCAATTCATGGTATGGCAGCTGTATCGACTGAGTCAAGTCCTAGAGAAATTTGGGGCAAAATACAAATGAGCCCACCGTCATGGAACTGTACTAGAAGGGAGAAAATTGTTTTGACACAACTCCGACTGAACCACAGAGGATTGGGTAGCACTTTATTTATGATGGGAAAGAGGGATAGTAATAGGCTACATGTGTGGCCTGTGGTGTGGAAGAACACGTTGAGCACATTCTGTTATACTGCACCAAGTTTGAGGGAGAAAGGAAGAGACTACGGGATGAAATCAGAGAGGCAGAACGAGATTGGAGTCGAGGGGGATTATTGGGCAGTGAAGGGGTAAGGCTCAGCAGGAAGGCACTTTTCACATTCTTGGGTGTCACAGGGCTCTTGAAAAGATTAGATTAGTCTTTATTGTCCTTTGCAGGAAATTCATGTCTACTGAACTGTACAAGTGCAACACACAACATAAATCCATTATTCCCAAACCCCACATTCAATTTCACATTTACACATATACACCAAGACGAATTTACACATACCTATACAGTAACACAGTAGTGTGTAATGGCAGAGGGAACAAAGCTCTTACTGAAATGGGCTCATTTCCAGGCCAGGGCTCTGTATCTGCAGCCTGATGGAAGCAGAGTGAAGTGTGGGTGGAGGGGGTGACTGGGGTCATGTGCTATGGTGTGTGCTTTGCGAGTGATGGCTTGGTTATTGAGGTCTGAGAGGTTGGGGGTGGGGAGGCCGATGATTTAGATACGGAGGAGTTTGTTTTTGTTGGGGGCAGTGAGCATGTTGAAGAAACGGGGAGCAGTAGAGGAGAATGGGCTGGATGGTGCTGATGTAGAGCAGCAGCAGGAGGTGGGGGGCTATAAGGATATAGGAGCTAGGACTCCTGTACATTAGGTGGCGGCATGCACATCTAAGCTGGTTGCGGTCCTACATAAAATGCAAAGAAGAAGATGTCTTGTTCAGGTCTGACAGTGGTGTGGCCAGCGACCCCTGTGTGGGTTCTGGAACCAATGGAGGTGGACTTCACATTGTTACATGTTGAAGTAAGGGAAGCCAATGCAGATTTGGTGTCTGAGTTTTATACGTATACTGACAGTAAATATGCTGAGTGTGTGTGCAGGTGTTTACGGATGGTTCCAAAGAACCGCTGTCTGTGGTTCTGCAGTTGTAGTCCCTAGTCATGGAGTTTCTATATGTCAACTGACATCTATGTTCTTGAGTGTTTTTACAGTTGAATTGTATGCCATTTGGCTGGAGTGGGTTGAGCATCAGTTAGGTACGTCTAGTAGGCTACTCGCCAGGACCTGCTGTCCGAAATTATGGAAAGGCATTCCCGAGTGCGGAAATTGGGTACGGTGGTTTCCTTCCTGTGGGTTCCTGCCATGGATGTATTAATAGAACCTATAGGCATATTTGTAAATATCATGTTGCATAACAGCATTCCTAGCGGACATAAGGGGAAAGTTCATTTTCTTACCCCTATCTACAAGAAGCGCACCATGAACATTTTGCAACAGGACAGCATGGATTCGGAGTCAGAATATGACTTCAAAGATCTAATAAAGAAAAATGCCCTTTTGCTTGACATGTTTGTTAATGCTTATTCCCTTAAATAGGAACACATAAGCTGAACGTAGGCTGCAGCATCACGTTGATAAATTGGCAAACATGTAAGTTACAGGCTACGTCCGAATAAGTGTGATCTGGAAAGATGTTCAGGCGGTAGCCTACAGTAGGGGTACAATGTTGAAATTTGTATATATACAAATTTTTATATATACAGGGGCCAGTCTTATTATGAATCAGGCTAGTTCGTATGGTAACGTTATTTCAAATCACCACATGCTATGACAACCACACAAGAGTCATCAGATTTCCGTGCGCGTAATAATGACCGACATCACAATGGCTATAATTCTATATAAGTAGGCTAATTCCACAGAGTTGAATATTGTTTCAGAGTTAACTTCACATTGACGGACAACCGCATCCTTATACAACACGATTAATCAGCAACTTGTAAATGCAATTATATGTCGAAGTAAGTAGATTGATTTTTGAATCTATGTGAACTTCTTTTTATTTAAAGTTTACAATTCATATTTGAAGACTTTTTGAAGATATTTGAAGACTTTTAAATATAACACCACCTGTAAGTGGTAAGTACGTTTTATTTATAAACCATGTGCTGTACAATAGGAAAATCTAAGAAAATAGGAGTAAAGGAACAATATAAAACATTACTGTACAGAAAAAACTATACAGAAGGCAAACACACTACAAAACAAAAGTGTTTACGGACCAGACATGTAACGAGGACGCAGTGGGGAACAGAAGCTGTGGCGCGCAGAAAATAATTGTTTCTTGCACTCTGTCTCAACAGAGCCCCTATGGATTCTAAATATATGGATAATAAATCCATGGGTGAGGCCTCTCCTTCAAACGGTTCCAACTTGCAGGAGGTAACCTAACACTATGTAACATCATCTTACAAAAATTATATATATATATAGGCTATATATATATATATATTCCAGTTGATCCATTGACACAGTTTTGTCATCATTGAACCTGTCTTGCAGAAAAAGCCGATTGAGCTCGTGAATGGCCAGAAACAGGGTGACCATAAGCCCATTGAGGAGGTCATCACGGAGGACATTGTGGCCCCCAAGCCCATTGATGAGGTCATTGAGACCCCCATGGGCATTGAGGAGGCCAGTGAGGACCCCGAGGACATTGACGAGATCTTTGAGGTCATTAAGGAGGCCTTCAAAGAGGTTGAGGGGCTCATGGAGGAGGTAAATGAAAACCCCAAGGTCCTTGAGGAGGTCATTGAGGCCCCCAGGGTCATTATGGAGTACATTGAGGCCATCTGGAACATCATGGACGCTATTGAAGCCCCCACCGTCATCGAGGATGTCATCAAGGAGGCCATTGAGATCCCCAAGACCATTGAGGAGGTCATCAAGGAGGACATTGTGGCCCCCAAGCCCATTGAGGAGGTCATTGTGGCCATTGAGGTACCAAAGGTCATCGTGGAGGCCATCAAGGAGGCCATGGAGCTCCCCAAGGCTATTGAGGAGGCCATCAAGGAGGCCATTGAGGAGGCCATCAAGGAGGCCATTGCGGTCCAGCAGTCAGCAGGTTAGACATTTTGGGTGTTAGGGCATCTATTTCTATATATCATAATATGATCTATATTTCATATCAAACAATTTTCCTTCTCTCTTCTCTACACAATACTCAATTTAGAGATCATTTTTGCAGAGGAAGTGAACAACAAGAAAAATATGATGATGAAGAAGAAGAAGAAGGGGGTTCGTAAATTCTTCAGCGGCCTCTGGAAGATCATGACCTGCTCCTCAAAGATCCCAAAGGATGACTGAAGTTGACTGAGAGCAGCACCAGCAACCCCCCCCTCAAACAATATCCATTCAATCCTTCCAACCAGACCCCAACCACCCATGCAATCCATTCAATCCCCCTGCACAATCCTTATGCCTATCCAAACCTCCTCCACTATATCAATATACTCCATAAATATATATATATAAATCAATAAATATGTAAATCAATAATAAGTCATTGTTCTTTTTTCCAGATGTCAATGCCATTTTATTTATATAGCACTATTCGTAAAAAGAGACAGATAAAAACATAAATCATACCAACACAGTGAGAACAGATTTAAAAGAAACTATAAAAGTAGAAGCATTTTAGGATAGTGTGAAATAGAATAAAAACTATAAAACAGAATTCAAATTAAGAGCACAAAGATATTAAAACAAGTAAAACTATGTGGTAAAAGCAATGTTAAAAAGTTGTGTTTTAAGATCTTGCTTAAAAATTACCTGCCTCTTAGTCCTGGCTCTAGGGACCATTAAAAGCTCAGTGTCAGAGGACCTGAGGGCCCTACTGGGTGTATATCTTAAAGCATATCTGGTATGTATTTAGGTGCTTGATTATGTAATGACTTATAGATTAATAAAATAATCTTAAAATCTAAAACTGACAAGTAACAAGTGCAGTGTGTGCCCTCCTGGTCTTAGTGAGGACATGTGCTGCAGCTTTTTGTACTATTTGGAGTTGGCTAATAGCTTTCGTTGGTAGACCAGATAGGAGAGTGTTACAGTAATCCAACCTGCTACTGATAAAAGCATGCATTAGACTTTCAATGTCAGCCTGGGAGGGAAAAGGTTTCACTTTAGCAATGATTCTCAAGTGATAAAAAGATGTCTTAGTCGCATTCTTAATATGGGCCTCCAAATTAAGATCTGAATCAAACATAACACCTAGGTTTCTGACTTGGCATTTGCTACAGAGTCAAGGGAAGCGCTCAATTTGGCATTAAAATTGGTCACTAGGTCATTTACATGTGACAGCCCCACTTCAGGGGTTGTTATTCAGGGGTTGTGTTCATCATTATTGCAAAGTTATCGGCTGCTGCAGAGTTTAGGCAGCGTTTTAAGTTAATCTCAACTTTGGGTGTCAGTGCTGTAAAAAAAAAAAAATACAAAAGTGGTCAGAAACGGCCTGGTCACTGATAGAAGATACAACAGTCGTGAGACCCTTTGAGATCACAAGGTCAAGGGTGTGGCCTTGTGAGTGGGTCCAGTGACATGCTGACTAAAGTCCATTGAGTTCAAGAGGTTTATAAAGTCCCTGACCTTCGAGTCACCCTCATTATCAACATGCAGATCGCCTGTGATGATAATCTTATCATAGATTGTGTGATATGCTTCTGCAGCTCAGAGCGTCCATAGCTATGGTGGCTGTCCCTCCCCCTTTTTTCCCCACTTCTAGTAGACTGGAAGAAACTAGACTTTGGAGGAGAGGCTTCAATAAGGACTGCTGACCCATTTTCATGTAGCCAAGTCTCAGTTGGAAAAATACTGTCTAATTTACGTCCACATATAAGATCGTTGATGAGGAACGTTTTCCCAGCTAGGGACCTGATGTTCAGAATTTCCATTGATATATTCTCTGGATAGAGGGGCTGACTCGCGCTACACTTTGTTAGAGGCACAGAAATCAAATTGTCTATGGATCCTCCATTTGGTCTGTGACTGACTCTGTAGTATCTTGTAAAAGCAAGGCATTGGGCAATCGTGTTTATAGGCCTACTACTAGAGACACGAGGATCACTAAAAACTGACTTTTTATTTTATTAAACCTTTATTTTACCTGGGAAGTCCTATTGAGACAGATGTCTCTTTTACAAAGGAGACTGATTTATTATGTCAAAAATCCCACCAGATCCATTTATGTACACTGTGTCAGTAGGATCGGGACCTAGGAGAGATGGATTGGTAGAATTTTCAACAGGATGTCAGCGCCTGAGGGAAGAAGCCATGTTCTCAGAGAGCAGCCTGTCCCCCAGCTGATTTGGGTGGAGACCATCACGTTTCAGTAGGCTAGGCCTCTCCCAGAACAGATCTAAGTTGGAGATGTAGGGGACTCCTAGAGAAGCGCAGTAATCCTGTAGACAGGTGTGAAGCCCAAACAGTCTGGACCATCTCTCAGCACCCCTTCTGTATGTAGGGGCCCAGAGATGAGGATCCGTTTTCCAGTGTTTAGCAGGGAACTTATAAGTGCTTTAAAATCATCCTTTAAAACCTCCAGAGCCTGCAGATCATCCCTCTCTCTCTCTGTCTCCTCCACAGGTATCAGTGGATACATCTCTGGATTTATTTTATCATCTCTGTACACCTACCCACCCTTTATATCTCAAATAGGCTTCCTCCAGCATCTGTGCTGTCCTCTGCAGAACCAAGCCCCACCCCTGCTGCGAGCACGCAGGCTCACAGGCCCCCCAGGGCCTCCATCCCCGTGGGGCCCAGGGAGCACTTCGACTGGCCCGCCGCCCGCGTGGAGATGGAGCAGCTGATCATGTGCTGAGCGGGCGAGGCGGGAGAGAGGGCCACCAGGGAGGCCAGGAGGGAGGACCAAGAGCAGCACTGGTGGAGAGGAGGGGCTGGTCCCCGCGGGGGGCCGAGAGGGCAGGGCCCAGGCTAACAAGCCCGTCGAGGGGGAGGAGTGAGTCAGGGTGGCAGAGAAGGATGGGAATGAGGAGCCAGCAGTAGACCCAAGGGCCCCCCCTCACATAGCCACGGTGCGCTCTGTGCTCCTGGTGGGGAAGGGACAGGGCGATGTGCGCTTCAGGCTCGCGGGACAAGAGCGTCAGACCATAGGGGGTCAAAGGGCACACTCTGCTGACGGGGCGGGCCTCATGCATTCCCACCAGGGCACGGTGAGGCGCCTGGCGGCCCCCTGCTGGCGTCCGACTCCTCCGACCGCACGGCGAGGCTGTGGGACCTGGGGAGCGGAGGGGCCGGGAGGGGCCTGACCAGCGCTGCCTGTCCTACCAGGCTGACGTGCTGCTCGCCGGCGTCCCCAACAAGGTCAGCGTCTTCGGCTCCAGAGGTGAGTGGGGCCGTCACTCGTCACCAGGCTCCGCGGCATCTTGTCAGTTGAGACGCCATTTTAACCTGTGGTGGTCTGGCAAAAACAGCCACAAAATACAAAGAGTATGAATAGGGATGCAAAATTCTGGAAATACTCACACACTTCCCACAGGGATTAACAGGAATGTATGGGAATTAATCAAATACAAATAGTATGAAGACATCACGCAATGTTACTTGGTGAGTCAGACATATGCTATCGGCTGTCCCTGATTGATGATGTCACACAGTGGCAGAACCCCTGGTGGAGCGTCTCCATCTCCATAATGAGGCTGTGCTGTGCCTGGCTGAGGACGACAACTACATCATCTCCGGCAGCCAAGACCATACCGTGACCACAGCCGAAGGGCAGGAACGCCACTCCAGAAACTCCAGGTACTGTACACGCAAACACACACACACACCACACACACACTCCGGGGTGACAGTTAGTGAGCGGGATGTGCATCCGTATGTCTGTCTATGCTGATTGGATGGATTTCACACTCGCGGCACCACAAGTCAGGTCAAGTCATCCCTGCAGAGGATGGAACGGTGTCACGTTTGGGCTAGAACCAGGTTTAGGGTTAGGGAGAAAGGTTCAAATCATTACATTCTAGTGGCCACAAACCAACACCTATTTTACAGCCTAACTGACACTCTCTTACTCAGAGCTAGCGGCATGGACGTCCTCTGCAGCCATGGGATCTAGTCTCGTTTGGTCAGAGCAGAGCCTGCTTGTGTAACAGCCAGTAGCATGTTATGGTCTTGCTCTGCGCACCACAGCTTCTGTTCCCCACTGCCTCCTCATTACATGTCTGGTCCGTAAACACTTTTGTTTTGTAGTGCGTTTGCCTTCTGTATAGTTTTTTTATGTTTTATATTGTTCCTTTACTCCTATTTTCTCCAATTTTCCTATTGTACAGCACATGGTTTATAAATAAAATGTACTTACCACTTACAGGTGTGTTCTTCATCTTATACGTATATTTGGCCCTCATGGGGTAGCCAGCGGATGCTTATTTGAATCATACAAGAGATGAGTTATTGGTTGGCTGAACTAGACGGGAGTGCTCAGGATGATCATGACTGACAGCTCAGCCGGTCACACAAGATGACATACTCTGGCTACCAGGACGCTCTCCAAACTCTCTCCAAACTCTCTCCAAACCCTCTCTCTCCCCACCCTCCATGAGAGAAGAAAGTTACTCTGTAGGGACTTTGCACTGAGCCTCCTGAACTCCCCCTTCAAGAACTGGCTCCCCCCCCTTCAGAACCCAGGTGTCCGGTCGGCACACCAGACATGAAGCACACCTGCAGACACCCAGGACAAGAACCCAAAGACACAGGATGTCTCCCATCCCCTCCCTGACAAGAATCTTGAATGACCATTTTAAATATTGAATGTTTGTTCTATTGGTAATTTGAGTTATCCTAGGTTTAATGTAAATATTCTTGTAAAATACTCATGCATTTCAGTTTTTAACTGCCATACAAGTGTCAAATAAAAAACTTGAACTTGAAACTTGAGCTTGATGTCCACCTGGGGTCAATCTCCTCTGCTCTCCTCCGCTCCTGTCCTCCTTTGGTCTTTGGGGCAGTACAGTTAGGATCAGACCGGTGGCTGAAAGGTTGCTGGTTCAAATCCTGAGCTGGGCCACTTGAAAAGATGGGAACTTAATCGGTGTCTCAAGGGCTGTTGGGTGAGTTCCTATCAATAATTGCCTAACATTGTGCCTGCTAATGGTGACATTGCGAAGATTAGAGGGGAAAGAAAACAGCCTTGGTGGGAGCCTGTACTGATGCTAGTCTCTCTCCAGACTCAAATATTACATTGAATTGCTGCGCTCTGCATAATACATAATAGAGTCTGTGCCACTTCGCCACCCAAGCAGGTATTCTGTTGGCATATCGATGGGTCAAAATTTAAAGAGTGACAGGTAATAGCAGCAAATGAGAGACACTAGCCCAGGTTAGGGAATATCTATGGGTGGGAACGCCTGATTGCGAAAGTCGTTACTGACTGGTATCGCCGGGATTCCGGCGCTACCAATGAATTGCCAGGATTTGAACACCAGATTTTTGCATGAAGTGTCCCAGTACCATAGAGAGATCTGCAGCATGCAGTAACATGGTTTTGGTGTTGAGACTATGGAGTCAGAGATGTGCTTGCCCAGTTTCACGTGCTGCTTCCTGTCAGACAGGACGTCTGTGGTCTACCTGCAGGTGGGGTCAGGTAAGCGCATGCTCCAGAGTGAACGGGAAGATGGTGTTGAAAGCAGAGCTGAAGTCTATCAACCAGGTGCTGGAGAATGAAGTGAAGGGCCATGTTTACTGCGTCGTCCACTGACCTGTTGGCTCTGTAGGCGGACTGCAGGGGGTCCAGGAGAGGGTCTGTGATGCATTTGAGAGGCTGCAGAACAAGGCACTTAAAAACCTTTATTGCTACAGTGGTCAGGGTGATGGGTCTGTAGTCGTCCTTGCTTTCTTGGGGACGGGGATGATGATGGAGCTCTTGAAGCAGGCTAGTACTTGGCATGTCATAGTGAGTTTGTTTGCTTCCTTCCTTCATTCATCTACCCTGGCATTCCCCTTCCCCTTACTTTTTTTGACCTCTCGTCCGTCCTTCACGTCAAACAGCTAGTAGGACTGGATGGGCCAGCTGACCGCACACACGCGCACACACACGCAAACACGAGCTGCAAGCTAGCCTCCCATAAAGGTCTCTCTCAAGGACATCTGCGACCAATGTTAGCTAGCCCAGTTCGCCATGCACTAGCCTACTTTGCGTCATGTTGGCTACCGGGTTGCGAGATTACTTTTCGTTTAGCAAGAACACCATAGAGTTTAGGGTTAAGGTTAGGGTGAGGGTCAGGTGTATGGTTAGGGTCTTCCTTAACCCTAAACTCAATGGTGTTATCGCTAAACTGCGAAACGCGTAGACACTCCCGGGTTACATTTGGCTGTGGCTATAGGCCATGGATGTATTAATAGAACTGGATACAGCCACTCCATTCACTGACCGCTATCAACAATGAAGCCCTATTGAACCGCGCCATCTTGGCAAATTTGTAGTCATTTGACCATTTCCGGTGACTTTTGTACTTGCGCAGTTTTGCTTTTCTGGCCTTCCGATGACTTTTGTACTTGCGCAGTTGTACTTCTGTCCTACGCGCGTCCACGGTCAACGTTGGCACCGCTTCTAGCTATCGAATGGCCGACTGGTGTAAGATGGATAGCCTAACGTTAGATAGATAAATGTAGGCTATGGTTATGTTAATAAAGCTAACAATGATGTTGTAACATGCATGCAGCACTGCCGATCTGAACGATTGATTCATTATTACCGTGGATCGGTATTGGGATTGATCAAGGGCGAATGTGAAATAGCAGCCACGAACTCAGCGGGTTATCCGAGATGCGGTAGCAGCGGCCAAAGCTCCTGCTGGCGGGGAGTAAAGCTTTTCAACTCGCCTGTCACTGGCTCCCTGGAGGAATTTAGCCTGGCTGCAATAACGTTATCGCGAACGGAATGAATACCATCTACTAGCAAACAAAATATGTTCAGTTATATTTAACCTGTTAAAACTAAGATGCCTGGATGAAAAAATAATTTCTCCAATGGATATATTTTACAAAAACAGGTTAATATGCAAGCCGGTTTTCATTGCTAAATCAAAGCGGGGAGAGCCGGGAACGTGCGTGGACGCGCGTCGGACAGAAAAGCACAACAGCGCAAGTACAAAAGTCACCGGAAATAGCAAAATGACTACAAATCTAGCCAAGATGGCGCGGTTCAATAGGCCTTCACTTTAGATTTCGAATCCTGGGGGCTTGGTTCCTGCACATGTGGGCATTCTGGGGAATGACAGAGTGGACAAGCAAGCCAAACTTGCAGTTTGAGAGAGAATACATTGACACAGCTATTGAGCTCTCTAAGTCTGAGGGGAAGAGTGTTGTGTGGAGAAAGGTCAATGAAGAGTGGCAGCAGCAGTGGGATCAGGAGACAAGGGGGAGGCACCTCTATGGCGTACAACGTAGAGTGGGTGGTGAGAGATGTAGAGGGGGAAACCGTAGAGAGGGGGTGGTGCTCACCAGGCTGCATATTGGCCACAGTACTTTGAATGGGTCTCTGCACGTTCTTGGGAAACACCTTACTGGAAACTGGTTCCAGAAACTGTGGATCATGTACTCGTGCAGTGTGAAATATGTATCTGAGAGGAAGGTTATGATGGAGGGAATGTGTAGGACTGGGCTGGTAGGCTCAGGTGTACAGGAAATACTGGAGTGTGGTAGTGGTGGGCGAGGCAGGAAGTATCTGCTTGGGTTTCTAAAGGAAACCGGCCTGATGGGGAGAGAATGGCCGGATCCCGTAGAGGTTTTTAGCTCCAGTAGATGGCGGTAATGCAACTTTTAGGATGCCAACCGCCGAAAAACCCCACAGAATAAGAAGTATTCGGGTCGAGTCGGGTGCACGGTGCTCGATGAGCGCCTCGGAAGTTCGGTCTCATACGTAACATCACTACTCATCACTACTCTCGCACACAGTTATCCGACCGGTGAAAGATAGCGGGGAACGCACCCAGCCTGCCTGATTTGAATTTTGGAATTACGTGTCACAACTTTTGACAAAGGTTACAATGGCAAGCTAGTTAGCTAGAGATATAGCTTCTAACTATTTCAGTGGATGCCACTGACAAGCCATCAGGCCATATAGTTAGCTAGCCAGCTAGGTTGGCTAACGACGTGTCGTCTGAATGGCAGTTAAGTTAACGTTAGCTACTAGCTAACTAATAGACAGACGCAAGGTACGTAAAGCGTTTGCCAGTGAGTTAGCACTAGGTAATCCAATTTAAGACAACGCGTTGGCCCGGTGTGCTTAACGTTAGATGGTCCTACGTCGTTGGTAGTAGCCATGCATAGCTAGCTAGCGAGTTTAGCAAAAGTCAGCCTATAGTCTAGCTAAAAGTAACGTTAGCTACCAACAACAATAATCTCAGCTAACAATGGTGATGGCCAACGTTAGCCAGTAAGACGGCTGTTCTAGCCTCCCGTCACCTGGCTCTCATCGGGGAGTACAGTAGTTTCTATTAGCTTGGTTTCCGGCCTAAAGCCCACTTTGTGTGACCATATCCGGTCACACAAATGCCGAATCGAGCAGCCTAGTCTCGCCAGTCGCTACGAATTAGAATAAAACATGAACATACTAAACGAAGTAGCCTATTCCAGAAGAAGTTATTGCCGCATCGTAGGCCTCTTTTGTGGACAGAGGGATCATGATCCACTTAGACTTGATACCACCCAGGCTACAACCGTTCTATGAGAGGTCAGTTGATTGATTATGCTCATTTTGCTCTCCCTCTCTGACTAGGATGCAAGGAGGCCTACCATACGGGAGTCTGGACAGGCCAAGGGACAAGCCGCTCATCCGGTTGCCTTTCACAGATTTCACAGTCGGTACGGTCTTGCTGGCTCTCACCGGTTTGATTGCCTGCGTTGCTATTTCTCTGACGTATCATTTCGAGGAGTCAACATATACTCACTGTCACGTAAGTTGGCCATTTTAATATTCGTATGACTGATTCGTCTGTTATGTCTGTAGTCGCGCTAGACCTGCCACACGTTTAATCTGTCAGCCTGGCCCTCTCTGGTGCAGCAAGGGATTGCTCTGTGTACCGTTGTGTGCATCATCTGGTCAGGGAATTATTTATGACCCTGTCACATGATTATTCAGCCAACCAACTTACTTCCAGCCCATTGACTCTAGCTAGTGTAACCGAGTAAAACATGAGAGTAGCTGCTGAAAGCGCTGACAGTTCCTCCAAGAGGGACGTCCCTATTGGTGCAACTGTCAGCATATCCACCTCACAAGCAGAGCTTGTTGAACGTGGGGTCGAATCCCACCCTGGGGAAGCCTTTAACACAGGTTGAACACAACGCAGATGAGAGTACGATGGTTACACTATTCCCTCATTATGGGTGATATTAACCTCACACTGATGTCATTACTCAAGCTGCCCTTTTTTGCCTTATCAGGTGCCCAACTACCTCCCCTCAATCAGTGCGTCAATCAGCCTGGTCCCTGAGCGGTATATCTGGCGTTTCTGCATCGGCCTGCACTCGGCCCCGCGCTTCCTGGCGGCCGTAGCCTACTTCAGTTTCTACCGCAGGCGCTTTTCCAAGAGCCTACTGGACCTGCTGCTCAGCGGGCTGGCTCTACTGACCGCCCTGATAGAGAATGTTGGGCTGCTGCTGCTCACATACGTGTCCTCTACAGAGACCTACAGTGAGTATGTTCACATTACATTCACATTAGAGTCATTTAGCAGACGCTTTTATCCAAAGCGACTAACAATAATTGCATTTAATGTAGGACAATGTACTACTACTCGCCAGAACTCACAAGTGCATCTCCTTTCTAAAATAAGTGACTAAGAGCATAATCTAGTGCTGAAGGCACTGGAATATGTAGAGGTGGGTCGTATGCCTACCTCCCTTGTTCTCTGTAAAGCGCATTGTGTTGCCTCTGGGTATGAAATGCGCTATACAAATAAAGCTTTGATTGATTGATTGAAGGCAAAGTACAAGAATAGCAATCTAAAATACAATAGGTGTACGCACGTGCTCAAAACACACACACACACACTGATGAATCTAGATTATATTCTAACTGTTATTGTTGCTGACATGTAAGCTTTCTATTACACGTCCCTCCTCTCAACTCACACACATAGTGGGTGTGTTAAGTAACTGAGTTACGTAGAACGCACTTAACGGGTTGCTCAGTTACGCTCAGACTGATCTGCTCAGAGCGCAAGTGAGCACTTCTAAACTACGATCAGTCAGAGGAAACAAAAGAAGATGGATCCAATGTAACTAGCTAAGACAGGGCTTCACCTGAAATGTTTCTCTTCACATACGAAAATGACTCTTGAACTCCTTGTCGGAGTAGGCAGGGACCGCATCTTCCACAAAACGGTGGATATGTGTCGCTGTTTGCCTGTTAACGTTATTTACAGCAAGTAACAACATCCTCCTCTACCAAAACATTGAATAACGCACCTACTACTGCTTTTTGCGTAGCCATTTTCAGTGAATGTTTTTGACATATGACGGTTTATCAGCAGGAATGCTCAGAATGAGCAGAACGTTAAGTGTTTTTAAAATGCCCTCAGCGCTCGCAGTGAGCATTCTAAGCGTGAGCGCTCAGTTACTTAACGTACCCAGTTCTTCATACCCCAGTGAATATGCAGTCTGTGCTTTTACCACACATTAGGTTCTCCCTAGTCAAGAGTGTAGGGCTGCTATAACGCACTACCTCTATTCATATCTGAATTGGACGGTATTTGCATGGAGTACCCAGCCACATTGTTCTCTTGTAGAGCTACTTACACTGCTGCGTATGTGTTTCCACAGGTGTGCATAAGAGTGGTTTCATCACGTTCGTCGCTAGCTCTCTGGTGCACATGCTCATTACTTGCAGACTGTGGCAGGTGATTAAGAAGTACAGCCTGAGCCCTGAGGTAGAGTGAACCCTCTTCCCTTACTTTACCCTTGTGTGTGTGTGTGTGTGTGTGTGTGTGTGTGCGCGCGCGCACGTGCTGTGCGTGATGTTTTGTGTCTATCGGCATTTTCTTCCTATTCAATTCTTGACTTTGTGAGATCTTTCTGATATGTGGCATAGGTCAAAATGTGACTTCCTCCTTTGAATGCTGTGGATCCCTTTTTCACCAGCAGATGGCAGTCTGGAGTGCCTGATCTAGACAGTTCATATGGGTCCCAGTTTCAACCATTCATACCAGTGGGGAAAAAGGCATGTTAAGCATTGGCCTAGCTTACTGCTGTCCTCGTTTCATTCATGATTATCAATAGTCGAGGGAGATATAAGGCAGCTCAGGTGCTCTTGGTAAAGCATTTGAGCTTGCCCATGTGTGCATGCGTGGTGCTTTTGCACAATTTTGTACGAAAATATCCCTAAGGCCCACCACTATAAGGCTAGTAGTGGGGATCTGAAGATGCCACTTGTCTTCCACCCGTGCTTGCGCGCACGCACACACACACACACACAGCCCCACTCAAAGCTCAGTTCTTAAATAGCTTTTTAAACAGACAATTTACAGCCATAGTTTCAACACCAGCGAAACAGGTGTTGAAATGAGATGTGTGTGTATGTTGGGTTGTGAGTGTGCATAATTTGCATGTGCGTATGGTTTGATTTAGAAGTGCGAGAGACCACAGAGTGTGCACACAGCCTGTTCAGAGCACAGCAAGGGAAGTGGGTTACAAAAAGGGTTGGCCAACTCAGTCACCAGCCAGAAGCGCACTAAAACACTCCAGCATGACAACTGCTACATCACAACATCTTTCGCATCCTTCACTTTCTTTTCTCATGCCATTTCTTGACTATGTAGCGATGGTAGCAAGAGATTATTTCAATATCATTCTGCCCCCACCCTTTCTCTTCCTCTCTCCAGGAGATGACGTCGTACCGCTGGAAGCTACGTCTCTTCCTGTTCAGTGTGAGCTGTTGTCTTGCTGCCTTCTACTTCTTCAGGCGCCACAACAAGTACTGTGAACCAGGAAGTGAGTGCTGCAGGCAGCTGCACCCCTTCTTATCCATTGAACTTAGTAGATCAGGTGGCGTCAATGTCAGGTTGCCTAATTAAACATGCTTCAAAGGAAGCTGAAGAAGAAACTTGACAAAAAGCCTGTGTTCTCTCTAATATCAATGACACAAAAGCCTGTGTCATTGACAGATTCTATCCACCGTGCTATATGTTGTATCTGCAAATGTCCCTCCACTCACACTGAATGTCTCTCTCTCTCTCTCTCTCTCTCTCTCTCTCTTCCTCCCTCTCTCTAGTATACACTCTTTTTGCGCTTTGTGAGTACCTGGTGGTCCTCTCCAACATGGCATTTCACATGACAGCATTCTGGGACTTTGGAAACCAGGAAGTGATGGTGGCCAAGCCCCCTGAGGACAAGCGGTTCTGAGGAAGAAGGGAACGGCTCATCGGCAGCGTTCCAATCCTATGGGCAGATTGACTGTGTCTGACTGTGCTAGTCGATGTGGCAGTGTGTCCTTGAGCTTGTGATTTAACTAATTTGCTGTAGGCGTGTGTAAGCAGATGCCATCATGGTTGTCCTAATGCCTATTTTATGGCAGCTGCACATAGAGGCTTTGAGCTCTGAAGTAGGAGGAATTTGGCTATGGAAGTGGAGAGTTGGTATGGTTGCAATGTTGATTTATTGCTCAGCATTAATTGACTCGCATACTTGCTGCTGAAAGTCATCCTGTCGCTAAATTATAGACCTTTGACGCCCCCCCCCACACACACACATACACACGCTACACCCACAGCCGTTTGAAAAGCCACAAGTGAATGAATGAAAGAGGCATAATTATGTTTCTCTCAGGAAATTAATCCCACTATAACAGATACTGTGTATCTTTGTAATTAAAGTGTTTTTATAGTGAACTTGAGTGACACTGCTTCATGTCTTGATGTACCCAGTGATCAGTTAAATTACTCTGTGACTGGTCTACCTGGGTGGAAGTTGTGATTTAGAAAAAAGGACTACATGAACACTAATGAATATCTGTACAGTCTGATATGCTAGGGGGTCATGACTCTTACTGTCAGTGTTTGACTTGGGCAGGAGCTTACAAGAGCTGACTACCAGCATCTCAGACATATCTAGAATATCAGCTCCAAGTATTGTGCAGCTCCTTCACTTCTATATACAGGTAGTACCAGTGGGCGTGTATTTCACACCCTTGATGCTTCAGTGACTGATTTAGCGCTGCATTCGTTAGCTATAACGAATATAAATGAAACCAAAGATGCTGGGAAATTTGTTTATTTACATGATTATTTTCATGGCTACCACAATGGAGGTTTTCATTTCAATCCACCCAAGCTAATTGCTCTAGGATCTAAGGTCGTTTCAAAGTCAGGAGTTGGTTGTGTTGGACATACCAGGAACTTCCGAATAAATTAATTTCTTGTTTATACAGTACATGCCCACCTCTATATACAGTATAACTTTGGAACATAGTCATAAGCTACAGGGTTAGGACTGTGTGTGAATATAGGTTGCTATGCAAGGTATGAGGACAGATAACAGTTTGATATGTAAACAGATGAATTAGGGTCACACACTGGTGCTCAGACAAAAGAGCATTGTTAACCTGCCGGTTTGGAGGAGAAGTGTAGGGGCATTATTTGACTGTCAAATCAGACCAGGGCCGTGATGTGGGATACAGACCATAACAGATAAACGTTGGATTTCCTCACAAGGGGGAAATTCCTCCTGTCGTTGTTTCCCGTATGTCAACCAAACGTCATGTGGACCATCATTTCTAATCTATTACAAACAACCATGGGTGGTTTATATGAGTGAAACCTCCTTCTGAGCCCCAGGCTGCTGCTACTGCAACGACAGGTTTGGGCACATAAGAGGAATGTTGGATGATTTTTTACTTTCTGAGCCTGCTTGTGTGTGTGTGTGTGTGTGTGTGTGTGTGTGTGTGTGTGTGTGTGTCAGCTGTGCACTCAGAGTCTAGGAATCCAAAACGTTAAGATGAATGAGTCACAGCTAGGGGTTTTCAGTCAGAGCTCTCCTGTTCATTTCCAATCGACCCCTGTGTTCTTTCAATCACTGACTGTCACACCGAAAGCATCATTGCAATTACAGGAACTTGAACTTGACTTTATTCTCAGTTTGAATCAAATGTACAGACACTTGATGAATTATATCAATGCATATTCACAGAAGAATTACCAAAAATATTCAATTGTGTTAGAAAAAAACATAAATTACAGATTTGATAAATATTCTACATAAAAATGAACATTCAAGCACAGCCCACATGGAATAGAATGGGGGTTGGGGAGGAAGGCATCCTCCATTAACCCATGTCGGAATGGTCCAGAAAGGTTGCTGGCTGATCAGAAGTCCAGGAGGAAGAGGAAATGGCTTCCTGCCTCACATGAAACCCCTAGTGGAGGATTACTTCCTGCACGACTGCCCAGATCCAATGCTTATTCATTTGTTAATAGGGCTTAGTGACTAGTGGTCATTGTGGAGTTGGTATGGTGCAATCTTGAATAAGTGAGGTGAGCAGAAGTGATGCCTTAATTAAGGGAGAGGCAGGGGTTAGGAGAGACCAGGAGGGTGTAACATTACAATATGTTCACATAGAAATATGTCATGTAGAATAGGTACTTTGTTACTATATCATGTTTCTGTATGCATTGTGAACATTTCACCTCCCTAAGCACAACCCCAAGCTCCACCATCACTGACCAATCAGTCTCAAGTAAAGCCTTTAGAGTGCCACTGCTCTGGCCAATCAGAAATTACTAAAATGGTCTGAGCGAGAGGCCATTGCAATTCATCATTTGCAGAGCACCATTTACTCTGTCTCAGTGGAGACAGGGAGGAGGGAAATTGTTTCCCTGTCATATTTACAGTGAAACATATTAAACCCTATTCATGTACAACTAAATATCCATCCACAGTGTTTAAATATCAACAGGTTCTCTCTCTCTCTCTCTCTCTCTCTCTCAAGAACTTGCTCTAACCCCCAACAGTTTCTCTCTCCCTCTCTCTCTATCTCAAGACCCTGCTCTAAACCCCCAATAGTTTCTCTCTCTCCCTCTCTCAAGACCCTGCTCTAACCCCCCCCAACAGGTTCTCTCTCTCTCTCCCCCTACAGTAGAACACATGGTTTCTTGCCGGGTGTGGACTGGGGGTTGAGAAAGGCTCTGACTGCCTCCGCAAACACATCTTTGATTCCGTCCTGGTTGAGGGCGGAGCATTCCAGGTAGCGGGCGGCGTGGATCTGTCGGGCCAGGGCCGCCCCTTGCTGATGGGTGACCGGCGATTGGTTCTGCTCCTTTAGCTTCTTCTGGGTCTC
This sequence comes from Borostomias antarcticus, assembly GCF_949987555.1. Lineage (NCBI taxonomy): Eukaryota > Metazoa > Chordata > Actinopteri > Stomiiformes > Stomiidae > Borostomias > Borostomias antarcticus. The sequence continues at coordinate 17,673,501 of NC_140248.1, forward strand.
TACGTCGCTCCGCAGGTCACTCTTGGTCCCCACCAGCAGTATGGGCACACCGGGACAGTGGTGGGACACCTGTTCACACACACACACTCCTTTAGAAGCGCGCACGCACACACACACACACACACACAGATGTAATCTAACAAGAGAGCAGGAAGTAGCTGTTCTGACCTCTGGGTACCACTTGTGTTTGACGTTCTCGTAGGAGGCGGGGCTGGAAATGGAGAAGCAGATGATGAAGACGTTGGTCTGCGGGTAGGATAGGGTCCGCAGGCGATCGTACTCCTCCTGACCAGCAGTGTCCCACAGGTTCAGACTGATGGACCGCTCATCCACCGTCACCTGCGACGCACGCCGTGTGCTGTTAGCTCACATATTCTGTACACACAGGCTCTCTCTCTCTCTCTCTCTCTCTCTCTCTCACATAAACAACACAGATCGTTCAGATAGTCAGCAACACAAAGACACTGACCGGGACAAAAAATGACACACACACACACACACACACACACACACACACAGACTGACCTGGCTGCTGTAGTTGTCAAACACAGTGGGGATGTATTCCTTGGGGAAAGCCCCGGTGGTGTAGGAGATGAGCAGACACGTCTTCCCCACCGCCCCGTCTCCCACCACAACACACTTGATGCTCTGCATGGCGACTCCTGAACTCTCCCCTCTGGGCCCTCAGCAGCCTGAAACACAGACACACACACACACAGACACAGACACACACACACACATACACACACACAAACACACACACAGGTCCACGCGCACAAACATATGTTTAGGTCCAGTTTTATGTTTTTCCGTCCTTACACTTTTTCTCTATCCCCTGTGGTATAGGGCCTATACAACCCTTGCTACATACTGGTACATTGTATGTGGGGGCAGCAGATTGAGAGTGATAAATAGTGCTTAGAACGAAGTGGTGGTACAGCATTTATGCCTGTCCAGGTCCTCCTAAATCTGTAAACACTAAGGGATTGAGTACACCAGCAACCGCCTAATCTCCCTCAGCAACGCAGAACACAGAGAGAGGGACAGCAGTAGAGGGAGATGGGTGGGCGTGCAGACAAAAAGAGAGAGATAGTATTTCACGCTACCACTGTATTTGTTTATGTAAATTAAGTACACAAGGAAATGGTATCCAAACAAAATGTTATCCTGGGTTCCGGGGAGCTCGGCTAGTGAGCTTGCTGTATGGAAAACACCCCCCCCCACACACACACACACACACACATTGTGGAGAGGTAACGTCCTCCTAATAGTATCATTTTTTGAGATTCAGACATCCTTTCTCTCCCCCTCTCTCTCACCTCCCCACCCCCTCTCTCTTTCTCCTTCCCGCTCTCTCTTTCTATCTCTCTCTTCCTCCATCTCTCTCCCCCCCCTCTCTCTCCAGATGTTTGGATAGAGAGAGAGACTCAGCCCAGCCTCCAGGGAGACAAGCGGCCTCAGCCCCAGCCTCTGCTCGGGGGCGTGTTCCAGTGAGGTCACTGTGGCTACAGCAGGGGTTTGTTCAGGGGCAATTAGGCCAGCTAGCTAAGTGCTGAGACAGAATTGTGTAAAGTAGACTAGTGTGTGTGTGTCGAGGCATCCAACCTTACCAGAGAATCACGGCGTATTATAATATCACATTTCAGTGGAGAAACTTAATAAAACCCGATCACCCTCACGTTCCTCAATCGGAGAGGCTCTGTGGCAAACTGACCTCATCAAAGCAGAAGTGAGACTGGACACGCCACTCCTCTCCCTCACACTCTCTTACCTCGCAGCTGTACGCACTACACTTCATGATATAAAGAGAGAGAGGGAGGGAGAGAGAGACAGAAAGAGAGAAAGGGGGAGGGAGAGAGAGGGAGGGAGAGAGGGAAGGAGAAGAGACAGTGTACAGGGGATAGAGAGGGAGTGTGACGCAAAGCAATAAGTTAATCAGCGGAGAGAGAGAGAGACAGACAGACAGAGAGAGAGAGTAACTGCCCATCATGGGTCACAGAATAAATGGCTCCAATCTGAGCTTGTTGGGTTGTATAACCCTTACTTACAGGTCAGAGACACAAAAACAACAGTAAAATTGCCCACACTGAGACGACACAGTAGCTATGTTGCTGACAGCAGGCTGTGTCGGTCCATAGACAATGCTAGTGAGAGGCTAGGCTAAGTGAGAGGCTAGGCCTCAGAAGATGGAAAGTGAAACAGGAAGGTTTGTCCTGAAGGACATATTTACTGTAGCAATGACTGGCTGGCTGGCTGGCTTTTTGGCTGACTGGCTAATTGATTGAGTGGCTGGCTGGCTGACTGACTGACTGACCGACCGACCGACTGACTGCCCGGCTGCTCCACTGACTGTCTGTCTGTCTGTCTGACTAGCTGGGTGGCTGACTGGCTAACTGACTGACTGACTGACTGACTGACAGACTGTCTGTCTGACTAGCTGGGTGGCTGACTGACTGACTGACTGACTGACTGACTGACTGACTGACTGACTTACTGACTGACTGACTGACTGACTGACTGACTGATCAGCAGCTCCACTGACTACAGTCCCCGTCCCAGTCTTGACCCCAATGCACTCCCTTGGAGCTGTGATGGCATAATCAGGTGTGTCCCCCCCCCCCCGGCCTGAGGAGTAGCTGTAAAGTAGGGGCATATGCCTGTCAATATCTGTCAACCATCCCTCATCATCTCTGATGGCTGGAGTCCACAACAGAGTCTGACAATTATACACCACAGGTTAATATGTTAATATCCTACACACACAAACCTGCACGCACACACACACACACACTCTTACTCTTTCTCTCTCTCTCTCTCTCTCTCTCTCTCACACACACACACACACACACACACACACACAAGGCCACGCACAGACTAGACAAGACCCCCTCACCTTCAGAAACACTGTAGGCTACAGGACATGTCAACATTCTTAGGGAGTGGTCGGTATGCGAACCTCAATCAAATTCGTAAGCTCTCATCGTGGAGACTCCCTGAAATAATGATTTACAGCAGGCTACGATATTCTTGATATTAAAAGAATAACTGGAACTGCTCCAAACAGAAAAGTTATGACACTTAACATTAGGAATTTGACGAGTTTAGGAAAGCCGGAAAAAGTTTAGTAAGTTGCAGTAGCCAGCTAATAACGAAGGCAAGTCTATCGTCATATTCTATTAATTTAGTTTCTGATACGTGGGATCGCGGGGGAAACTTACCGAGCATAGTCCACCTCTCGGGGCAAAATAATCGGGCGCCTGGAGCGGATCTCCCGTTGTCTTGTGTCAGCCGGGCGGAGTTGCGCTATGAAGGAAGTCTGTTCACTTCGCGGAGAGGAAGTGTGTGAAACGGCTCTGGTGTAGTTTGAGGAAGTTTGCTTGTTGAAGAATTCATCCTGGGCTGTGCGGCTCTGACGCGCCTAACGGTGGCACAGATGTAATTTAGAGGAAATGTAGGCGGCGTAGGCTACGTTTCAAAGATGGAACAAATTAAAAAGGCCTCAATCAAATGTAGGCTTCACTTTAGGCAAATAACTGCAGATCAGTGATGCAACAGTGTGAACTTTTAGCTAGGCTATGCCAAAATCTGAGGAGTAAAAAGAGATTACGGGGAAACAAACTTCAGACGTAAAAAAAAGGAAATTGAAAATAACAACCTTAGGCTATTTAATAGATAGAGCTAGGGTGATTTGGGCATTTGAACTTGAGTCGAACCTCACGCGCCTAAACCTTGCGAATCCTAAGGTAGTCCTCAAGGTGTCTCTGCAACACCACCATGGTCAGCATCGGACCAGGTCGGCCGAGGAGGAGCGAGCTGATAAGCGGTGCAGCCGCTTCTGTAGCCTACAGTGTTCGTTTGTATCGTGAAATTAGACCAATATCTTTGCGCACCAGCACTAGAGGGCAATAGAGATTGCTCATACACCGCCTACTTCACCAACTGGGTGTGATTTTTTTCCCCGTGTAGCCTGTTCTGACAATAGTTTAACTTTTTGTGGGAGGGACCCGCGGAAGTGGGTTACACTGTTCTGTTTCCAGTGTCGACGCTCGAAAAGGCAGCTCGGGCGCGCGTGGACCTTCGGAAGCGTGATCAGACACCGGAGAGACTGTTTCTCTATGGACATCGGTTTCCCATAACTCACTAAGTTCTCGTCAGGGGATCGGAGGACAGCAGCATTGCATTTAATGTTGTGACGGTGAGACCAGTTTTCCTGAACAGTAGGCTACAGACTGGAGATGTGATAGACGTATTGTTGACTTGATGACCGATACGAATGTGATAGGCTAGGCTTATTCCCTATCCTACTATTGAGACTTTATTTAGCCTATTATAAGACTACAACTGGCAACGTAATCTGTATGCAGAATGATGACTGCAATTTTAGGCCGAGACCCGGTTCACACTTTGAGAAAAGTTAAGGCGTGGTCTTACTTTTAATGAAATGATCGCCGACCAACCTTGACGCTGTAACCCCCCCCCCACCACCACACACACACACACTCCCATTCTGTCTGCAGGACACCAGGATGGGTCATGTGTGGTTGTTGGCTGTGTGTTTAGTGGGCGTGTGTCTCTCGGACCAGAGCAGCTCACAGCGGACTCACCTGGGCCAACCAGACCACCATCAGGCTGCTAATGCTAACGGCAATGGAGCTTCTGGTAAGACACCCCATGATGTGTTGTATATGTATATGTTGTTTCAAATATATAATATGATTTCTCAATAATACCAGCTGATAATTTCATCTTCCTTGATAGAGAGGTAGCCGCACTGCCTCCAGAGTTTAGGAATATACTAGTCTCTGTTAGGATGTAGCCTGCTGTAGCCGCTTAGTTAGAGAAACAAGAAGCACTGTCTCCTCCGTACACTCAAACGGCCCATGAGACACAGAGCAGAACTGCTTTCCTGGCCTAAAAACCAAAAGCATTAATACCAGAAACATGTGCCTGGAGCCAAGATGGATAGTTCAGCTAAAGCTTGATATCTCATGTTGTGGTGGTATGATCAAGGTATAATCCATATGAGTGCCTCTCCACAGCTTTTGTCCACTGCACCAATGTCAGGTGACACAGTACTGTTCTTTGATAACCAGCTTTCCCAAACACACACGTACGCATATATACTTTGGAAAGAAAACGGGTTGGGAAATTCCTGAACAGAACATGGTCCATTATCCTCCCATTTTTGGACACTTCTCTCACTTGTGTGTGTGTGCGTGTGTGTGTTTGAGTGATGGCCTTGTATAGCTGAGCTGGAGAGATAGTGCGGATGGTCGTTGGGTTTTGTTGACCACAGTTTCCCGGTTGTGACAGGCAGTGTGGTGAGATGAAGGACTGACATAGATTCAACAGTCCTACTGTAGGAGCGCTCAGTTTGGGGAGATGCTGAGGGGATGATGATGACGATGCACTGTCTCAAATGTGTCGCCAAAGAGTCAAGTGAGAATGGTGTGTGTTTGCGCACGTGCGCATGTGCATGCATGTCCATAGGTAAACGATCTTCAGGAGGATATGAATCTACTGCTCTTTTCCCAGACAGTCATGAGTTGAGCTGAGTTGATTTGAGGGCGGCACAGACCCAGAGAGGCCTCAGCCTCACACCCAGAGAGGCCACAGCCCCACACCCAGAGAGACAGAGAGGCCACAGCCCCACACCCAGACAGGCCTCAGCCCCACACGCAGAGAGAGAGAGAGGCCTCAGCCCCATACCCAGAGAGAGAGAGAGCCCTCAGCCCCACACCCAGAGAGAGAGAGAGGCCTCAGCCCCAAACCCAGAGAGAGAGAGGCCTCAGCCCCACACCCAGAGAGAGAGAGAGGCCTCAGCCCCACACCCAGAGAGAGAGAGAGGCCTCAGCCCCATACCCAGAGAGAGAGAGAGGCCTCAGCCCCACACCCAGAGAGAGAGAGAGGCCTCAGCCCCACACCCAGAGAGAGAGAGAGGCCTCAGCCCCACACCCAGAGAGAGAGAGAGGCCTCAGCCCCACACGCAGAGAGAGAGAGAGGCCTCAGTCCCATACCCAGAGAGAGAGAGAGCCCTCAGCCCCACACCCAGAGAGAGAGAGAGGCCTCAGCCCCACACCCAGAGAGAGAGAGAGCCCTCAGCCCCACACCCAGAGAGAGAGAGAGGCCTCAGCCCCACACCCAGAGAGAGAGAGGCCTCAGCCCCACACCCAGAGAGACAGAGAGGGTGAGGAAGTGGAAGTGGGGCAGCATGGCGCCGTTTGCTCACAGTGCGGCGCGTTCTTCCGTGTGCCCATCTCCAAGCCCTGCTCTACTTAGCCAGACCGCCATGTGGCCGCCACTGGTAGGATTTCATTTCATTTCAAACCTTTATTTATACTCGTGAAGCACTGAGGCTTCCCTTATTTACAGTGATGACGAGTTCACACAGAGACACACATCAATGAAACAAATGCAATGTACAATAATAATAATAATAATTAAAAACAGTTACAGGTTGAAGTACATACTGTAGGTCTAGAGCCATGGACATAAACTCTGTGACTGAAGGAAGGACCTCAAGCTTTAGAGTCTGTTGGAAGGTCTTCCAAGTATAAGGATGACGATTGGTGTTCTGATCTTCTGTTGTGCAATCTAGGCCATCAGACTGACAAACCCATATGCACTATTATGCAGCCGTGCAGCGACTTGCTGGAATCCTTTCTCTTCAACACTATTTCCTGATAGCTACTACACTGTCTCCCCTACCCTGGCAAGTACAGCAGTGGAGAGAGTGCTGGATGTGTTAGATCAGGGATTAGCTCAAGGAGGGGTGAAGCTTGGAGACCAGGAGTATTTGAAGAAGGCATCATAGTCCCTGTTGTCTCAGTGCTCTGAGAGGTAAAATTAGGCTTCATAATAGTCCACATATGCACCATATGCATATCCACCATATTGCATACTGCATTTCTTTCTTGTAATTTTCTTGTAATTTTTCTTGTAATATAATTCTATTATGTTTATTATCTATGTTTATTCTCTATTACGCTATACTTTTTCCCCCACTTCTGTTCTTTTTCCACTGCTGAAACCCCAAATTTCCCCCACGGGGATTATCAAAGTATCTTATCGTCTGTCGTATGTCACCACCTGCTCCTCTTACTCCTCTTCTTGCTCCTCCTCCTCCTCATCCTGCTGCTTCTCCTCCTCCTGCTCCTCCTACTCCTCCTTCTCCTCCTCTCTCCTCCTCAGGCTGCTAACAAGCAGAACACACTCACAGATGAGTCCACTCAGGCTATACAAAATATCAGCAGTGAGTGTTTGAACTCAAAATTCAAGATCTGTTTATTAGCCATGTACAGTATATGGTTCACAGTTCACACATACTAGGAATTTGACTAGGTTTAAGGCACACGCTGTTGCAGATAAGATAGGAGAGGGGACAGGACAGTCCAAAGACAGACATGCTTATAGTATTCATCAGCCTTGTCTGTCCCCGTTAGAGTGCAGTAAAGATTATGCCTATCTGAACAAATCAGTTATGATGTCATGAGAATACACACACAGACACAGCAGGCGCACACCCAAAAAACACACATACTTTATCATAGAAATCCCTGCACAGCATCAACTGTGGAGTCTTGTTGACATTAGTCTGGCCTGTGTGGCCGAATGGCCTGGCCTGACATCAACTGGACCTTCCCCTGTGGTTTAAAGAAACCTCTAGTCGCTGGGTGGCAACACTTTCGTTACTGTACTTTAGGCCTGAATCCAAGTATTCAAGGTACTGTGTACAATGTTAGACGGAGGCTGGAGGAGGATGTGCATTGAGAGGCGGTTATGTTAGTAGGCCTGTTTTAAAGCCCACGGAGGAACACGTCCTGTCCCTCCCTCTGTAGCTCCCTGGTTGTGTCTTGGGGCCACTGCTGCAGTGTGTATCCCACCTCGAGCCTCCCCTCTCTGGGTCGAGAGCCTCTCTCCTCCGTTCCTCAGTGTTCTCCGCCGGAGCCCTGTCTTAATATTTACCCCCTTCTGTCTGAAACTGCCTCTAGACTTTATTTCAGCTGGGGGGGGGGGGGGGTTCCTGATGACTGTCCGTGAGGAGAAGCAGATTCACAGCCTCCCAGAGCACTCTGCCAAAACAACGCGGCTCTCGGTTCACCCCTGCCGTTCATAGCGCCGCGTCCCAGGCCTCGTGCGCGAGACACCGTCAGGTCCCAACGTTTACAGCCACTTACTGGAGGAAAAAACGCACATGTACAGTAGGGGATTGACTCGCGTCGCCGTGTTACCGACAGACATGCGGTCGCGCGCAACACACACCCACACCACAAAGCATTTAGGTCACGGGTAGAAAACCCACACATCCTTCTTCACACGTTTTTAGTGAAATGTCCATACATAGACATGTTTTTATTTTAAAATGGTAAATGGACTGCACTTATATAGCGCTTTTCTCACCCCTAAGAGACAAAGCGCTTCACAATGGCCTCTCATTCACACACACACCAGGGGCGCCAGCAGGCCATACAAGGCGCTAGTCTGCTAACTGGGAGCAATTGGGGGTTCAGTGTCTTGCTCAGGGACACTTCGACATGTAGACTGGAGGAGGCGGGATTCGAACCGCCAACCCTACGATCATTGGACGACCCGCTCCACCTCCTGAGCCACAGCTGCCCCACAAATTTTAAGACTTAAGTCAAGATCCGTTGAGCTCGGTAACCACGGCACCCGCTGCATGCATTTCCCCATCCTACTCAAATATGTCATGCGTCACGTGGTATGTACAGTGTGTGTGTGTGTGTGTGTGTAATTCTGTGTGACAGGGTGTAAACTGTCCATTAAGACTCAGAGTAAGCAGTGTGTTTAGGAGATGGAGAGTTGGCCACTCTGGACTGAGCTCAGTATATTGTCATAAACAGATATCAAGGTTAAGTCTGCCGTGTTTACCTTTGGCCTGATGCAGGAATCGTGCTGTTGTTGTGTGTGTGTGTGTGTGTGTGTGTGTGTGTGTGTGTGTGTGTGTGTGTGTGTGTGTGTGTGTGTGTGTGTGTGTGTGTGTGTGTGTGTGTGTGTGTGTGTGTGTGTGTGTGTGTGTGTGTGTGTGTACGTACGTGTGTGTGTATGTGTGTGTGACTGCCAGTCCTGCAGCTCTGCTCTGAGGGTGTGTGAGGGTTGCCGTTGTATAGCCTCGCTCTCCAGTTCTCTGGCTGTCCATCTTAAAAAGATAGAGTGTTTGTCTGTGTGTGTGTGAGAGAGAGAGTGTGTGCAAGCCTTTGAGAGAGAGAGAGATTAAAGTTGTCTCAACAACAGCAGCCTGTCTAAGTCCTCATGGCTCCACGCTTTTACTCTGTCAGACTCCTCAGATCTTTTTACAGACCAATATTCTGAGGTCAGAGGCATAGAGCCTCTCCTCCTCTTCTCTCTGCCCTCCCTCCCCTCTTTCTTTCATTCACTCTTTCTCTCACACACTTCCTCTCGTCCACATTCAAGCTTCCATATTTTCACCTATTCGCCCCTTTCTCATGGTGTTTTAAAGTACTTTATTGGCTTGAACTATTCTTTCTCTATCAACAAGTCACATTCATTGTGATAGCTCTGACATCATGAGAACAGAGTGTGTGTGTGTGCGTGTGCGTGAGGCCTGGGTAAGAACAGGATGTAGTGCGCTCAAATGTTCAACTCATTTAGAAAATCATCACCCTGTATCTGATTCTCTGCTGTGAATGTGCTGTCTCTCTCTCTCTCTCTCTCTCTCTCTCTCTCTCTCTCTCTTTCTCTTCATTTGGAAAGGAATGTACTGTAGCTCCTCAATCTATCTCTCACATCCGCTGGTTTTCTCTGTTCGTTTGTAAAGGAATGCAGGCTGCTCATCCTTTTCTCCCTCCATTCCGTCTCTCCTGTCTTCCCCTCTTCTCTGATCCCCTCTGCCTCTAGAGGAGGGGGACACGCGTGCGTGTGTGTGTGTATGTGTGTGTGTGGGACTGCAGTGCACGTTGTGAGGATGACAGTGTGCGAAGTTCTTAAGCTAGAATGCGCTGGCTGTCTCAGTGTCCACACCAATATCCCTCAGAGGGATAGAAGAATGTCTCTCTCTGTATATTTCTCTCTCTCTCTCTCATTTCTCTCTCTCCCTCCTTCTCTCTTATGTGTCCCAGTAGGATAGCGGTATGTATATTGACCGGCAAGCCACACCAGACGTGTGTGTGTGTGTGTGTGTGTGTGTGTGTGTGTGTGTGTGTGTGTGTGTGTGTGTGTGTGTGTGTGTGTGAGTGTGAGTGTGAGTGTGAGTGTGAGTGTGAGTGTGAGTGTGAGTGTGAGTGTGAGTGTGTGTGTGAACAGAAAATACAGAAAACTGTAACTGAGCATCAACCCTGTGTGGACAGCCACAGCTGCCTACACTAAACAAACACACCCATACAGTGGGTAGTGTAGTAGGACACACACCGACTAGGCCATCGGTCCAATGCAATGTGGATTCCCTTTGAGGTAGCCTAGTTGGTGTGGCATATCTCTTAGCATCATTTAGTAGAGATCAAGATTCGAGATTCCTTTAATTCGTCACATGTACCGTGTACAGTCACAGTGAAACGTTGCAGCCGGCTCCAAGATCATGCTACAGATGAACTCTAACTAATACTCAATTACAAATTTACAAGTTACTTGTTAGGATGGGATAGATGAGGTACTGAATGGATTATATACATGCTATATATGGATGTGAATAAAAAATAAATAAGATTCAGATTCACATACTTTTTATTCATGCATCAAATGAAATAAACATAGTAAATTCACAATTAAATACCGTGCTCTGGATAAGGAGCATGAAAGGGAGACCCCAGGGAAGCTAAATGAAAGCTTGTATAGAGGACCCAAGCCATAATAATAATAATAATAATAAAAATTAACACAGGGGGCTGGGTGTGTTATGTACCTGCTATAGCTCTAATAAATAAGATCCTGGTGGGGGGGTCAGATAGTCATTCAGGAGCTGGATGGTTTGTGGGAAGAAGCTCTTCCTGAGCCTCTCTGTGCTCGCCATGTGAGTGTGGTATCTCTTCCCTGACCGTAGCAGAGAGAACAGTCCATTTCGTGGGTGGCTGGGGTCTCTCAGGATACTGTTGGCCTTGGTCTTACATCTTCTGGTGTAGATGTCCTCGAGGTGGGGGAGTGGCCCCCCCAGGGTACATTCAGCTGACCGTACCACTCTCTGGTGGTATCACCTTGTGATCTTGAGAGCTGCTGTTCCCGTACCAGGTGGTGATATTTCCAGTCAGGATGCTCTCGATTGTGGATGAGTAGAAGCTCCGTCGGAGCTGGTGGGACGCTCTGAATTTCCTCAGTTGTCTGAGGTGGTTCAGTCTGACGTGCTTTCCTCACCACAGTGTCTATGTGTGTTGACCATGTCAGGTCCTTGGTGATCTGGACGCCAAGATACTTGAAGCTGTCCACTCTATCTACAGCGGTCCCGTTGATGATTAGAGGGGTGTAGTTCCTCTCCTGCTTCCTCCCAAAGTCCACCTCCATCTCCTTTGTCTTGCTGACGTCCAGATGGAAAAAAATAAGTAAAGTAAAAAGTATAATTGCGTCACTCTACAGTATGATCCTCTGGAGGAATATTTGGTTCTTGTCTATTTAAAGACCAGTTTGTTTGATGTGAGACCAAGCGGTGTTCCCCCATGGCCCTACATTCACTAAAGCCCATACAACACGCACGCGCGCACACACACACTCACACACGCACGCACTGACGCACGCACTGACGCACGCACGCAGCTGTGGAGATGAGAACACAGCCCATTGTTATAAATAGCCTGGTATTACCAGTGTGAATTGTGGAGGTAGTGTAAATAGTACAGTATCCCCTTCTATAGCCTTCACTTAAGTCAGGGTTTATTGGGAGGGATACACAAACACACTCCTAGATCAACCACACACACACACACACACACACACTCCTAGATCAACCCCACATACTGTATCAGGTCACACTGAAATCTCCCCCCCCCACACACACACTCTCACACACACACACACACACACACACACACACACTCCCAGATCAACTGTACCAGGTCACACTGAGCCCATGGTGGAGGTGTCATGTGACCAGGTCAGATACAGCAGTCAAGATGGAAAGCTGAAATGTGAATCAACGAGACGGACATTGTGAAACTAGAATCTCATCACGGCGCCCCTGCTGCTCCTAGTCTGCCCCTATGACCTCTACATTCTTAGAAAAGGGGTACACATTTTTGGAGTAACACTTTATTTGAAGGAGTGTGCATAAGACTGACAGTATCATAACAATGACATGACATGTCAACTTGACACAATTGACTGAATGACACTTAATGACAACAGTCATATCTAGAAATGGTGCTCAGAGAGCACAGATCTCCACCCATTAAAGGAGTAGTAAAGGGAAAATGGAGTAGTAAAGGGAAAATGCATGTTTAGCCCTGTTTTAAGGTTACGTATGATCATATAAATGGTTCAGATCAAAACGTTGACAAAGCTTGCATTTTCGAGAAAGTTGATGTTGATAATTGCTCTACCACCGTTTTGGTCATACAAAAATCATTCAAAAACATGTTAAACTCTCTATTTCAAAGACAAGAAGCTCACCGAGGGTGTAATTGGTGTCCGTTGGTGTTCTGACATCAAATTTAGCGCAAAGTATGAATCCTGTAGGGTTTTATTGATCATTTTATGAAATCCATTGACTTGTATTGAAGCGACCGTTGTAGATGTGTAGATCAATCCGCAGAGGGGATTCAGGAAGTGGAACTACTTACGGTAGCTATTGTTTATGTTGCTAGGTTACCTAGTTTGCGGAGGTTTACACATGTATGTGCTGCGACAAAATAGTGCTATGATAAATATTTTAAAAAGCCTTTCCAGATTAACTAGAATCTCACTTTATGGCGAATTATATGTCAGAACGCCAACTAACACCTAGGTGAGTTTCTTGTCTTTGAAATCGAGAGTTTAACATGTTTTTGAATGATTTTTCAAGATGCCCATCCACATCCATTGTATGACCAAAACGGTGGTAGAGCAATTATCAACTTTCTCGAAAATGCTAGCTTTGTCAACGTTTTGATCTGAACCATTGTATATGATCATAAGTAACCTTAAAACAGG